>NC_051215.1:40463419-40780085 GCF_015220715.1 Pygocentrus nattereri
CAAACTTAGCTTGGACACTTTCATCAGCTTGGAGTGCATGAAGGGTTTTAGTTTGGGGCTGACTTCAGCCTCTCATATTCTCCATGTTTTATTACATTCTTTATCCTCTCACCTGCTTGTCAGCACTCAGCAAATGCATCTTGGATAACAAAAACACCTTCCGTTTACACTTGTGTTGCTTGTGGTCCGTATCCATCACTGACCACCTCTGAATGTTCCAATCATAATCTGATCACAGATCGCCTTACGTCTCTTTACATGTTAATGCGAGGTGTAAATAGACCCAGAGTGAATCATGCAGATGTTTTGGAAAATCAGTAATATTTCCTTTTAATACTCTAATACATTCACTTATGGTTTAATTGTAATGAGCAATTATTACTTTGTGTTAATTAAAGCTTCTGAAGCCAATAGTAAAATCAGCTGATGAACGTTTAATTCTAAGATGCTGAACATCTGCTGACCTGACTTTGTTTATATCTTAACAATTCAGTTATGCAGAAATGTAGAAAAAATTGGTGGAATTCCCCTTTAAAGCAATGCCACTGACCACTGAGCATAACGTCATGTCCGCTGACCAGTAACCTACTCATGCATGCATTTATGTAAGTTAAATTGTAATTATTGGTTAGCCCATAGCATTCATGTGGTAATGAATAATATGATTGCATACTGTAAATTACAGTTTAGATGGATATTTTCTGAGCTGGAGCTGACCAACCGTAAAATGTCAAAAGAGTAAAGCATTCAAAAGCCTCAGAGCGAAGGCCAGACTCGTGACTGTGCCAGCAGGACGATGGCTTGTGGTCACGAGCATGTGCGTATGTGTGTGTGGGGCTGTTGTCAGCATGACTGAAGCACTGGAGATGTTTGTGTGAAGTCTCTGTGGGCTGAGGCCCAAGTCTGGCTATGTAGTTAGAGCAGTTACGTTATGGCATGAGGCTGCAGATTCTGAATGTTATTGTGCTTAGATTTAGGTATGAGCTGGAGCAGCAGTGAGCTGAGAGCGATGCCTCTGCCCGACTCTCTCCTCCTCCAGCTGGGATCAGGCAGAAAGGGGACAGCTGTGGCCCCAGCCCAGCCATGGCCCTCGGGGATGCGGGGGTTAACACAACAGAGGCCCTGGTCCCGTGGCTTCCTTTAATAGCCCCAGTTTGACCCGGCCCCGCCACACACACAGCTTCCATCGTGGGCCTGTGATTAATGGCCTGGTTTTGCTGCGTCTGGCATGCTGCATGACACACACACACACACGGTGCAAACACGTATACATGGACCACTACAGTAATCTAGCTGCTTATGCTGCCCCTACTGATCTGGAGTAGCTTAGTGTATTTTTGTATTTAAATGTGTATTTAGAGATTTATTTCCAAATTATGAGTTCAGTAAATACAGGAAAATTATTTTTAAAAAATAGTTAAACAAAACAAACCATTGTAACAATAGAATTTTGAATCATTGCTTTTTGTCCATAGCATGTGTGTAAGTATGTATTTGTGTGTTCAGGGGTACAATTATTCCAAATTTGATTCCTGCCACATGTTCTAAAAAGTTGGGGCAGGAGCATTGTGTTACATCACTTTTCCTTTTAACAACGTTCAGTAATAGTTTAGGAACTAAGGACATCAATTGTTGTAGTTGGAAAAGTGGATTCTTTCCCATTCTTGCTTGATGTATAGCAGAATTTCCGTTGTATATTGTAGTTTATAATGTGCCAGTGAAAGACCAGTCTGGACTGAAGGCAGGCCAGTCTAGCACCTGCACTCTCTTACTATGAAGTCATGCAGTTGTAACACATGCAGAATGGGTCTTGGCATTGTCTTGCTCAAGTCTCTAAAAAAAGATGTCATCTAGGTCCCACATGAGTATATACCCTTCAGCTATAGTTGTGCCTTCACACATGTGCAAGTTACCAATACCATTGCCACTAACACCTCTGGACCATGGCAGAGGCTGGCTTTTGAACTTTGTGCTTGTAGGAATCAAGACTGTCCTTTTCTTTGGCCCAAAGAATACAAAGTCCATTATTTCCAAAAACAATTTGGAAGGTTGACTCATCAGATTGTGGCACACTTTTCTTTTTTGTTGTTGTTGACATATGACTTCTTCTTTATGTAGACTAAAGTCTTAAATTTGTAAGATGCAGTGACAAACTGTATTTACTGACATGGGTTTTCCAAAGTATTCACATACTGTGGTTACATTCATTACTGAAACTGTTTCTTCTGAGTGCTGAAGGTTACAGGTATTTAATATTGGTTTTTTGGTATTGCCTTTTTCTATGGATTCTTAGAATCTTTCAATAATGTTATGGACTGTAGATGGTGAAATTCCTCGCAGTCGTGCACTGAAAAGGGTTCTTAAGCAGTTGGACTGTTCACTCGCGCAGTGTCTTGAAAGTGAGCCTTTTGTGAATGCTTCTTTTATACCCGATCCTGATAGCATCACCTATTATCTGTTCATGTTTTTACCTATAGAAAGCTCCATAACATTTTTTTTGATCATTCCACACACTTCCAAGTCTTATATTTGCCCAGCTTTTTTGTAAAGTGTAGCATGCATCAAATGTGGAATTTAGCAAATACAAAAAACAAAAACCTTATATGGTAAAATAGTAAATATCTCTTCTTTGAGCTATTTCCCAATTAAATACCTGCAAATACAGTTTACAAATAAAGCTTTCTGTTTTCATTTGCATCTTACCTTCTCGTCATCATCCCTGCTTTTCTGGAAGTGGATTTGTAATACTGTATCTCCACCTACTTTCTCCACAATCTTCAGATGCTTTGTGTGGCCTTCCCTCCAAAGAATATGCATGAACGAGAGAAACTCATTTTCACCCATGCACATGGCCTATAAAAACAGCGTATAGGCTCATGTGGCGGTGTTCTACATTACACATGGGTAGAATGTGTCCAATTTGCACTTGAAACTGAGGCAAAAGGCTTAGTACATCAGTCCTCAGTTCTGTTTTCGTCATTAGATATATTCTTCAACAAAATCCTCCAGTTTTTCACTGAAGAGAATAGTTATGCATTTTTAATCACTGGACAGAGCACCATCTAGATTTTTTTGCTGATTCTGTCATGTTGAAGCTGTGTGGAGGCTGCTCTGTCTCTATGGCTTACATAAGCACAGAGCCAACTTTCATTATCAGGTCATCTCTATTGGACTGTCCAACAGCATTGCACACTATTCCCAAAAGTATTGATGAGAAATGACAATGCATGCTATGCTTCTGTCTTCTCAAACCTCTGTCCAAGGAGACCCCTCTTATCCTAGGTCTCAGAGGCAAGTCGTGAGGAAACAACAGTATTCAACATCATCAGATCTGCCTTAAGTGTCATGAGAGGTCGGGAAACCTCCACTGATTACCTTGAAACATGAGAAGAAGCAAAAAAAACGCTCTGTTTCCACAGTGTTTCTGCCTGCTGTGACTGCAGTTTCTTGGCTGGTGAGTGTTGGTCAGTGGCTTTTGAGTGAATCTGATGAAATATAAGTGTTGGGATCTTCACAGCATGCTTACCCTTCACTCTGGAGAGCCTGGCCATGGCACTGGGCCCAGGCTGGACTCCATTCACCCAGACCTTGGCCCTGCATGGGTCTCCAGCCACTCTGAAGGGGTTGAGCTGGCACAAACGCTGGGTAGATACAGCTGGTCAGCTTTAGTGCATTTTGTTGTAATTGTGTCCCAGTTGCCTTGTCAGAAATCAATTCGAGTTGGGAGCTGGCTAGGATGGGGAGGTCAAGGCTTCTCCAGCCTAAATATTTTATCTACACTACACGTCTGGAGCTTTTAAAGATGTGTGCTGTCCTGTTTTTCCCATTTCCCTGATGCATGGATGCTATTGGCTGAGGCTCTTTGCCCAGGTCAGGGCTGCGTTAAAATCAATTATAATCAATTATTAAGAGTTGTGTATATGTGGTGGGGGCAGAGGCAAGGAGCAGCTTGGAGGAGACTTGGCAAAACTGAGATAGAGGTCCAGCATTATTTATGTCATTACCCTTTATCTTGATCAAGATAGCATTGCTAATCCTGAGAAAACTTTGAGGAAAACATTTCTCTCAGTAGACAGAAAGAGTCAAAATGGCAGTAGATCCCATTGCCCCATGTTCTCTTTCTTATTTAGAAGGTAGCCTCTTTTTGCTGCAAGCCTTTCGGCTGAACAAAGTTAATGTTCTGAGAGAACTGGGTTCAGATATACAGCAATGTGAAAGTCTGGCAATGCTTACCTTCATATCATCACTGTGCAAAGAAAAGTATTTTCATATTGTATAGATTTATTTTTGAGCACAACAGCTTCCCTTTACATTGTGAGAAAATTGAAAGATGAATGGACCAATAAACGTGGTCTCAAATTGCTTGGAATAAAATTTCTTTACCTTAAGCTACATTAAACCTAAGGTGCTTTTTTAACTTCTCCTGTGGGTTTTTTTTTTTGGACAGGAATATGATAACTCTATTATCAAGTTTTGTTAGTTTGTATACATTTAGAGCAAGACATTTAGCTTGAACAAGCCATCCTGAATCTTGTGCCTGGCATTCCTCCAGTAGTCGACCATCAAACCAATATAGGATCAACATTAACCTAAAGAGCTTCCTTCTTATGGCTTCTTCTCTGATTTCTTCACTTTGTATTTAAACATTTAGATGTCATCATCAGCTAAACTGCCCCCATCTCATTAGAACACACGTATTGGTCAACCTAAAAATGCCCAGAGAAATGGCTCCCAGTTGAGTTAATGCCAGACTAAATCTTTGGAGCAAAACGGAGTAAAACCCCAGGAGGTCCAGGAATTCTTTTAACCAGAATAGTGGACATTAAATTTCTATATCTGATTATCTTTCAGTATATTCTTCACTTCAAAGCTTCTAAAGCAATCAGATTAAGCGCTGACACTTCATAAGCCCAAAGGATAAATTGTTTTCTAGTTTTACTAAAGCACTTCAGTGAGTACATTTAAATGATTTAATTAAAATTACTAAGAGAGAGAGAGAGAGAGAGAGAGAGAGAGACATTGGATCCTGGTGTCCACTGTGAGGTGGGGTGTTTTTACACCCAGTGGTCCTTCCTCATTAGTGCAAACATGAAGAGGCCCACCATAGTGGCAAAACAATTCAACAACTATTATCTGCAACTCTCTCCTCACTTTGTCCTCTGCTCCATGCTCTCCACATGCATGCAATTACACTCAATGAACAAACAGCATTGGCGCGCATGGCTATTCACGCTACGTGGGGCCAAATGAAAACCAAACACATGCTTTCCAATCCCGCAGCTCTTTGGAGTTTATCGGTGATGCCAAACAAGTTCAGTTGTTCAGGGTGATTTGTTTTCATCAATCTAAAAGTACAAATTTGATTTCCTCCAGGCCCAAAAGCAGGCAGGCGCAGCAAGGGATGAACCGTGATTTGTTTTTTGACTGTAGCCAAATGAGAGCTGCCCCTGATGAAGCACGAGCGTCACTGCTGGAGCCAGGTGTGATCACGAGAGCCAGGCGTGGAGTTCAGTTGCTGCGCTCTACGGCGTCCTTTACCTTTGAGAGAGGAAGAGGAGGAGAAAGGCTAGAGTGGGCGATCGATGGGCCTGCCATAAGTGTGATCAGAGTGGATGAGAGGCGAGGACGTTCCTGACCGGTACTAGCGGCTTTAGCGGCTGGTCGATCAGCTGCCGGCTGATTGAGAGGCGTTGCATCAGAGGTGCATGACGTTCCACTCCGATGAGCAATCTTCTTTATCAAAAGGCTTTTTTCTCAATCAATAATGCCTTCATCAGGGGAGGCCAGGCTGCTACTGCCCTGGACCACTGTATCCGCTTCCCCCTTGGGCAGGGACCACATGCAGGACAGGCTAATGGCTACCCAGCTGGGGGCAGCCTAGCCACCAGACCCTCAGCACTGATAGCATTTAGCTCAGGCACTCGGTGGTGGAGTGGTTACCGGTTCATCTGCTGGAATGGCACACAGAGTGTAGTCTCATGCTTGCTACCACTTCACTTAAGAATAGGTGGTGCTCTTATTGATTAAATCTTGAAATCATGGCTAAATCAGTATAGAATGTATAACCATTGCTAGCACACTTTACCGTACAGCTGTAGATACTGTGCTATTTGCATTAATTCTTTAATAGATGCATTTCCCTTATTACATCAAGGCCACTGTCCGTACAGCCATGCCTTGCGATCCCCCAGCAGTAACTGATGAGCTCCAAGGCTGGTGTATGAGACTCGGGGGTAATTGGCATTGCAGCAGTGCGGTTTGCGAAGCGACTTTACAGTGCGTGCTAATGAAGTAGTGTGGCTCGCTGGTGATGTGCGGCTCTGGAGGAGGATGGCTGTACGGGGATTACCGTCCCAGTCCTCCAGCACAAGGAGAACAGTGAATTAATCTCCAATCTCGCCAATTCAATGAGTCCCCAGAGCTTGCTTAATTAACCTAATAAAAATACTAATAGAACCATTTCCAAAGGTAAATTTAATTTACTTGTCAGCCTTGTACATCAATAGGGATAAGGACGGGTGGGTACTTAGCTGTCTCCGCTAGCGTCCGCGCCGGGTCCTAATAAATAGCAGCTCGTTCACATCTTCAACTGATTATGCCTGCTGTCACTGGCCACAGTTAAATTATGATGAAAAGAGGGGCTGAGAGCAGAATTAACATGACCAAAGATTAACACAATATTTGTCTAGAAGGACGATGAGATTTCTCTCTCTCTCTCTCTCTCTGTCTCTCTCTCTCCTTCTCTCTCTCTCTCCCTCCCTTCATGTGATGTGACGATTGCTTCGGAGAGAGAGGAGAGTGAACCGATGTCATAATAAATCAGATTTGATTAAGAAGATTGCTACCCTTCTTTACACTAATAGGGGTTTAAACAAACGCAGTTCATATGGAATAATCATAAAAACTTACTGAGGGGAACTTTTCCCTATCGTTTACAGCAATGTTCTACAAGAGCCATTAAGCCCATCTCATTACTGCCCTCCCAATGACTGTGTAATGACCTGCAATCATTTGTAAGTGAATAACTATTAAAAGCCCTGGCAGCACTGAGAATGCTTTTAAAGTCAAATTAAAACACACGGGAGGTAGTCTCTTCCCTGCTTATTATGGATCTATAGATATATAACAAGCTCCCCGTCCAGGATTACAGAGGGAGAGAAGAACAAGAGAGCAAGAAAAAGAGAACGAATTGTTTTACTTGGAGAACGCGAGTTGGGAGCTCATTTTGAGGCATTGCTGTGCAAGTATGGGCTTATAGTTTTTGTCATTACAGTGGTCTCAAGTGGCAGTTCTCTGTTTTCTAAGTGTGCCTGTGTTTGTGTGTGTGTGTGTCAGTCAGCCCGTTAGGATGTGCAGAGAATCAGCCGTAGTCCTCAGTGTGTCGAACCTTACCAGTCCATTGTTCTGCTGCTGCCATGCGTGAAGGGGACCAATCACAGTTCTTTATTTCCCCAGCATGCTTTGTGAATGGATAATTGCTTCTAGGAACTTTTTAAACTGTAGATGACTTTTAGCTTTCTTCCTACAATAGCTCTAGAAGTCTTTAGGGGTTCCATTCAGATTCTATTGTAAATAGACAGGAAAAAATGACACTTTTTCTATGAAAGATGCCAGTGTGCTTCAGTCATCTAACAGTTAAGAGGCCTGTGTCCCTACATATAAAAATGGGGGTAAAATGAATATTAATAGTAAAAGTTAACTCTTTTTGGAAATAACATGTTTTATTTGCAAAAAGCCATGTTAAGTATGTTAAGGAACAAGTCATGCAGAAGAGTAAGACTATAGGAGGCTCCTGTGGAGCAGGAGAAGAGCAGTGTTTTAAGAGGGCCCCTCTCAACATCTTCCTTTATTAGATGCTGTTAAGAGAAGTTTCAACATCACTTCTCTTTACATTGTCATATTTTTTTTTCCTTTGAATATTTTTTTACCTGTGTCTAAGTGAAAATGTATCTCATATTTTCAGTGTGAGGTCAAGCACAGCAACAGCAACAGTTTTTGCTCAACTTCACTAAAGATTCTGGGCTGGGGTGGTACTGTGACCCTGCAACAAATATTTTGACAAAACAGCATGTTTGATCCAAGTATCAAAATTTTTGAATTTACACTGCCCAGTAAAAGTTTGAGGAAACCTTGCCATGTTTTAAAAGCAGCTTTTCTCTAGTGCTTCATGTATATTTTTGAGATATAAAGCACATGATGAATATAAAGGCCCATATTGAAATTTGCAGTAAATTTTGAAATATTGAAATTTTTGGGCCCAGAGGTGGTTTAAACAGCAGAAAGGTTTGTGTGCTATGGAGTGCCACCATCAAAATAAGGGGCTAAATTGCATTAAGTGTGATATTGTTTCTAAGGTAGTTGTTTGTTTCACTTCTTTTGAAGATTTGCTCAGGAAAAAATTACAAGTTCTAAACAGGTTATTACAAGTTTATATTGGATGTTATTGTATAATGTATTCAAAATCAACAAAGGGAATATGCTAAAATGTAAAAAAAGTGAATAAAAAGAAAACCATTAAATTCAGTCTAAATTTCCAAACTGATTTAGATTTCTCTTTGAACATTTGTCAGATAGGTACCTGCAAAAAGACAGACACAGCAAAAGATCGAATGAGAAAAATAAGAGTGAAAGGAAGGGGGATAGATGGGTTCTGCGGTCACTGGGCCTTTTTCGATGGCAGAAGGCAGAAACTGTTATTTGCAAAAATCCAATTTTTTGCTGGAGTTTGTTTGAGTCAAACCTTAAAGAAACAGTGTCTGACTGAGCCGAAAAGTCTCTACTCTGCCATAAAAGGCTTACCTGCTTCAGACCAGCTTCGGTCCCCGTGTCTTGTTTTTGAGCCCCGTCATTATGCATCAGTAAGCCTACAAATGAGTGTTTGTGTGACTTAGTTTTAAACACAAGCTTCATAGTCCTAGATACCTTTGAGCTCCAAGTAAAGTTTCCATATTTTCCATTTTGACTTGTATGTTCCACCTGTTCTCATAAAGAGTCAGTTGTAATCATACAGAATGGGAGATATTTCATTGGATTATATATGAATGAGGTTCTGAAAAAACTTTGATTACTGAACTTACACATAGTCTTAACATGAATTTATTTATTTTTTTAATTCCATAATTCCTTGACCATTTTTTCTCCAGAATTTTCTTGATATTTGAAATGACCAGCTGCCTGTTAGTGTTAAAATTGTGATAAATGAATCAATAGAAATGTTCCATAATTTCAAAAAGAGTTTCAGAGTTTAGAAAGTTTTTCTCCTACCAATCTAGAAATATGCAGGTGTAGCATGGAAATCACTCCCAAAAGCCCTTAAATGGCTATTGTTGTGAACATTGTTTCAGCCATTTTATTGGTTCATTCTTCTACTTTTGCACCTTGGTTTTTCTCTGGTAGTTTCGACATCTTCCTATGAAAGAGGTTTGTAGAACATTCTTCCTTCACCTGTAAAGTTATGGGAGATATGAGGTTTTCCTATGACAGTGATGTGATCCTCATGGGATGTTTTTTGCACCAAATCATTTACTGAAACGTTCTTTAGTGACTTTGACTTTGGGCAAGTCTACTACATCTGTTTGCCCACTGGAATTCTGACCTCCCAGGCGTGGTAATAGGGATATTAGGATCTTCTGTGTGGAGCTACACATCATGCAGTTGTGAGGTTTAACTGGCTGGATGTGAGTGCACCTTTTCTTGCACAATGTGTTGCAGACGTTTGCACAGCCACAGTGGAGGATCTCTACTCCTCCAGACTCACTGCTTCTGACTTATGACCTTCTCAGCTCAGCCCCAGTGCTGCTGCCCAGAGAGCTGATTGAGTGCTTCAGTGAATTATTTGGTCCAAATAATATCCCATAAACAAGCTGTGCTTTTACTCTCTGGATTTCACAAAATCTGAGTGTTTTTCTTCTTAGTTTTTTTCTTTTCCTTCTCTTTGAGAATGTGTATATAAGCAGGCATTTTCCTGTTTCTGCATTAGGCCTGACCATTGTGAAAATTGTGTGGATGGTTTTTAAAAATCATGGTCACTATTAATATAGGCATGTATAATTATATATTTATATTTTCAATTTTACAATTCACAGTTGGCAGATTTGGTTTGATTAAAACAATCCGTATTGCCTTTTTTCTATTAGTATGGTTCATTAGAACAAGTGGCAATGCTGTCTTTTGAACACAGATGCTTACCAAATAAGTGGGCCAAGACCCCCAGTACAGTTCATTTGACATAACAAAGTCTGTATAGACCAAAAACAGAATAAACTGTTTTGATACATTTATCATCTCTTTATGAATCAGTAATTACAAAATGCTTAGAAAATGTGACTGAGATGCTTTTCAAAACTATTATATAACACTCCACATACACATAAATGAACTCACTTGTTCTTAATTTTCATCTTTTTTTGCATTATAACATGTTTTGCATTATAAAGTTTAGGATATGGTACATTTATGTAACGTGTTTTTATTATTGTAACCAAACTGTTAAAAATAAATAAATAGCTGTTTCAACTCAAAAAAGTTCATTACTGGGCTGTCTTTACTTTGAGTGTATTGAACTTGAAATATTAAATAAAGAGGTTTTAAGATATAGATTCTAGTTCTGACTCAAGATGTAAAGGCAGCCTGGTAACTTAATGCTTTTAACACAGTTCAACCAGTTTAATATATATCAGGGAATGCTTAAAAATTGGTTCTTCAGTAGTTCAGCCATCTAAGGTTTAGCTCTGTCATTGAGATATTGATAATACCATGATGCTGGTGATGTTGCTAATCAGTGGAGCATTACTGACCGATATTATCAGCAAACAGATGTATCAGTTAGCCTGTAATATGCTTGAATGTATTTGTGTGTGTGTAGAAATGTTATAGACAGAGTGGGTTTTCACATCTCCTCTCTTCGTATTTAATACACTTGTCATATTATTTGTGCTTTTAAGCAAGCACAGTGCACAGTTCTGAGTCTATAGTAAGTTGTTAAAGACAGGTAGACAGATAAAGGAATTAAAAAACCATCAACAACAAAACATTAGTGTTCTAGAACAGGGTGCTTGGACCCCTAATAATCACAGACATTTCTTCTGAATTAATATTTTGATTGTGCTGATAAGCTGTTAGAAACCATTGTTCTCTGTGTGTGGGAGAGGTATTGTACCTACTGTATGTCAGAAGAGACAGGAGAGAGTGAGAGGTTTCCCTTTTTTCCCTCTCTGTCACATATACATAGCAATGACCCGGCACTCACGATGCAGGCACCATGCTGTGAATTCCATCTAACCAGAAAAACAAGTGGAAATTGTTATGCAAATGAATATGCGGCGGTCAGTCCGGAAAGGTTGTGATGTTTGTTAGTGTATGTGTGTACTTTGTGTGTACTCTCTGTGTACTGTCTGTGTGTTTAGGTGTGTGTGTGTGTGTGTGTGTGTGTCTGTGCATGTGTTTATGATTCAGAGAGAGAGTGCGGGAGAAAACACATAGCAGGACCTGATTAATTTTCCAGAGGCTTTTCTTTTCACCTCCTTGAATTGATATGAGCCATATGCAGTGCTTCTATGCATGTATATCCTAATATGAATAGCAGGGAATCTTTGGCTTAGCTTCTAAGTATCAAAAAAACCCTAATTCTTAAAACCATAATTTCTGGATGGCCTGATGATACTAAGAATGAAAACTGTGTATTGTATTCTTTTGCTGTTTAGTATTCCAGGTGAATGTGTATCAGATCTGTTAGATAACTGCCTATAGCTGTAGTAGCTCCCTCTGAGAAAAAGTGTGGGAAATGTTCAGTTTAGAGTGGATGTTTTCTCTTTCCTGGGAGAACTGATAGATATCCCAGTCATGTGTTTATAGTCATGCGGATGTAGTCTTCAGCGTTACTGCCTGAGAAAAAGAGACCACATGCTGTGAGATTAAATAATAGGGATTGCAGTAAAGATAGAGAACATAATGATGGTTACATGCAGGTCAGTTACAATTTAATTGTCATTGTGCTTCATTGTGAACATATCAATTCAATGCTGCTTAGCTGAGCAGAAAACAATGCTTTAACAGAAAGGCCTGTAGATGACCTGTCATTTCTCTTCTCTTCTCTTCTCTTCTCTTCTCTTCTCTTCTCTTCTCTTCTCTTCTCGTCTCGTCTCGTCTCGTCTCTTCTCTTCTCTTCTCTTCTCTTCTCTTCTCTTCTCTTCTCAGTTTCAATTCAAATAAGCTTTATTGGCATGACTGGCTTAAGAATAATGTTGCCAATGCATATAAATGTCAAAGCTGAACATACTTTGTAGAATTAATGGTAAACAGACAAATGAATAAATAAATAAGACAACATATTTAATCATGAACAATAATCCTTTTCTCTTATCTATTTCCGTCATCTATGCACTTCTTTTCTTTTTGTCCGTTTATCACTCCTCTCCTCATCTATATACTTCTGTATTTTCTTCTCCTCTCTTCTCTTCTCTTCTCTTCCATATTGTCCTTTTTTCCCCCTCCATCCCTGATCTGTATACTTTTGTATTTTTCTCTTCTCTTCTCTTCTCTTCCATATTGTCCTTTTCTCCCCTCCATTCCTCATCTATATACTTCTGTATTTTCTTCTCTTCTCTTCTCTTCTCTTCTCTTCTCTTCTCTTCTCTTCTCTTCTCTTCCATATTTTCCCTTTCTCCCCTCTCCATTCCTCATCTATATACTTCTCTTCTCTTCTCTTCCATATTGTCCTTTTCTCCCCTCCATTCCTCATCTATATACTTCTGTATTTTCTTCTTCTCTTCTCTTCTCTTCTCTTCTCTTCTCTTCTCTTCTCTTCTCTTCCATATTTTCCCTTTCTCCCCTCTCCATTCCTCATCTATATACTTCTCTTCTCTTCTCTTCTCTTCCATATTGTCCTTTTCTCCCCTCCATTCCTCATCTATATACTTCTGTATTTTCCTCTTCTCTTCTCTTCTCTTCTCTTCTCTTCTCTTCTCTTCTCTTCTCTTCTCTTCTCTTCTCTTCTCTTCCATATTTTCCCTTTCTCCCCTCTCCATTCCTCATCTATATACTTCTGTATTTTATTCTTCTCTTTCTTCCGGTGTTTATCTTTTCTCTTTTCTGTTGTTATCTTATCTTCTTTTTTCTGTTCTTCTCTTCTAGTAGTTGAGTTAGCAACAGTGAATGCAGAAAAATCATTAAACATTCTGAATTTTGAACAGAAGAAAGGCACTGGTCAGTTTGGTGAAACCAGTTCTTTTGTGCAGCCAGTGTTGCCTCGTTTAATTAAGCTTGCTGGTAGCACACTGCCATAATGACATAATTCATTTACTCCAGATGGATATGAAAAATATATTATTCAGAAAGGTCATTAATAACCAGGCTGATTAAGGCATTCGAATCTCAGTGCAGCTTTTCACTGCAGCTTAGCTGACGTGCAGATGATTTGTGAGTGTTTTTCTGTTTTTGTGGACGTAAATTGCGTCAGGTTGCATCAGGGTTGGCCATGCTAAGAGCCATGCCTGTTCCTTTTGGGTCGGTCCAAATCCTTTTAGAAGATGGCTCTCTCTGCCCCTTTTTCAGCAATGTACTGTCGAGGAGAATACACTGACCCTGTCTGCATGCTCCAAACACTCTCTGCTCTCAATGTGCTTTAAGTCCATAAATCTTAGTCAAATGTCAAGACATGACTGATGCATTTTTAAAAGGGAGCACACATCAAAACAATGAAAGGCTCGGCCTGTTGTGCTTGTTAGTGCTGGAGCTCTAAGTCCAGCTTTTCAGAAGTCTGCTCTGGGGTTATTGTTTGTGTTTCAGCGCCCCATGCCCATGATGCTTCACATATGGTCACTTATCAAAGATCTGCACTTCAGAGAAACTGTTTGTGAGGCAGTCGGCTCAGCTATGGCCCGCGATAGCTCGAGAAAAGCGTTTCATATGCTCATTTTCCAAACTTGACAAAATTCCCACCAGACTAGTGTCAACAGCCAGCCAGGCACTCACTCCCTTCTCCACCCCCATGAAATGTGTACCACGGCTGAAAACCCAGTCCGTCCCAATAAAGTTTTGGCAAGGGTGGGCTGTTTTAATTGGCAGGCAATTGACGCGCCGATAGACTGCCGTCCTGGGGGTCAAGAGTAATTTACTGAAACGCTAAATGCTTTTTTTTTTTTTTTTTTTTTTTTTTTTTTTTTTGCAGTTCCATATTGAAATTCCCATCCAGACTGTATTACACGAGAAGATGATGACTTAATCCCCTGTTAATTAGAATAACATTTCCAGCAGCTGAGGCTGAGCCATTAATGCTGGGGCTGGAGGCCGTGCTGGAGAGGCCGGCTGGCCGGCTGGATATGTGGCCCCAGAGCGGGAGGCTTTGGCCTGGGCTCAGAGAGTGGGCTGCCCTCCACACCTCCAGCAGATGAGTGGTGGAAAGCTGTTAAATTCACTGATGACTCTCTTGCTGGCTAATAATAAGCTCATGTTTATTGGCAAACCCAGTCCATCAACACTCTATTTTCAGCAGAAATGGAAATATGTATTAGTATGATTATGTCCTCGTATGGTATTAGAACATTTCGAGTCAGCCCATTTTCAGGCTGAACATCTCACAATGTTACGAGGCACTAAGGATGGCTTCTTAAATGGACAAAGCCTAAGGCAAAAGTATAGTCAAGAAATTATGCGTACACAAGAGCTGTGCCAGTGTACAGTTGTGGCACTGTGAATTGTTTGGATTATTATTATTAGTAGTAGTAGTAGCCAAAATAATCAGATTTTACGTTTTTAAGTTTTTTCCCCACTAATATTCACTTGTTTGTTTAGGAATATGTACCAATGGAAGGTGTAATCAGTCCATTTCTAACCTCTTTTTATCTCTTAAAGTAAAATAGGCTATGCTTGTTACTGTGCCTTTGTAACTGATAAACAGTACTGTGCAAAAGTCATACACCCCCCGCTCTTTTTTTTTGTAGTCTAAACATCCATCAGCTACAAGTTATTCATTGTTCATTGTCAGAAAAAAGCAGCACAAAACATATATTCTGCAACATAATACCAAAGTATTTAAGTGATACACTCTACTTTTGTTTACTACCACTTTACTCTTCTGTCCTCATCTTAAAATCTATGACTTATGGCCATGTCCTCACAACAAAAGCTGTTCCCTAAAGTGTCACAATGTCCCACTTCAAAAAGATGCTAAACATTCAAACAATCAACTGCCCAAACACAACTAAGCTGCATTGCGTGTGCATCTAAAGTGGCTAAAGGAGACATTCTGTATGACATCTACTTGCATAATGGAGGGAAAAGTTAAAGGTGAATAATTTTCCCAAAGCTGAAGTTCAAAAACTTTATAAAGATTCATAACAGCCATGCTAGGCCTGGTAGACCATCATCAGAGAAACAGTACGTAGAGCCTTCAACTTTGAGAGATAGGAATAAATTCAATTTCCATTCTTGCTTCAGATCTGAAAAAAAAATCCACAGGTGGTTTCCACTTTGAGATGACAACTCAACTCTGTGGGTCTGAGAGGATGTGTAGCTGTCAAGAAATTTCCACTGAGTAAAGAACAAGAAGGCAGACAATTTGCATTAAAACACAGCAACTGGACATCTGACATGTGGATTAAGGTTTTGTGGACAGGTGAGTCTTAATTTATAAATGAAAAGAAAGGGAGCTGTATTAAAGGCAGTACTGAAAAAAAAACAAATTTAGTCCTTGAGGTTTTGGTATAATGCTTTGTTAAATGGTAAAATGGTGGTGTCTGAATTTTGCACAGCACTATATGTAAATGACCTCACTTCTGATTAGTTACCCATATTCAAAAAGCTATCCAAACTGAAAAATGCTTAAAATAACTTCAACTCAAGTGAGCGAAGCTAAGCTGCTATAGGCATAATGGGTAGATGAATGTAATTGCATTGCATTGGTTTCTGTGGGAAACTAGGGAGTGAATAGCATGTTTTGAAACCATACATACATACCACATCAAATATGGACCCTTTACCACATCAAATTTACTGATCACTCTATCATATTGCAGGCACAACACTGATTGTTCAGGATAAATGAAGGAGAGTTTAAAGGAACATCTGTTTTGGGGACTGTGTGTGTGTGTGCGCGCAAACTCTAGAGTGATGTTCTGTCCTTCTGCTGATGGCAGTTTCACCCTTGGCCAGGGGGCAGCAGTAAAGTGCGAAGTAACGATGCCAGCAGTGCCCTCCTCTCTCTCTCTCTCTCTCTCTCTCTCTCTCTCTCTCTCTCTCTCTCTCTCTGTGCCAACATTAATCCAGCAGCCCCACCACTCTTTAAGAAAGACCTCATTACTGGCCTCATTGACTATGCTCCCCGCATCAACGACCACAGCTCCTCACTCGCACACTCCATAGCGCAGAAAGAGAGGGAGAGGGCCTAGCGCAGTGCGTCTGGTGTGTCCGGCGTTATGGTGAAGGAGGTAGGCAGCAGCCAGGAGGTTTATAGTGCTGTAATTGGTAGTTAGTGTGATATTTGTAAGACAAATAGAGCTATATGTGCAGCACTCCTTGCTCCTCTGCTCTCCAATCTTTACAGCCACCAAAGGGCCTCATTATAGCCCACAGTAGCCTCACAGACAGCACACACACACACAAGCAGGAGCAAGCATGTGTAAAGGTAAGGCTGCCAGAGTTGATAGATGATGTATTAAGCAGGTATTCGCTGTGAGAGGACCCCGATGATATGAAGATGAAGGAACTCTTCATTATGACTCATTGCAATGAGTTTACTGGAGGCTTTTTTTTTAAAGATTGAGCCCAAGTCATGTTTCATATTCATTTAACAGTATCAGAGTGTGCTGTGCACCTCTCTAAGTAGCTGTTTCTCTGAATGTAGCAGTGCATATGTGTGTGTGTGTGTGTGTGTGTGTGTGAGGTCTCTGTGACTCTGCAAGAAAGTGCCTTGCTTCGTCAGAAAGAGGCAGAGTTTCAGGGGCCTGAATCCAGCCACTATAGGACAGACAGCACAGAGGACACCACTATTACACACACATATGCACAACATGGAACTGTAAAATTTCGCTGTAATTAAATGGTTAAGATATCAACAACATAATTCAGAGTGGTTTAATGTCAAAAGCACTGTCAAAAGCAGTGGTTTAATGTCAAGTTCTTAATTCTGAGAGAAACCCACAGCTGTGGTGATGGGATCCAGACATTCTAAGAGATTAACACCTCTAAAAGCTACAGCACAAACATGTTAATTAAAGGTTTGTCCTAAAACATTTTATGCTTCTTCTCAACCCCACCTTCACATATGTAACATTAACTCAGTTACTCAACTATAGCCATTGGGAGTTCACGTCTGCCCTGAAGCCAAGTTAAAAAAAAAAAAAAACTAAGCTGCCTAAAAATTTTAAGTTACCCCAGCTTTTTTTTACTATGTAGATTTGCTGGTCATTCTGGTTAGTAAATAAAATGCTTAAATCTGCATTTTAGTCATTGCAAGCTGTGATTTCTGTCACAACAGGAAATGAAGAAAATGGAAATGGAAATGAAGAAAAATTGCTGGAATTACCCTTTTGGTTAATTTATTAATTTACACTTCAAAGTATCTGAACTTTTAAACATGCTGAATGGATATCCTACATTAATTTATTGCATTTATTGTATTATATAATGCATTTATTGTAACAACAATAGATGAGACTTTTACTGAAGATCACAGCCAATTACAGCTTTTCACAGCACTTTAATATGTTGTTTTACATGTTATCACTGTGTTTGCTTCCATGTCAGTTTCAGTGTTAGTTGAAATCACCAAAAGAAGAGGATTCTGTTACTAGCAAAGAGTTAGTGCTTTCTACAGTATATTCAGTGTAGTACCATCCTCCTCAGTCACTCTTTATTAGCCAGGAGTAGCAAGCATTTCTTTTTCTGTCTATTCTATTGTGTGTGTGTGTGTGTGTGTGTGTGTGTGTGTGTGTGTGTGTGTGTGTGTGTGTGTGTGTGTGAGCGCTCGTGTCTGTCTGTGTGCTTGTGTCTGTGTGCGTGTGTTCTAAAAGGGGCCATAGTGAGCTGCTGCGTAGATTACTGCTGAAAATCACAGCTTGTTCTCTAGCTGTCGCGCGTTGAGTGTGAACACACTTCAGCTCCAGGGAGGAGAGAGACAGAGAGAGAGAGGGAGAGAGAGAGGGAGAGAGAGCAAGGAGAAGGAGAGCCGACAAGTCTAAAACCGGCAAAAAATATAAACACAGCCCTGCATTCTCCTGTGCAATTAATGCCAACACAAAGAGATTGTGGCGGGACAATGGGCCCTGCGAAAACAGTAAATAGGGGGAAAGAAGGCGAGCAAATAATGGTTATTTTTGACAGCAACGGTGCACCTCTGGCCCTGGCCCGAGTCTGGGAAAAAAGAGAAGGGGTGGAGGGGTGTCAGATCTTTCCCTCTCAGCTCAAAGAAGAAGAAAAAAATCATTAAAAGTGCTTTTCCACCATCGCACCAACATTCAGCCACTCGCACATACTCCTGGATATGCACAAACTCTTAGTAATTATCCCTGCCTCCCCACTGCTCTTGCTTTCTACAGATTCTACACAAGCAGCCTGTCTCTCTCTCTCTCTCTCTCTCTCTCTCTCTCTCTCACACTGTCTCTCCCTGTCTCTCTCTCTCATTGTCCCTGCCACACAAGAGGGAAAAAACTCTTCTCTTCATTACAGAAGGACCTGATCCAACTTGAAAGATGCAGCCATTATTCTTGACTGTCTCGACTTCTCCCCCCTCCCTGTCACTGCCTTATTGTTTGGCCTCCTGGGGTTGCATTTTAAACCTGGACTGTCGCTCTCTTTCCAGCAGCTCCTGGCTTTCTCTCTCGGATGCATCATAATGTGTGCATGCTGCTAGATGAAACACTAGCAATAATACATGATGCTTTATGCAAAACAGAGGAAAACAGACTGCAGCACATTAAAGACAAAAGCACAGCTATTCATTCATGGTTATCTTCTTCACAGAATTGATGTGAATCTTCAAAATACATTTTTGTGTCATGTTGTTTGCAATGTATACAACTACTTCAGTATGGAAATGACTCAGTTTCAGAACCGGAAGCCTTTAGAAAGCTTAAGGTGGCCCGTGGATACTTCTTGAAGTTGAAAAGTATTGCAGATTAGTTGATTAATCACAGTGTTCCACAGGATTGGCCATTAGTGAAGATGTGCTGTAAATCAAAAGGGAGGAGTTTCAAAGACGAAGAGGGGCAGTGGAGTTATGGAGGCTGCTGTAAGGACGTCTAGCGAATACTGCTTCGATTTTGCAAATAAGCCAATCTCAACACAGCAGTGGTGCATATGCAGATTTTTGCGTATATTTCTGTAATTTCATTATTACCATATTGTAACTTAACCTATATTGTTGCAGAACAAAACCTTGTATCTCCAAAATTTAACTTTACAGGAGAAGCAGAAAGTGTTCTTAACTTCAAATTGAAATTAATGGAAAAAGTTTTTTTGCAAAGTAATTTTGAACCATTTCAATTGGCTCATTAATGGAATATTAGATCTAAATATTAGAATATCTTTGAAATATTTAAATATATGCATCTATATGTAAGTATATTTAAATGCATTCACATAAATAGGCTTAACATGATGTAATATTACCAATTTTTATATATTTTGAGAATTATATGAAAACCCATTGCCTTTGACCTGTCTCATGTTAGCATTACCATTTAAATTTGTCTCATTTTACCTGAACATACCCCATACAACACCACCACCACTACCAACAACAACAACAACGAAAATAGTTTTGCACAAATTTCATTGAAAGCGACCACTTTCTAGCAAGACACTCTTGAGCTGGCAAGCCAGTAGTGGACATTTGGCAAAGTCCAGCACTGTGGTGCACATTCAGAGACTGTTCAGTCCATTTGATGTGCAGACTGTTATGGTCAATTGCCTAAACCATGCTAATATTAGCACAGTTTCAACAAAAGGGCTGTATTACCAATAATACCAAGTTTGCCAGGTTGAGTAAATCTGTCAAAGATATATACTTACTTATGTTTTTGAATAATAATGACATTAGATGTTACTATGGAAAATAGTAGGGTAAGGAAAGAATTTAGTCAAAAAAGAGAAAGAAAACAATAACCAACACATGCTTTTATATTTTTACTTTTGCTACCCCAAGTAAGTGTTGCAGCTCATTTGAAATGAATGGTTCTGCAATTGGTTTTGTGAAAATATAAGAGTGATGGCCCCAGTCATTATGTCTCTGCCAGTTTTGCATGGCAGTAATTAGAGAGAGAGAGAGAGAGAGGGAGAGAGAGGGAGAGAAAGAGAAAAGAGGGTGAGAGAGATAGACGGATCAGACAGAACGAGAGTGCAAGAGAGAGCAAGAGAGAGAGAGAGGGGCTGCCACTCTGGCTCACCCGGGCGAGCGGGACTTTATTAGGAGTCAGAGACAGATCACAACTGCTAAGTGACCCACCAAGGTCAGGATCAAGGGCAGGCTGTGTAATTAGTATGCTCTTCAGTGGAGGAAGGCTACAGTGCCATTGTTCTGCCACAATCAAATTAGCCCCTCCAATGAGGGCTCAGCTTTGTGACCTCAGTGGTTAGATGGCTTTCTTGTGACAGAATAGCAATGACACAAAAGAGTGTGTAGTGTGGCAGCTTAATGGGAGTCTCCTGCTTATATCCAGATTTCAGATTAATACTTCTATTTATTCATATGCTGTCTACAGGGCTGCGATTTTTAATAATCAGTAGTGTTATTCCATAACCGGGACATCTTTTTAAAGAGGGTCGCTTTATGGTTCTTTAGTGAAGCAAATGGTTATATATCTACAAACCCCTTTTTGGACAAGTTGGGAAATTTTGTAAAAGCGCATAAAAACATGATTTGTTCATTCTCTTGAACCTTCATGTAACTGACAAAAGTACAAAGAAAAGATTTTCAATGTTTTCACTGACCAACTTCATTTTTTAATAGAAAAAAATTGCACATTATTAATAGGAGGTTTGGACTGCAGACAGGCCAGTCAAGCAAAGGCATTCTGTGCGTGTGAAGTCACGCTGTTGTAGCACATGCAGAATGAGGCCTGGAATTGGCTTGCAGGGACATTTTGGGAAGATGTCATCTTGTTGTCAGCATATGTCTCTCTTAAAACCCAATGTACACCCCTGCTTCAGTGGTACCTTCACGTGTATGCAAGCCACCTTGCACCCCTATACTATGACAGATGTTGTTTTTTGCATCTTTCGTCAGATTGTCTTTTGGACAGTCTGAGATCAGCTGAGACCTAGAGAACTCTGGTGTTTCTGCACAGAATTGGTTCAAGTTTCAAGTTGCATTTTCAGCATCATGCAGTTTGAAGTTCTTGATGCAGTGGCGGACAGTGACAGCGTTTTTCTGAAGACTCTTGAGACCACATGGCTATATTTAACACAGTAGGTCTACAGAGGGCTTGAAGGTCACGCACATTCGACAGTGGTTTCTGGCCTTGCCCTACAAAGATTTCTCTGGATTCCCTAATTCTTTTCACAATATTATGTATGGTAGATGTGAAAGACGTAATTTCCTGGCAATCTTGTGTACTTTTGAACTGTTGGACAATTCTCTCATGAGGTTTGGCACAGAGACGTGAGCCATAATCCATCTTTGCTTGCAATGACTGAGCCTTTGGTAGATGTTCCTTTTATACCCAGTCCTGATATCCTCATGTGTTATTACATCACCTGCTTATTGTGGAATGTTTCGAAATGTTGTAACTTGAATATTCTATGAACTTTACACTCTTATTTTGCCCCATCTTACTCCCAACTGTTTTTGAGTATGTTACACACAAACTCAAATTTTGTTTATATTTACAAAATAGGTTGGTCAGTTGAAATAAAAGTCATTTCTTTATACCTTTGTCAATTAATTAAAAATTCAAGATAATTAACAAAGCATAGATTGTTGTTTTGACAAGACCGAAGAAAATTAGCATAGAACAAAAGACAAAGAAACTGCTGGTGTTCTGAGAACAATGGACTTTACTTGAACCCTAAGATTACTTGAAATATAAGAAGTGGAAAATACAAACCAACGTCTAATTGAACTTTGGAGGTATGGATAAATATTTGCAGATTGACTAAGTTATTTGATAAACTGAAAGCAAGTCTACTGGAAGAATAGATACTCACATACAGGCAAAGGCAGAACACACTAAATATGAAGATGTTTGATAATATATTTAGTTGCTCTGGCTTCTGTGTAATTTTCTGTTAGACATGCGTTGTGCTTTTTTTTCTTGACACTGAAATATGGATAACTTGTACTTAATGGCTCTTTTGCCTGGAAATGAAATACATGAAGGGTGGTCTCTGACTTTTGCACAGTGTTGTAGTTCTTTAAAGAACCTTTTGAAAATGGTTCTTTATAACATCAAAAGGGGATTTGCTATTGTTACAAGTCATTGGTCGTTTTCAGCAGTGCATAGACCATTTTTTTGCGAAGAGTGTAGCCCCTTCAAATTCTGAAACCAGATCATGGAGAAGCCAGAACTTCACAGCACTCTTTTTTCTGTCTGGTCTCTCTCTCACTCCCTGTGAGATGTTTCAGAGTGAGGGGTTTAGGATGCTCTCTTTCTCTCTTCTCCATATCGCATACCAGCCTGTTTCCCAAACAAAGTAGATAAGTTTGCGGCTGCAGGATCAGGCTAGGGAAAGGGGAGGAAAACGAACCTGAGCAATGAACAACACAGTGCAACCTTCACAGCAGATACGCATCTTCACTCAGTCGCATCCTCTCTCCAGACATGTGCACGCACATACACACACCCTTGTTCGCTGGATTAAAATGCCCTGTTCTCCCCCTCCAGCATCCTGCCCATTAATTCCCTCCCTCGCAGCTACTCGCGTTTGGCTGATTTAACAAGATAAGATTTGAGAGCTGATGTTGCTGGTTGTAAATGCACCATAGGGTCCACAATGGCGACTACACTCCAGCTTCTGAGGGAGGCATATATCAGCTATTCAGGAAGAAAAAAAAAGAAAAGAAAGAAAATTAGATATGCAGCATACCAATTTTACACTCTCAGCCTCAGAAATTGAAATAGAGGAGATTAATGTATCATATCTTATACACTGTCCAACTGAATCAACTCTAATATATGGTGCAGATTTGTGGAACAAGACTTTATCTAAGAAGTGCTCCTGAGGCCAGCCTGACCCCAAGATATGATTTGGATCAGGGTGGTGCAGTTCAGTGGAGTCCTAGCTGAAAGCTCTTGAGGAAAAAATAAGCTCAGAATGTGCAATTATGTTCTAGTTCATTGAAGAAAGTATAATGTCGTTGACCATAGATACATGTGACTTCACTTGGTGTGAAATCAAATTAAGAAAAGTAGAGATTTATATAAGTTTTGTGAGACTTTTTATCTGCAGGAATATGTCCCCCAAATTCAGGTTTTTATAGTGTGTGCATGTGTGTTCTGTGTGCATTGATTCGTGTAGTTTACTGTGATTGATCTTATTTGTCTTATTTGTTCAAATTTGATCTCAGAGATTTTTTTGCATCCAAAAAGCAGTGCATTGTGTTATAGCTATAGAAGTGAATACCAGAAATACATTTAATTACAGTGTAGTTAGAACTTTAGCTAATTCAGCAAAATAATTTTCATCTTAGTTTTACTAGGGTGCATTTCTGGAACTTCAGTGATGAACAGATTCATGGCATTGCAATAGCTGGAAGAAACTTTGAAGTTAACTCAAGAGAGCTGTCGATGAAACTTGCCCTTTAAAAACTGTATTAGAACAAGAAAACTACAGTGATGATCATAGAAACATACAGCACATGAGCAGCAGAGGAACTACGGATGTTTCAATGGATCAAGCTAGGAAAATGAATGGAAGCATTTGTGTAAAAAAAAAATGTGTTGATGTAAATCATTATCACTTTAATGTATTAAATGCCATATATAATTAAGAACTATGCAAGTGAATATAAATATATTGAAAAGCAACAAGTTTTGTTTCTTTCAAAATAGTTGTTTTTTGAGCTAGAGGAAAGTTTGTTCCAACATCTCCCCAACACCCTCAACCTTACCATGGTTAAATTGCATCACCACCATGCTTGGTTTACCATGAAGAGCTATTGCTTATCCAAACCAGACATAGGACTTCTTCTTTTTCTTCTTTCGGCTGCTCTCTTTAGGGGTCGCCACAGCGGATCATCTGCCTCCATCTTGCCCTACACTGCCTCCTCTACCTTCACATCAAAACCACACATAGGACAATAGGACAATAACTACAAATAATACAGCGCTTACTCTGGAGAGGTTTGCAGATGGTTAAACAAACACATTGACTTGATATCGCTGCCTATTACATTAATTATTTATATTTATTATACTATATATATATATATATATATATATATATATATATATCAGTGAATCAGTCAATTCACTGATCAGTGAATCAGTGAATTGACACTGCCAAAATAGCTTACTTTTGTTGGATGTCATTTTATCAGAACATCCATTTGAGGCTGTATTTACATGTTGCAGTCGTCTATGATATCATTATTGCTAAACTCAGTATCTCATTAGTGATTAACAAATGCAGCATCCAATATAAATTGCATAAGGACCAAATTAAGCATAGAGATTAGTCACTGTAGTATCCATTTCTCTATCGTGTAGTACTTTAAAGTAGCAATTTGTGTTATTTAGTGCTGTTCTTTTTCCCCAGGAACAGTGGAATCTGCCTGCATATTTCTTTGACTTGATGTTGAGGAGACAGAAGTTGAGGACAATGAGGACCTACCTGCCCACTTTATCCACTCCTCTTCATGGGTGACTGGCCAAAATAAGCCTTGGATGCTGACAGGCAAAGAGTAGAGCAAAGGAAGGCAAGGTAAAATTTCTCAGCCTCTGTAAAGGAGGAGTGTAATCTGTCTTCATGTTTATATGTTTTCTTATGGATTTCTGATTTGACCTGCAGAAAGGGTGTCAGACTACATTGCTGGAGGCGCCTGGCACTTCACAACTTTAACTACCTTTTTCACTACCTTTAACTGAGCTTCTTGTTCTCATCAGCTAATTATCAAGTCTTTTATCAGTCAAATTAAGTGTGTTAGACACCACGAACATGTTGCCCTACAGGACAGGGCTTGACGCTAGTCTGGATAAAGCGTGGTTGTGAAGAGCAGACTTTGCACGTAGTTAGCATTTAGGATCAGATTCAGCTCTTTTAGGAACATTATTCAGCCAGTTTTTTCTCAAAAATGTTCTGTGTTCAAACCATTTAAATGCTACCTTTCTTCACTTCCTTATTCATACTGCAGTTATCACAGACACTGGAACTGCCAAAGTTACACACGCACAGGCATTCTGTATATCTGCGACTTTATGAATAGTGATCGGCCAGACGCTGTTTCTGATTAACTCAACCCACTTTGAAATCAGACAGTAGACGCGCATATCTGGGGGCATTGTACAAAATAAGTGGGTTAAAAGGCTACAGAAAGGATCAAGTTTCTGGCTTAATGAAAATCAATGCAATGAGCCTGGTTGGAAAATGAGTCATAATGTCAGCTTCAGAGTGATGTGCCATTATATCATTATGGCTAATTTCATCTTTTATACTTGTGTTTCCATTGTTAGTCTTTCATTTCAGAAGATGGGCATTTGAATGATTCATAACTGTCTGTTATCATTAATTCAGCATGGTTGAGGCAGAGGCGAGAGGAAGGCCTTGTTTTTAGCCAAGGCCTTTTTCCTCTACAAGCTTTTACGCTGTCGTTTGCTTGCAGTGCCTTCACATCAGTTGCTGGATCTTTCTCTTTGATATTGTAGATAATGTTACACCATCCACATCCTTATGATAGGTCAATCATAGCTGTCTTTTTTAGTTTAATAATCATAACTGTTGTTTTGCACTGGATGAACATGTTTGCTGTTGGACACATCATTTTCTCTTGGGAACAGAAAGAGTGTCTTTACCAAATGGGTAGCACACAGATCCACGGTGTGTGCCAATCCTCTGACCCTTAGAGAAATGATACACATTGCCCTTCCCTGCTTTCCCTTTAAGGCCTCTTCTGTATCACACAAACATGCGAAACGCTGTATTTTCATTTGCTGTTGCCAGGGCAATACAGTATGATGTCTTAACACTTGAAAATGAACACCCCCCCTACCCTAATCTGTCACTTTAATGCATTATAGATTTTATTTCAGCCGCTGTAGTATCACTTTCTCAATAATAATAATCAACTGCCTCTGTTGTTCTTTCCTGGAGAAATTAAACCCTGATGCTGAGTGCACAACTAATAAAAGATGTAGCTGGAGGAAATAAAAAAAGAAAAAAAACAGCAAATATGATGAATCATAAGCACTGGAGATTTGCATTCTGATGCGAGGGACAATTACATGGAGAATTAGAATTTATCAGGCTCTCCAAGCTTTCCACAGAGCAATAATAGCAATGTTGCAGGCCTTCATGGCTTCTGGTTAGTCAGTTTGATGGTCTCCTGTAGTTATGGCACACATACAGACACACACATACACTGATATAAGTCCTCTTAGATTATTAGCTGCACTGGGCTGCAAACTCTCCATATCAGTTGTGTACAAATACAAATAGTGTACAAAACCGATTATTCCTTAAAGGGATTGTATCATGCAACAATACATATTTTTAAATAAAAGTTTAATTTAATATGTAAGCATTGTCAACATTTCAAAAGATATGATAAAATCCCCAGTTCAATCCCTACAGATCATGGAAATTCTTTGAATTTTTTTAATTTTTTTTTTTTTTTAATGTCAAACATTTACATGTATCCACACACAGCAGTTTAGCTCAGCACATTCCCATTGAAGTTATGAGACATGGTACAATGTCCAAACTTTTTTGGATACATGCTTATCTAACATTTCTTGAAATCAAACGTTCGTGCCCCCTTTGCTGCAGTAACAACCTCTGCACTTAAGGGAAGGCTTTACACTAGAAGATTTTATTGCATTCAGCGACAAGAGCTTTAGTGCAGTCAGGTCCAGATGTTTGATTATTAGTTCTGACTCACAAACACCACTCCAACTTATCCCAAATATATTGGATGGTGCTCCGTCACTCCCTCCAGAGAACACAGTTCCTCTTCACAGCCCAATGCTGGGGGGGCTTTATACCCCTCTAGTCGACGCTTGGCACTGGGCATGATGACCTTAGACTTTTGTGGGACTGCTTCTGAGTGTCCCATTCTACTGCCAAAACTTTTCTAAGGAGATTATACAAGCTGCGTGGACTTGAACTCCTGTGTTTGAAATAAAACTTAAAGTAGCTGAAATATTCTCTTCTATTCTCTTCTTTTCTCTTCTTTTCTCTTCTCTTCTCTTCTCTTCTTTAAGCTGGTGGACAAATGGGTCCCAGTGCTGTTCACATTTGACCACTGTTCAGACAGTGTCATGTATGTGCGCTGTGCTCTCTCTGGCTGACAGTTCCAGTGGGCTGGGGTTCAGCAGAAGTGCCTCTGGAGAGCAGGGCAGCTGCTCTCAGCTTGGCTCTGCGCAGAGGAATGAAGTGTGTGGAGAGTGGGCTTCTCCGCTGGGACAGTTGGCTGGTGGCTCTGTGTGGCGCTCAGGCCATGCGAGAAGCAGCCAGCTCAGCCCTCTCTGACCCCCTCAAACTGAAGCCCACTGCAGCAGCTAAATGCTCTACTGAGGTTCATATGTGCTGTCCAGTCATATCTCTATTTCTCTCTCTCTCTCTCTCTCTCCCTCTCTTTTCTCACTTGCTCCATTGTGCCTGGCTTCAGTCAAAGGCCTAAAATTGTGGGGGGAATGTTAAACATTCAAGTTGTTCTGCAGGCATTTAAAACTAGTACTCATGTATTTCTCATGCATGTAAGTTTATCAAAATTTGTGATTCAGAAGGAAATTGTGTGTGGAAGAACTTTACATTATCAGAAAATAAGAAAAACACTTGTTGAAAAAATTGGAAAAAGAGTCTATAGTCTATAGTCTAGTGTACTATAGAGGCATAATAAGTTTGAACAATTGTCTTAAACATTTCAACAAACCAGACAAGCACACAGACTATTGACAAATATTTAATTAAGAGACAAAATAGAAATAGAATAAAGGATAAGAAAGAACAAAGAGACATTATCTTTAAATGTGCAAATATGAACATCAAGCAGGTCTGAGTAGACATATTGTAAATGTAGCTATTATATAGAGAATATTACACTGTATTATACTGTACTTTGATAAGAGAGGTTTTTATATTTTATATCAAAATATTTTTTTAATATTATTGTTAATGAGCACTACATCTCTGGGGTAAAAGTAGTCGATATGTGTGGTTGTGCTGGCTTTGATGCCCTTGAAACCACTAGCTGAGGGGAGTGGCTAGAAGAGGTATAATAATACCATGATTTTGCCAGCACACTTTACTCTGCTGTTGTAGATGTCCTAAAACATTGGGAGACTACATCCAGTGATCCTCTCCAGTGTTCTGATTATGCACTGGAGTTTGGTTTGTTTTTGGAACCAAACCAGATGGTTATGGATGATGTAAGGATGGACACGATGATTGCTGTGTAGAGCTGGATCATCACTATATATAGTGATATATAGTGATACTAATCCAAGTACCACAGTGCATCCAATCTACACTGCCTTCAACTCAGCTCTATCACGTAACTGCTTTATTAGTTCTTTTCTCTCCTTTTCTTTACTAATTAAACTGTTCTGTAGTGGGTTCAAAACTCGACACAAACAGCAGATCTGGTTATTTCAAGAAAATCACAATCACAAGTTCGTACTGCTGTATCAGAGAAGATAACCCACAGTTAGTACAGCACAGGAGTTGCTATGCAACTAGCACACAAACGAGATCAGTACATTTAATTAGATCATTCTTTTAAATGCAGTTTAGAGTGCTACAGAAAGTGGAACTGTGTGGTTTGACAGGAGTTTGCTCTTTGCATGTTTTGTTCATGGACAGAAGACGCACATCTAGCATAGTCAGTGTGAACCAAAAACAATGAAAGTTAGAAGAGGTGGCCCAGAAAAAAAGACAATTATCACAGGCAAAACAACATATTACAGATGGAACTTGTTCAGCAGTCATCAGCCATGTTCTTCATGAATCTGTACAGAGTTCAGTCAAATCTGAACTGCTTTGATATTCAGGATGAGCAGAGTTAAACAGATAATTGACCTCCCTCACCTCATTTTTGCTCTTGTATATTCTAGTATGTCACTGCAAGGTATGCATGAAGGTGAGAATAGAATATTTGAACATTTTGTAAAAGCCAAACACATTCTCTTTCGAGCGTGGTTCATCTTTATTACTCTATAGATCAGGAAAAATTCACTGCAGACTTGCTCCCACATTGTCTCAACAGGCTGGATATTGTAAAGCAGGTGATGATATTCAAGTCAGTTGTTTTTAACAGTTGTGTTTGTTGTAAAACATGTAAAATTGAAGCAGATTGTTTGTGGAATAACTGAAAACACTTCAGATATTATCCATCCATTTTCCAAGCCGCTTCTCCGTCAGGGTCGCGGGGGGGGGGTGCTGGAGCCTATCCCAGCAGTCTTCGGGCAGAAGGCATGATACACCCTGGACAGGTCGCCAGTCCATCGCAGGGCAGACAGACAGACACAGACAGTCACTCACACCCAGGGGCAGTTTAGCATCTCCAGTTGGCCTGACTGCATGTGGGACTGTGGGAGGAAACCGGAGAACCCGGAGGAAACCCACGCAGACACGGGGAGAACATGCAAACTCCACACAGAGAGGACCCTGGTCGCCCGGCCGGGGAATCGAACCCAGGCCCTCCTTGCTGTGAGGCGACAGTGCTACCCACCACGCCACCGTGCCGCCCACTTCAGATATTATTGTGATATTATTTGGGAATAAGTATGTTTTTAAAATATCAGCAAGCATTCAAAGTCTGTAAAAAGCTGTTGGAGTCAGCAGTACATTTTAGATATATGAGGTTTTGTTACAATGATCTACATTAGTACCTATACTAATTTTTTTTTTCCATGATCTGTGCCTGTCCTGCTGAGCTCTGGTCCGAACATGGTGTGTGTGTGTGAGGGTGTGTGTGCTTCAGGCCTGCATTATCTGAGAGTAGATTTGCTCGTATTTGCTGATGACTTCTTTATAACAATGGTCCATCAGACTCGCATCATCAAAGGTCTAGGATTTAGGTTGAATGGCTGCATCTTGGGAGCACATTAGTGTGTATGTGCATGATCCGGCTGTGTGCCTTTGATGTGGCTTTGTTCTCTGACCCATTTGAGTCTTGGTGGGCACGTGGTGTGCCTGCGAAATGGGGCTGACCAAACAGCAACTGATCTGGGTGTCTCCATGGCCCTCTGAGCTCAGAGTAGGCTCACCACAAGAACACTGTGCTGCATTGCTCACCATGGTAAAGCTGCACGTGAAAGGATTTTAGAATGGTGTAGACCTATAGCTTTCTCAAGAACTGTGTGTTTCACTGTGGACACACCCCAATGTAAATTGGCTATGAATTCTAAAGTAGAACAGTCATTTTGAATAGTCCTTACTAAGATCTTTTCATTACTTTAAAGCGATATTCATTTTACCTACATTAGCTCTCCGTAATTAACACCGAATGGCTTTGGATGTGCAGATACACTGTCTGTCTGCATCAAATCTCTTCTCAGCACAGTGGTGTTCTCTCAGCATCAGTGCCTTGTTAACCTCCATTCAGGCACATTTCTATCCTATTAAAAGTGCAGTAAAGTAACAAATTTGAACTTTTTTCCCCCTGGAAGACTAGCAATGTTCAAAAAAGGGATGAAAAACAAGGAAGATAGTTACGTATCTGTGGCTTTAACTTAGAGCTTGGTTTCAGCACAGACTTTGGAGGGTAAATTGGCCTATTTCAGGCATGGATCTGACATGTTTGGAGTCAGATAATGTGCTTCGAGGAGTGAGGGCCCAGAGTGATTAAAGCTAGCCCAGACATAATTATGTCAAACTCCGCAGTTGTCCTAAGCCCTCTCTAGTTGAAAGAGATTCCTCAGAAATAAAACGAGAGATGAAGAAGGGGGAAAAGAGGCGCGAGAAAGAAAGAAAGTGGGTTTTGAAGTGGTTTGCCACATTACTGAAGTGCCCTCTGCTGACCTGCCCAATTTGGGTAAACGCCACGTCTGCTTTGAGACATAACGTAGCCGTTCCTTCTGAAACAAGGTGATGCAAAGCACAGGGCCAAATGGGTGTAGCATTTCTCTCAACAAATGAAATGCCAGCTTTGTGCATAAACGTGCCAGTGGCAGTAAAGGCTTTTTATTTTATTTCCAAATCTTTTGGTAATTTTAATATTATCTGAAATTAGAGTGGAAAAAGACTGTTTTTCATATGAAAGTTCACCAGGGGCCAGATTGGACAAGTGCATATTTAAAAACTGCATTGCCATCAGTACTGATGCAGAAAGAAACTAGATTTAATATCTTAACTGTATTCACTGGTTTTTAGGAGCGATATGTATGAAGTTAACTGAAATACAGCTGTTGTTTCTTTTTAAAATTCTTATATCTTGCAGCTAGTTGCGCCAGTTAAACATAACTTTGATCATAAAGTGGGATGTAAATGTATTCTAAACCATATGATGAGAGTGTAGAATTTTGGAATTTTGGATACTTAAAAAAAATTCATGCACTTAAGGCACCTTATAACTAGTAGTACATAAAGTGATCATAGATCAAAAAATGTAGCATGGATATTTCATGTAGCCACAAGTATAACATGCTTCCATAGCCACATTTGTGAATTTTCACAGTGAAAGATATTTTTGTAGATCCCATGTTTCAACTGCAGTTCATCCAACATAAGCACTATTAACATTATAAACACTACAAAGTTCAGTAACTGATCCCAAGATTTAATGAACTTACAGCAAAGAAAAGATATCAGGTGTGTAAACCAAGCACACAGTTAGGTTTAAAAGACCTACATTCTGGGGACATTGAAAGAGACTGAACAGTTATCTGGAGCTAATATAGCCATAATATCAAGTAATCATATGTAACATTTGAAGGTTACCTACAAGTGGTTACATTTTGCTGTTGACGTTTTGGCGTATTGAAATATATATGTTCTCTGGCCCTCGGATTTGTTGAGATTTTTTTAAATGGCCCTTTTCGTGGTTCTAGATACACCCAGTTTTTGTACAGTAAAATGAGCTGTCACTATTTTTTTATTACTTATAATATAATATTATATAGTTGTGTGTATGTCACAGGATACAGTTGTATATTATTTTATTCCCTTTTTTCATAGCTGTCTATAGCATCATTTTGAGGCATATAAACAACTTAAATAATGAGAGCCCATATCCCCATATGCATTATTATTATTTTTGTACGATTGAGCCTTCCGCCCCATGACTGCTGGGACACATTCTAGCACCCCTTGTGACCCATGATGATAAGCGGCTTAGAAAGTGTGTGTGTGTGTGTGTGTGTGTGTACAGTTGAATCAAAAACTTCTCATAGATGTCTTTATAAATTAAACATACAACCCCAATTCCAATGAAGTCCGGGGAATGGGAGTGTGTTAGTGCCCATGGCATGGGTAACTTGCACATCTGTGAAGGCCCCATTAATGCTGAAAGGTACATACAGATTTTGGAGCAACATATGCTGCCATCCAAGCAACGTCTTTTTCAGGGACGTCCTGCTTATTTCAGCAAGACAAAGCCACGCCACATTCTGCTTACAACAGCGTGGCTTCGTAGTAAAAGAGTGCAGGTACTAGACTGGCCTGCCTGCAGTCCAGACCTGTCTCCCATTGTAAATGTGTGGCGCACTATGAAGCGCAAAATACGACAATGGAGACCTCAGACTGTTGAGCAGCTGAAGTTGTACATCAAGCAAGAATGGGAAAGAATTCCACCTACAAAGCTTCAACAATTAGTGCCCTCAGTTCCCAAACGCTTATTGAGTGTTGTTAAAAGGAAAGGTGATGTAACACAGTGGTAAACATGCCCCTGTCCCAACTTCTTTGGAACGTGTTCCAGGCGTCAAATTCAAAATGAGTGAATATTTGCAAAAAATAAAGTTTATCCATTTGACCATTAAATATCTTGTCTTTGTAGTGTATTCAATTAAGCATAGGTTGAAAAGGATTTGCCAGTCATTGTATTCTGTTTTTATTTATGTTTTACACAATGTCCCAACTTCATTGGAATTGGGGTTGTATTTCAAGTTTATAGTGCTGATATTTCTTCTTTGTGCTAAAAGTAAATATGCGTTGGACATTTTCACTAATAATTGTTTTAATGAGTGTTTTCATGTATTTAGATTGGAATGCATGTCTGGTTCAGACAATATAGCACTGTAATGGATTCATTGTTTGCATTGATTTAGCAGACTTTTACTGACTATTACAGCTTGCCCCTCAGTCTTTAAAAGCAAATAGTACAACATATCTATGGGGTATGTGGTAACATTTGCACTCCTGCCACTTTTAGCTGAATTGTTCATAAGCAGTAGGTGCTGTAAACAAAGTCTGTTGTCATTTGTAGTAGAGATGTGTAGGTTGCTTGTATAAAAAAATTAACCTTGCTGAAATACTTTAAAATTATCACACAAAAACTGAAATGTGTTGTGGTTGTGCCCTGCCCTTATTATTATTATTATTATTATTATTTCTACTAGAGGTCGCAGTTACAAAACAGAAGAAAATAAGTTTTGACTGGATTAATTTTTTTCCCTGCATCACCACACAGAAATCCCTTTTTGGCTACCCTGCCTACCAGGGTTAAGTAAATACAAAAATGAATATTCCCACCCTGCACTTGTTTTCCTCCAATGAAAAATCATGGCATGGCATGAGGGTCACACTCATTTAATCATTCGTCTCTGTGCATCCTACAGCACAGCCATTACAGCCAGAGTAAACACATTAACTACTGTACTGTTGTGTGTTAGTAATCACCCTTACCATGTCTTATTTTATTACCTCATTTGGCATGTCAAGATCTCTGGGAACAGAGAACATAATCAAGCATTACCTGGATTTATGTCAGTGAGGTGTAAGGGTAGAGGAGCTATCATTTAACAAGAGGCCCCATGATTTCTAATTAACAAGCAATCAGGTTAAAATAAATATTCCCGTCCGGTGTAATAGCTAATAGAAAAACGCAGAGAGGAAGGAAAGGGACGTGTGATGGTTTGTCCCTGAGTAAATGAATAGAGAGCTTATCACTCTCAGGACTCTCTAAAGCAGCTAAATGAATAATTATCTGTGAGTTAGAGAGTCAGAGTGAGAACCTCTCTAACAAGCTCTGTTTGAGGCTGCAGACATTGGCAGACTGAGAAAAGATGGAAGGATGATGACGGGAGAGAGAAATGGCAGTGAAAAGAATGCTTACTGTGGATGTAATAATAAGGATTGGATTCTCATCTGTTTTAAGTACTAGTCCAGGTGAGTTTCCATGTTCGGCTTTATCATTTGGCCAGTTACTTTGCATATCATTTTGTTTTTATATAGATTGAATATTTATTTGTATGTAAGCATAGTATTTTGTGTCCACAGGTACCACTATGAAAGCAGAAGGAATTTAATATTTGCATTTAAACGTTTATTTATGTTCCTATTCCCTCATGTCCACAGCACAATAATAAAATTAGCAGACAAAAGGTATGATTGAGGGGCTGCAAGTCATCTGACCTGCTGTATGTGGATCTGGAGGCCAACAGCAAGTGTGTGGAGTTTGGTAAGTGAACTGACGTGCAGCATTTGGACATAGAGGCTAAGGGTAAGTGTGTGGGGTTTAGTTAATCCACTGATGTGCAATGTTTGGACATAGAGGCCAACAGAAAGTGTGTGGGGTTTGGTAAGTCCACTGTTTGGACAAAGAGGCTAATAGAAAGCATGTGGGGTTTGGTTAGTCCATTGTTATGTAGTGTTTGGACACAGAGGCTAACAGCAAGCGTGTAGGGTTTGGTTAGTCCGCTGGCCTGCAGTGTGTGGATGTACAGCATGGGTCTCAAACTCAAATTACCTGGGAGCCACTAGCCAGTTAGTCTTCACTAAAGCAAACTGGTTTTAACAAATGTAAGTATAAGTTATAAGTGCATCTTAATAAACATTTATTAGCAATTGCTTGGTCACCACATTTAACTATACAATAACATGTGACTCTTATTGTGATAGCATTGGAGTTCCTGCTGAACACAAGTAAAGTTATTGTGACATATACATGCTGTAGTCTCATGCATGAATTCAAGAAGGCAGATTGAGCTAACTATCAGTCAAATGAGAATAATAGCTAAGTTAGTCATAGCTAAAAAACCCTGCATACTCAATGTGCAGCACTCACGGTGCATCAGTTTTTCATTGAAATAGTTACTCTTACACACATTTTGCTTTGAACTTTCTGAGGATCAGCCTAAACATTTTATAGCTTATGGTGGGTAACCACCTACAGCGCCTGGATATAAAGCAAATCTAGTCATCAAATGTAAATATTTAGCCATAGAAAAAAAATATTACAGGTGGATGTTATGAAGCTGTCTTATGGGCTGTATGTGGCCCATGAGTGGGTAGTATTGCTGAGTCCACTGACCTGCATGGGTCTGTAAGCCAATAGCAGTCGTAAAGGGGTTGGTAAGTCCATGTGGAACTGTAGTATGTGGAAACTCTGATGTAGACCATCAGTAAGCTCAGATGTGACAGCTGTTTTAGAGAGGCTTTGGCCGGGCAGACAGGGCCGAGCTCAGAGGAGTGTCTGATTGCAGTGGTTCCAGGCTGATGTGGCCATGCAGCAGATGACATGGTCTGAGCTCGCTGGCTGTGCGTTCTCTGGGAAGCTGTGGATTCTCAGCCCAATCTGACGAGCCATCTGGAAGTGGTTTGGTGCCATCTTCTATAAATCCATGCCCCCTTTATGATCATGCCTTCAGGCTCTTCATCACTCATGGACAGTATGGCTGTAATATGGCTATGATATGGATTTCGCATGCTAGAGCGTTTAGTTCTGACCACACACCCTTATGGTCATATGGCAGACTCTCGCTGAGGGAAGAGTTTACCAGTACAGTCCAATTCAGTCTACATCATTCCTGTTTTGTTGACATTCGTGTCCTGGCCTAGATCTTCTTTAAAGATTTGTTATTCTGTCCTCTGGAAGTTCTTACTGCACGTCTTTGAATCAGTGAGGAACGTTTTGATGTGGAGCAATTTAGAAAGCAGTTAAAAGAGCAGAGCATCTCTTCAGCGTGCACTTTGAGAAGAGGCTCTGAAAAAAAAAACTGCATATATATTTCATTGCATGAGCTCGTCACCAAGGAGAGGCTGGCATGCGTGTTTACCTTTATGAAGATTAGGGCAAGACATCAATGCCTCTGCTCTTCTTCACAGTCGTTTGTTTTCTCCATTGACAAGGAGGTCTTTGAAGAAATGGGTTGATGGTGTCTTCCTGTCATTTAGGTGTAGCTCTCAGTTCTTTATTATCAGTCTAATAAATAGATAAATAAATGTGTGCCTTTTAACTTTTTTTCTTTAAACTTTGAGTGGTGACTTCTTTTCTTTCTGATTTTGTTGTAGCTCTTTTAGTCCATAATAGAGGTCTAAAAATAGGGAGAGAAGTATAATCAGTTTAGTCAAAAAACAAGTCTAATGCATCTTTTATTTCTTTTTTTTGATTCTTCAGACAATTTCAAATTGCTCTGTTGTTTTGATATCACTTTACATTTGTCTAGGTCCGGGGTTGGAATATTAGTTTCAGTTACCCAGGAAATGTAGAGACATAATTATGGGGAAATCAACTTAAGCTTTTGTTTGAGTCTTTTTATACGTTCTTAATAAGCGGGTCCGTATTTAAGCAAATCAAATGTGCAGAAGCAATAGGGTTTTTAATCTGGGCTCCATTTCAGCTTCAGTCAAAATATTTAATTGAATAATGGATGATACAGTAATATGTGGTATCTACTGACTGCATGTTATTGTGTCTATATTTTTTGTGTAATGTAAGCAGAATATAAGCAGTTGTTAAGCTTAAGGACAATTAAATAAAAGCTCCCAAAGCAATAAAAACCAAACTTGACACGCAGCCACAAAGAGATCAGTGTTAAATCTTTATAGGCTCGTATGGAGGGTTATGCTGATTTCCATAATGAATAATCTCTTGGCTCCCGAAGGCTCTGTCGCTGTGGTTCCACACTGCTGTACGTCCGTTGTCGGCCTGTGGTCGCTCTCGGGCCCAGTGCGGCCTCTCCCCCCTAATGATGTAGCCCTGCTCTTCCTGGGCCTCTTTAGCCCAGGTTTCGTCTCCGCTCTGGATTATTGAGATCACTAACACTACATGCAGCCAATTACACACATGGAAATTGAATAGATGAAGGACTGGCCATAGCAGGAATTGGCGTCCTAGCGAGAAAGGCTGAGATCTGTTCTTGTTTCAGTGTGCGTTTTTCTTTCTTTCGGTTCTTTTTTCTTTCTTTTTTTTGGTGACATTTTCCTCACATTTCTCTCATTCCTTTCCTCTGTGTTTTGCTTTCTTCCTCAATCTGGCTTTTTTTTAACCTTTCTCACTCTCCTCCTTTTTGTCCTCATCCCTCTCTTCCTCTCACTCTCTGATAGGGAGATTAGGCTGTCTCAGGATGACTGTGTGTTGATGTGAGACCTGGGCTTTTATCCCCTCTCCCCCTCCTCAGCCCCTTCCTGTGCTCTCGTCTGGGGCCACTCATTTATTTACATTAGAGCCTGGAAGAAAGGCATCAGAGGAAGTTTTAAAACCAGGAGCACCACAATGGCTCCTTTAAGCCGCCACCCGAAAGCCGTTTGCAGTTGGGGCTAAGAGGATTTGTGTCGCGTCCATGTATCAGCCTCTTCAGAAATAACAGGGCCACTTTTCACCGAGCTTTGGACAAAAGTCAAGTGCCTCTGAGAAAGAAAAAGTCTCAAAGAGAGAGTGAACAAGAGAGAGGAAAAGAGAAGTGGAGGAGGGGCAGGAGTTTGTTTTATGTCAGCATTATCTTAGTAAAAAATGAAAGAAAGTCCATACATGAAAGATGTTGTTCAGCCCATGTTTGTGATTGAACAAGAATGTGTTATTGAACCAGAGTTATCGTCATAGCATCAAAGTAAAATAATCAGATTCACACAGCTTTCCTCCTTTAGCCAAGACAGGTTGGTGGTCCAGAGTTGAAGCTAACTTATAATGGAAGGTTATAGCCAGCCCTTTAGCACTGTGCAAGCTGCAACACTAAATAATCACACACTTGCCTCAAGCCACTTTATGAATTTATGGTTGTGTGGTTGTTTTTTGTTAAGTTGCTCATGTGGTTTCTGACACTGTATGATACACTGTTAGCTATAAAATGGATAAATGTGTGATGCATAGCGAAAACTGTCAAATTGAAACTTGCATTTTGCCCATACGTTTGTCATTTTTTAAAATAACAATGTCATACAATGTCAGAAATTACACAAGTCTGTTAGAGAGTACTTAGCAACATGAGGGGGTCTGAAGCAACTGTGTGATGATTTATGTACACAGTTTGCATTATGCTAATAAGTATAAGCTTCCGTTACTTGTTAGCTGTATTAACCTCATAGCTCCAGTACAAAATGTAAAGATTTAAACTTCTGACACCAAACATGTCTTGGCTGATTTTCTACATTAGGATGAGTGGAAAATTGTGTACTTTTGATTTGTGGCCAACCCATCACTGTCAGGGAATGGAATACTGGATGACAGAGTGAAAAGGTCAAAAGAAGTGAGGGAGAGTATGACCCTTGTGCATGTGACTAACCAGACAGCTTGCTCTGTGTAGGTCTCTTCATCCTGGGTTTATTCTCACTTGGCCAGTCATCCTAATTTACATCTGAGGCTAACATTTCTCCTCCTCCTTGTTCCACCATTTCCCTTTTATCATGCAAATGCTGAGATGGATCTCCCATTTTAGCTGCTTTTCAGAGTGCCAAATTTCTGATGAGCTTGTGAATCTAAATTTGATTTAATCTGGGTCAATTTAAAGAGTTAAAATGCAGCAAGCAGCGTCCTCTCCAAGCTCATTTTTGTCATTTTACAGTACGAGCTTTGCTGCTGACTGTAATAAATAACATGAACATTATCCTAGTGCATAACATCAGCAAAATCTCTCTCTCTCTCTCTCTCTCCCTCTCCTTGAGGATGGTTGAGGATGTTCCAAGGAGAAGATAAGTAGGGAGGACATGGGTAATAAAGCATAAGGGTCAAATGTGCAGTGTCTCTCTCTCTCTCTTTCTCTCTCTCTCTCTATCTTTCTTTCTTTGTTTGTTTCTCTCTCTCTCTCTCTCTCTCTCTCTCTCTCTCTCTCTCTCTCTCTCTCTTTATCCAGCCCTTCTCTCTGGAGCAGATGACACAAAACAGATGGCTGCAGTATCCAGAGCCTTTAGTAAGTTTAGTAAATTCAGAATATACTCCGCAAACTGCACACACGCCTGCATCCAGCACACTTTCCACACCGTGGAACCGAGTGGAGTGGATATCACTTGACTGAATGCATTGAATCCTTTTGGTGTTGTAATATAGCAATACTGCCAGTATTTAAATTATTAACAAGGAATATATTGTCCAAAATATTTGTCCATGTATATGTATGTATATATCCGCTCGTATAAGCGCAACACACACTAACACACCACCACCACATCAGTGTTACTGCAGCGCTGAGTATGATCCACCACCCAAATAGGACCTGCTCTGTGAGGGTCCGTGGGGGTCCTGACAACTGAAGAACAGGGTATAAGGAGGCTAACAGAGTATGCAGAGAAACTGCTGGACTACAGTCTGTAATTGTAAAACGACAAAGTGCACCTATATAGTAAGTGGAGCTGATAAAATGGACAATGAGTGTAGAAACAAGGAGGTGGTCATAATGTTATGTCTGATATGTGTATATACTGTGGATGTGTGTGTGTGTGTGTGTGTGTGTGTGTGTGTGTATACATATATATATATATATATATATATATATATATAAAATTTCATGATGAATGCGCCAAACAATAAAAACATATTGGAAAACATAAAATACTAAGTGACAAATGTGCCACAAATTACCCCCCCCCCCCATGTGTTAAATTAGTATTGAAATGAGTATTTAATTGTGTGTATTACTTATTTGAGTATATGATTATAATGATCTTAAATGTCTTGTATTTTATTTGTAAGTATTTTGTAAAGCACTTTGTGAGCCACTCTGGAAAAGTGCTATATAAATAAAGTTTTACTTACTTACATACTTAAATGTGCTCTTACATGTGCACTGAAACATAGAGAAGTCTGTTCTCTGTTAAGAATGTGTACTAATTGAATTTTTACTTAGAAGTTCAACAAAGTATATCATTGAACCAGTATATGTGTGCATTTTACAAACAAACAGATATTGGAGAAGATCAGTGTATTTTCCAGTGTATTTTCATCTGCACTGAATAACACCTGTGAAGATACTTCCTTCATTGGAAGAAACGCAATGACTTTGTTCTGAAACATGCGGTAGGAAATAGAGGCATATTGAGTGGATTGCTCAAATGAGGGAGACTTGTGTTCATTTGAATTTGTTGTAGTCCTCCGTGCCAGTCACTCATCTGACTACTCTTTTTTGCTTCAGATAAGCCAGTGTGAGAACTGATAATACTACTCTTTGTGTGTTCCCCCATCAATCCTCCTCCTCCTTCGTCCCTCCATCTTGCGCTGCTTCTACTCCATTTCTGCAGGAACCACAGGGGATCTTGTTTATTTACTCTCTTCTTGGGAATCAAAGCTGTCGCAATCGTGTGCTGCCAACTTTATGGCACCCCCAAACTCAACCCCCCCACCCCAAACCCATCCCCCTAATGCTCTCCATGGTTTTGTGCTTTCCTCTCCCCAGACGCTTGTGATGGCTGCGGCCCCCCGCTCCCGCCGCTGGGGGATTTTTGTACAGGGAAGCGGGCGGTGGCCGAGCGGGACTGGCCAGCCACCGACAGAGCCTGCGCATATGGAGATGCGTTTGGCAGAGTCGGTGTGACAGAGAATGAACAGAGGTCCCGGTGGTGTTGATTTGTACTGCAGCAGGGACCCCCGTGCCTAATAAGGCCCCAGTCTCAGCGCACTATCTGACATGACACTAATACAGCATATGGAAATGAGACGTGCATATGGCTGCAGCTAGGTGAGACATGACCCTCACTACATAAATCTCTACCAGTGCGGTGTGCCGCCTTTGAAGGAGGATTGTAAATCAGTCTCAAAAGATATGAGAATATTGCGACGCGGAGCATATAATGCACTCCGAGACGGCTCCTTGTTCCCCATCTTTTATGCCTTTTCAGAAGCTTTGTTTTTATTTGCTTCTGCCTCCTCATCAGAAGTGGTATCATGAGACTGAAATAATGTTGTTTGAGGTGGTGAGGATGCGATAAATACGAGGGGAATATGTCTGGATTAGCTATACGAGCAGATCAATCATTATAAAGGCTGTATATGTATGAGTATGTGTGTGTATATAGAAGGTTATGAGTCAGGGGCTTAGCATGTGTTATGTGTGTGAGTGATTCACTCAGATACATGTTGGTAAGATGAGGTCATAGGGTGTGTTTTTGTGTGTTTTTGTGTGTGTGTGTGTGTGTGTGTGTGTGTGCGCGTGCGTGCCCTGCAGCCCTGCCACTCTGATGGCGCAGTGGTGATGACCACTGATTGAGGGCAGATGATGGGATCTGCCCTCGCTGTGCCCACCCGCGCTTTAACGTAGCTGCAGGTCACCATGCTTGAATGTCAAAGATCTTTTAGCCTCTATCCCCACTGAAATATCATGAATAATGTCAGCCTTCACATTGAAAAATATCCAAACGTGTCACGATTTGTTCTGACAGTTCCAAATCTATCAGACACAGGGCACCACATGATGTGTTATATAAATCTTATCTGGGGAAACAGCAGGCATGGGCTCTGTCATTGATACTGTATTGTCACATTCTGCCTGGTGATGTTAATATCTCTGTGGTTTGTTCTCTACTTAATTTGTACCTTCTTTTATTCACTCAAGTGTCCCTCTTGTTAAGGCCTTACATGTTTTGATCTTTGTGCCGTCTGGCTACACAATATTTTTTTGGTTAATAATTACCGTAGTATTGTCCTTTGCAATAATGATATCATAAAGGTCTGCAATATGCAAATGAGTCTCTGACCAATCAAAATTGCTTACTGTGTGCTGTGAGCACCCTACAGTTTTTCCTTAATAGGTTTCTGTGGGTGTTTTGATGAGTCAAGGTATTCATTTGATCCAAGAGTTCTTAATTGTGTTTTTAACACCTTACATTTTAGACTTATTATTTAGTTCTTAAGAATTAATCATTATAATAAGCACTATAAATTATTTGGTAACTGGGGTATGGAATATGATGGTATGAAACTAATATGATTAGAATCAGGAGTGAAACAAACCACGGGGAGCACCATGGAGGCTGGATAACAAAATGGTTTTTTTAATATATAGATATTTAAACCCTTCATTGGTTTACTTATTCAAGTATTCAAATAAGGCATGTTTTTTGTTTTTAGATATGAAGCACTTTCTGGAATTGGCTAAAGTGAAGGTTTAGGTCATTTTCATTAGTGCCACTGTATGTCATTCTTTATTCAGGAAAATATCAAATGTTTGTTCTATGGAATTTATTAAAATTGTATTTTCTTGAAATGGGCTGAAAGATACTCAAGTGGCCACCATTATGCTTTGGGGGGCTCCCAGGGTATAGCCTGTGTGTGGGGAAACCCTGGGAGTTCTGTAGTTGTGAAAGTGAGGAAGTGAAGTGTGTCCTCACATACAGGCCTTTATGGCTTAATGGGTTAATACATTGCAGGACATATTACAGTTGTCATATGTAGCAGTGTAATCATACAATTATTTTTCTCCATATCTGCCATGCTGATATCTGCCGATTACATGGTTTTTAGTGGTTTTAGGTTACAGTATTAGTAAAAATATTTTAAAAATATTACTTTAGTGAGGTCAAACTGCTAAACTACTAAAGAAAACTCATGAGAAAAGATCCTTCAACATGTCAGCAGTCAGTACATCCAAAGTACAGTTTGAAAGTGACTGCAGTTTTGCAACATTTCTTCCATATTTTATTTATCAGTAGGCTGCTAATGTACAATGTCGATGTTCTTTCTTTCTATCCTTTTTCCATTTGAGCTTTTTTGTGTTTTAATGTGGTTTAATTCATTGGTTTGCTTCTACATACATCATTTGTAGAGCGAGATGAAACAGATGGTCCTGCTTCCCCCTCTCCTCTTCCGCTGCGTACGTGGGAGAAAATGGTGCCGCCTGCAGTATTGATATTCACAGTTGGAAGAGAGAGGCAGTCTAATTCTCCATATTGAGTAAAGGTTTAGGTGTTAGGCGTTTGTTTTTTCCCCTGATGGGCGCTTTTTGTGAGCGAGTGCTTCTTCTCATCCCGTGTTGTTAGAGGAGTTAATGGAATAAATGCGAGAGTGGAGATAGGAATTCTCCTATTTTCTGCTTCCTACTGTTTTTCCCATTGCCTGGCCTAGGCTGTTAATTTAGGAGAGAAGCAGATAAATTAGAGTCATGTGGTCATATGCGATATTTGTTTTTGCTACACAGCTGCAGGTACCCATAAAACGCTCTGAAATTTATTTGATTTCGACCGAGGCCCCTCGTTTTAATTTACCAATCTCGCCGCTTCTCTTCGCACAACCAGAGCTGGCTAATTATTTGATCCCCTTAAAAAATAAACGTTTTTCTGAATCTCTTGTGCGGGTAACAGCCTCTGCAAATAGGCAAGAGCAGGTTTCTTGATTCTCTCTCTATTGCTGACAATTTCCCTCTCCTGGTTAACTCCCTGTGAAAGCAATTTGCCCCATACTCAGGGAAGGTAATGAGCAGATGGTACCATTGTAAATGATGATGCGCCCATAATAAAGAGTTGATAAACACAGAATTACTACTGGGCGGTGGGCGCTAAACAGTGCGGAGGTCTGCAGAGATGCGTGGAACATTCAGGGCAGCCCCCGAGCCCCACTGAGCCCTGTGGCAGGCCTGGAACAGTGTGCAGTGCATCTCAAATAACACTCCTCGCTCCATACACTCCACAGCCACTTAGACCAGGAGAATGGCAGTGGATTTCAAATTACATCTGGCTAGAGTTTAGTACCAACACTGTCAACATTTTTGGCAGCATGGTTACTCATCAGTAGCAAATAATGCTTTCATCTTGCCATTATTGGTCATTATTATATTTTAACCTTCTTTTGGAATTCTCTGCATTTTGCAGAATCTTGAAGAAATTGACACACTTTCATTATTCCTACCAAGGTGTTTTGAGGTGTTTTCAGTCGTGGTGTAATGTCATGCTGTTCTTGAATGTGGAGGTGTCTGAATTCTTATTAGGAAGCACTGCGTTACAATGTATGTGTGAATTCCAATCATGGCATTGCATTAACACCTATAATGTAGCATTTCACCCTTAAATGCCTAGGTGTTCCACCAATGACTTGTACATACCTCGGGACATTAGCAGACCAGCATGAAGCAGATTTTACTGACAAAATAAAATAATCAAATATATATTTTTTTTTATTTTAGATCTTTTGTTCTAAAAAAAAATAAATGAACAAGGAAGAGTTCATACAGATAGGTCTCACAGAGTAATAATGATATTTAGTTTTATTGGCTAAAAACAGTTCACTCTTTGCCTTTATTATAGCTTATATAGCTTATAGACTTGCTTTTTTATTTTTCAAAGAAATGCAAAGTGATATTTTCCACACCTCTAAAGTTCAGTCTTAAAAGTTGGTTGCATTTGCTTCTTCTCATGATCCAGTCAGTGCCAAACACATTCAGTGATGTTGAGATCTGTTGTGTGGGGTGGTCAGTCCATTGTTCTGGGAACACCAGCAACTTCTTTGTTTGGCTCTTGGTCTCGTTTCTTAGTGACAGCTACACATGATTTCAGACTGATAGTGTTAAGTTGTCATTTCTGTCAGTGGAAGGATGGACAGAAACATGGATTTCTTCAGATCTGAAGCAAGAGTGGAGCTTGACTTTCTCCTCTCTCTATAATAATATTATATAATATTATATTATTTTATAATAACAATCTATAATAATAAACCTGCATAAAAGGTTTAACTGCTGTTTATCTAATGGTGACTGATTTGGTGGTCTTCCTAGTCCCACTTTCTTTGCATTTTTGTTTTACATCATGTTTTTCACTTGTTTTACTTTGACTTTCCCTTCCTCATGTAAATCTAATCTCCTGAAAAGTAAATAACTTGTATTCATTTGCTGTTTTGACCAGAGGTTAAATGAATGGACAACTGAACAGACCCTTTATCAATCCTTTATTTATATAAAAACATTTATAGGGGAGTGCTCACGAGGCATGGATTCATTAACTTGATTTAATGCAAACTTAAATATCATCATATACAGTGATACTGTGATATTTTTAGGAAAAAAAAACATTAAATTGTTGCCAGCAACCCATGGTAGACATTTAAGCATTAAACAGTAATAAACATTAATCAGGTTTGCTGAGGCATAGAAGCATCAGAGTATGTATCAATATATACAGTACAAGCTGTTTGTCTCTTACATCTTTTTCTATTTTTTGGAACACTTACACTTCAGACACTGATAGGAAATCTATGTGTGAAAGCAAACGTTGGTGTTGGAGGTGTTTGCGGTGTAGTGGAGGGGTGCTGGCGGCTGTAGGGCAGCAGCGCCTCTTTCATGTGCTGCTGCTTGGATCTTGTGGCCTGAATCCCAGCAGAAACACTCAACATGTGTGGATCTAAGTGCCCACTAATTTCCCCTTGGATCTTAGACCATGATGTTGGAGTGCCTGTCTCAGGGTGTGTGTGCGTATGTGTATCTGTGCTTGTCCCTCGGCCCCCTTATAGTGGGGGAATCCAGCCATGCCAACCATGTCTCCCTGCTGTCTGTATCTTCTGTTTGAACATCATTACACGTATGCGTTCAGATGCCCCGTACAGTCTTCATTTATGTCTTTATCTATTATTCATGTATTTACTTGTTTGTTTGCCTACAGATATGACATGTTACTTATATTTTCTGTTTGTAAAGATGCTATCAAACGTGTCCATGAGAGATCTAAGTGGTGGCACTTGGAGGATGAAAGTGTGTAGAAAATCTGTTGTGCTTGAAGGGGCTCAAGGCTGGCCCAGAAGGCCCCAGATCACTGCATACATCAGGGTATGTATAGCTCATTGTTCACCCTCCTTCCATGTTAATTTTGCTGCAGAAGAAGAACGAGAAATTGTGGCCCTGACCTTCTTGGCATTTTGCGCTGAAAGAGTGCAAAGAGTATCTAGCATATGACTAAAAGAAATGCTTTTTTTAAATAAAAGTCTCGATCTTGAAGGTATTTTGTCATTGTTGAATGAAAACCTCAGTTTTTCAGATTTATTTCTTTATGCCATCTGAAAACACCAGCTGCCTTTTACATTGTGTACTCATGTCATAGTTCTTATTTTTACAAGCTTTCCTTTTGACAAGATTTTTGCCATGTAAGTCTCTTTGAAGCCAACAGTTTTTTGAGTTTCAGTAAAGAAATGTATAATGTTTAGGACTACACTCAAACAAAAACATTCCAGTAGCCCTCCTTTCACCTCCTCTCGTGCCCAATAAATGACCGGTTTATTCATTCACTTGTGTCTTTGGCAGCGTCCAGTCCAAAAAGCTGTGAGAGAGATGTTTTTAAATGTCTTGATGCTGTGTCAAGATCACACAGATGAATAAAAACAAGCAGACCAATAAATTCCCTCCCTGCCTGACTTCTGAAGGTCCATTAGTGGAGCTGGCCAGCTGTCAGTCCGTCTCCTTGCCGCTACTTTCCTCCCCTCGCTCCCAGAGCAACAAATCACCAGGCAAAGTTTAATGCAATTAAAAGTGTGCAGCGTCCAGGCCTTTGATTGGGCAGGTAGCCTGGGCGGTGGTGCTGTGGCGCGGGGAGAGAGCCAGAGCCTGGATGCTGACAGTAATTAGCACATGCTAGTCATTAACAAACACAGATTAGGCAGAGGCTCACGTGGCATGCTGCCATGGGGGTGATGCTGATGGGCCTGTGCCCCTCTCTCCCTCTGCCTAACCAACGTGACCGGCAGCATGGCAGAGCTGCAAAAAAAAAAAAAAAAGAATAAACTCATCCCAGTGCCGGCCCCTCTCTCATGGCTTTCATTACCGAATTTCAGAAATCTGTGTAGATTTATGAAAATGACTTTTAAACGCAGCCAATCTCTTTGAGGACTGAGGCCCGGCTGGCCGTGGAGGGGACCCTGCTGTGAGGTTTTAATGAAAGATCATAGTGGCCCTCCAAGACTGTCAAGAGAGCCGCACACCCTGAAAAGCCCAAAATAATCTGTTTTACTTTTAATGGCAGCCATTTTATATTCATTAAGATCAAAATGCTGTTTTTTTTTTCTTTTTTTCTGCTGGCAAATTGCATAGCTATTCCAGTCACAGCTTGAGAAGCCAGAGGCCCCACAGCTTTTTATCTGCTTCATAAGTAAGCATGGGCCTAATATCTCTAATGTGCTTTGATGGAGCAGAGACCTTCACAGGTGGCAGAGGGAGGCAGTCATCAAGCTCACAAGTCAAAATATCAAGTCTCCTTTCAGCCTAGCTCTCTCTGTCTCCCCCTCTCTCTCTCTCTCCCTCTCTCTCACTCTCTCTCCCCCTCTCCCTCTCTCTCCCTCTCCCTCTCTCTCACTTTCTTCCTGGAGTTCAGGCGTGATGTTTGCAGGTGTGAGAGAATATGATAATTAACTCTGACATATCTCAGTATTGTCTGATGAAACGGCTGCTGCTGCAGCACCAGTCTTCTATATTTACCCATCAGCCTTCTTTTTATGGTAATTAGCATTATTTTATCTCTGGCACCCAAGACAAAAGCAAAAACTCTGTCAGTAACTTCTCTGGATTATTTCTGTGTACTGATGTCTTGGTTTATCATTTTCCAGAGAAGGTATTGAGTCACATTATGGGCCAGAGAACTTTGGATCTAATGTGAGAAGTGCTACACCTTACATAGAGACATTAAAGAGACATAATGGTGCTGCACTTTACATAGAGACTTAAAGGTGCTACACCTTATGTAGAGACATAATAGAGACTTAGAGGTGCTACACCTTATGTAGAGACATAATAGAGACTTAGAGGTGCTACAACTTATGTAGAGACATAATAGAGACTTAAAGGTGCTACACCTTATGTACAGACATAATAGAGACTTAAAGGTGCTACACCTTATGTAGAGACATAAGAGAGACATAAAGATAATATACCTTACATAAAGGCATTATAGAGACATAACGGTGCTCCACCTTACATAGAGGCATAATAGAGACTTAGAGGTGCCACAACTTACATAAAAACATTATAGAGACATAACGGTGCTACATCTTACATAGAGACATAATAGAGACTTAAAGGTGCTACACTTTACATACAGGCATAATAGAGACATAATGGTGCTACATCTTACATAGAGACATAATAGAGACTTAAAGGTGCTACACTTTACATACAGGCATAATAGAGACATAATGGTGCTACACCTTACATAGAGACATAATAGAGACATAATAGTGCTACACCTTACATAGAGACATAATAGAGACATAATAGTGCTACACCTTACATAGAGACATAATAGAGACATAATAGGCTACACCTTGCATAGAGACATAATAGAGACATAATAGTGCTACATTTTACTTAGAGACATAATAGAGACTTAAATGTGCTACACCTTACATAGACATAGTAGAGACTTAAAGGTGCTACACCTTACTTAGACATAATAGAGACTTAAAGGTGCTACACCTTACATACAGACATAATAGAGACATAACAGTGCTGCACTTTTTTATGTTGAAATATAATAGAGACCTAAATGTGCTACAACTTACATACACACATAATAGAGACATAACGGTGCTACACTTTAAGTAGAGACAAAATAGAGACTTAAATGTGCTACACCTTAAATAGAGACATAATAGAGACTTAAAAGTGCTACACAGATATATAGAGACATTTTTTGCTATGTCTTTGATGACCCAAGGATCTTGTTACTGCAGCACCAGTCTTATATCTACACTTCAGCCTTCTTTCCATGGTAATTAGTATTATTTTGTGTCTTGCACATGATATGACCAAACAAGAAAAAAAAGGACTCAGACTATTTCAGTGCACTGATGCATTGGGATTCAGCTACATAACAGGTTAGGGAACTTCAAGTATTATGCTAAAGGTGCTACACCTTCTATAGACACATAGTTCTTTACTTGTAACAGTTCCTTACTTGTGGTTTTTACTATGTCTTTGATTACATTCAGGACATGTAGGCCTATCTTCATATAATCCCTTCAGTCATTGCTAACTGTGTAAGCAAATGTTAATGTTGTTGACTAATAGCATGCTAAAGTTTGACCAGAGGAGAATGGGTCCCCCCTGGTGAGCCTGGTTCCTCCCAAGGTTTCTTCCTCAGTTCTGAGGGAGTCTTGCCACTGTTGCCCCTGGCTTGCCTGCTGGGGGGGGTTTTACATTTTTACATTCTTGTTAAAACTTTGTCTTTTCTGGAATTCTGTAAAGCTGCTTTGTGACAACATCCGTTGTAAAAAGCGCTATACAAATAAATTTGATTTGATAAATATTTCAGTGCTTGGAAGTGCGTGGCTTTGCACTTGATCGTGGGTGTTGAATTACACCAGAAGCAGCTCATGTCCCTGCTCTGCACATTTTCTCCCACTGGCCAGCAGAAGGCACAGTTGCAGCATACCCAGAATTAAGCAATGCACCCCTGTGCCCTGGTCCCAGCCAACCCCCCCAACCCCCCTTTAGCCTGTCTTGTCTTCAGCTTTACAGCACTTATGTCCAGTGCACAAGTGAAAAGACACAGAGCTTCCAGTACCAACCCACTGTCTGCTGCCTAAAGACTTCTGTGAGAAATCCGGTATAATGTGGCATGTTTACAGATTCCAATATTTGAGTTTGTCACAGGAAGTATTACTTCCTTCATGCGGATGGGTTACCTTCAACCTTCTATTTGTCGTTGTGTGTGCGTGAGTCTTCTGTGTGTGTGTGTCTGGCATAGATGAGGGAATGTGATAACCTTCCCTCTTTCTGCAGGTCTTAGAGGTGAGGTGAGTGCGCCTGGTCCTGCCAAGGCGCTGTTTAATGGGCCTCTGAAAACACTCAAAAGCAGACACAAATGTGTGTACGGGCAGAGGGCCAGCAAAGGCTCCAGTGGTGGTAGGGGTTGGGGGTTGGGTTTGGTGGAGGGGCATGCAGATTTTAAACAGAGGGGGGGGTTGTAAAGGAATGCTCGAGGACAAAGCTACTGCAAGGAGGAAGGTAGAAAAAGTGAGAGAAAGAGAGGAAGGCCATGTGTGAAACACTCATTGTGAGGTAGAGATAGAGAATGTGTGTATATATATATATATTAATGTGCCATGTCCTTCATTTTTATTGTATTATGCAGATCTGCATGTGACATCTGTCTGATTTAATGTGCCAAAAGTCATTCCAACCTCTTTTTTTCTCTTAGAATTAAACAGGCTGTTTTGTAGCTGTGCCTTTATGATATATGTATTGTATATGTAGATGGTATAAGTAAATGACCTGATTGGGAAACAAGGTGAAACAATACTTATAACTTCACCATGAAAGGTCGGGGCTAAACTGCTGTAGGCTGAATAGATGGATGTGAATGTGCTGTTTTTTGTGACATCACAAACACAGTGTATTAGGAATGGGTTGTTTTTGCAGGGGTGGTATGCTTTGAAGCTTTAACATGAAGACGTGTTTTTCCTGTGATGTGAGCCATTTAAAGTAGGAAAAGGGAGGTCAAAGTGGAAAAGAGAAGAACAACAGAAGCAGCTCTACACAAGTAGAGCACTTTCTCACTGGTGTAACTCAACATTTAGGATGACAATGAAGTAAAAGCAAACGAAGGGACAGACATAATCATTTTGAAGCGTCTCATGCTCCTTATTTGAAAGTAAAATCACATCTTGACCCTTAATTCTTCCTGTAATCGGAGGAGTGGATGGCAGTGGGAGAAAAAATGCTGCATAAGTTAAGCATGCTCAGTCACGTCACCTGCTTATTTTTCTGCCTCTCCTTCTTTTTGCATGAAAGGCTGGCTTAATCCTGATGGATCCCAACTCCCTGGAGCAGATAGATGGAAGGAATCTAGCAGGTATGAGAAAACTGTCATAAAACACAGGCACACAAACTTGCTTTAAGAAATTTACTTTCAGTGCTGTTGGTGCACAAAGAAAATGATACACATCATAGTGCAAATTGATAACCATGCGCATGGATATAATTGAAAAATGAGCACTGAACTAAATATGATATTTATTTTGAAGTGGAAATGTACAGTACTAAGGCATGTGCTTCACAGTCATTAAATATTCATGAGGTCCTATTTATTACTTGTCCATCATATGCATTATGTATTCTTCTTCTCCCACTCAGATCTTTGAAAAAGAAGAAAATGAGGGAAAGAAAGGTGGAAAAAAAAACAACATAAAAAGGTAGGATCAAATCCCATCTCCTTCTCTGACACCAAAAGGAAGGCAAACTTAATTATGAGACACGGAGCGGTGGAGAGCACCTTTCCTTTTGTTTTGTTTGATTTTTTCTCTCCTCTGTTTCATGTCGCTGATAATAAGACACAAGTAGAGCCAGAGCTGTGAAAATATACACAAGTATTGTAATACGCAAACGCTCACTCCTGCTCCCTTTCTCTTGTTTGCCTCTTCGTCTTTCCTGACGACGCCAAGGTAGGAGAAACAACAGATCCTAGGGTTGTGCGCGTATGGAAAATGCACTGCTGTTTTGACAATGGCAGTAAAGTGGGGGAAAGTGGCGGGCCCTTGTGTGCAGGTCATCACTCTTAATGCAGAGCGTGTCATCAGTCCCCGGGACAACAGCAGAAATGATGTGGCTGATACATATGAAACAGGCGTCATGCATAAACATGGGGTCCAGGGGGGTGGCAGAGGAAGATGGTGGAGGTGGTAGTGGTGGCGGTGGCCGGGGGGGGTGAGGTGACGTTGCCGCGGGGATATTGCTTCGGCGGGCCGCAGCCTGGATGGCTCTTCAACCCTGTTTATTATTCATGAGCTTTTGGGGTGGTGTAATAAGCCACACCTTGGCTGGGCGGCCGCGCCAGGGCCGCGCTAAGTGATGGATCGTGACAGCAGTGACGGAGAATATATCATGATTAAGATCAAATACAGCTCTACACCACACCTCAGAGCACCCCCCCCCCCCCCCCCCCCACACACACACACGTACACAAGCATACACACACTGTAAAAGACCACACAGCGGCTTTTATTTGCTGCAGCATCAGTATCATCACAAAAACATTAATCTCAGGCCCGCAGTCCCTGGCAATCTCATGTGACCTAGGCAACTCGACTGAGATTCTGCGAGCAAAGCCGATTCTATCTCGCTAACTCCGCCCCTCTTTGCTTCCTGCTAAATATGAATGCTCCGTGGTGTATATATGCTGACCTGGGTTGCTGAATATGCACTGTCTCTGTCACCACATAGCTGAAAGAATGTTTTCAAAAACAGTTAAATGCCAGTATGCATGCATTAGTGGCTGGATTACTCCCCTTTAAACTGACCTCATGCTTAAAAAATTGTATGGCACCAATGGACTTTGATCCCAGTACTAAGTCCATCAGTGAAAAGCTTTTTTTTTCTTCTTTTTCTTTCTTCTTTTAAAGATCCGCACTCACTTGAGCTTTGGATTTCACTAGTTAGACCCCAGCTTTTCAGATGTATCTGTCTTCATGTTTGTACATGCACTCTGTTGTTGTTGAGAATTGAGCCTTCATTCACTCTGTACAAATACCACACTTCTCTCCAGCTCTGTTTATGCTGTAAATAGAAGTGCAGCTATTGCTCCCTGCTTCCTGAGAGCCTGAAGGGCAGGCAGCAGTGTGAAAAGACATTTCTTTCTCTTTCTCTCTCTCTGGCAGATTTGGCTTCCTAATGGCAATATGGGCTTCTGATGTGAGGCCAAACCAAGATGACGCCTGTTGCTTTGTCTCACTGAGCTTGTAGTCCGATTTTTGTCCAACTGAAAATAAGACTGCTATCAATTTCAAAAACAAGTGTTCAAGAAACAAAAATGAAAATCACTGGTGGAAACACTTGGAGCAATTTAAGACACCGTCTAGAAGCACATCTAGGAAAGTGTGGCAGAGATCCTGGAGCAGATGACCAAACTTTCTGTGCTTTCAATGAAGCTCATGAATCAACTAGCTGGAGCAGACCAAACAGTACACAAGCCGCCACCTCACAGTACAAAAAACACAGTTGTTGCTTTAGTTGCAGTCTTTATTCAGTCTTATGCAAAAGTTTAGATGCATAATGTTTATAATAATTTATATGTATTAATTTAATGTTTTAATTAATTTTAATGTATTTGAGTGAGTTTAACAATTGAAAAAGCATAAAACTTTACTTTTGCACAGCAGCATGTTGTGTTTTTTATGTTAAATTCAGCAAGTAAAGAGTGATTGTGCACTAAAATGTGCAGACGTTTGTTCTCTGTAGAGGATGTTTGCTTGTTTTAACTTAGAAAAGTAACAAAACATAATTTGTTATAGAAATATGTCTTTTCCAGTGCTTGGCTAGCGCCCAGTTGGCTAATTAGCTAGTATGACTCGTCCTAAGCTAGTCAACTCATCATGTTTTGAATTGATTGCAAGTGTGACTAGTTGCCTGGAGCATTTCTATATAAAACTTCTAAAATGTGTGCAAAACAATCAAAAATGTATGACAGTTGTGGGTACTGTCTTAGGATCTGTGAAATTGTCTCAAGTTTTATTGTAAACATAATGTTTAACATGAATGTCCAGCCACTATAATATCCCTACTGGCCCACACTGGCCCACACTGGCCTTAGAAGAACTGGCACAGCTATTCATCAATCCAATAATGTAATAAACACTTAAATATTAAATATATTTTCTTTTTTTCTATGCGTATGCATTGAATAAGTGAAACCGAAAAGGCCCCCTGTCACCTTCACCAAAAAATATTCAAATATAAGTGTATTGAATGTGTGTACATGCAAAAATGAACTGAGTCACTGTTTCAGGAGAAAGTAAAGTTAATTTCATATCATCTTCTCTTCTTTGTATGGAAAAACAGCAATTATTAGAATGAATATTCTTTCATGACATTCTCAGTTCATAAGCCTCTTCCAAAAAGACTTCTACAGTTTCAAAATTCTTTGCCAGGTCAGGTTTTTATTTGCTTTTCAGTGAATGGTTCTTTGGAGAACCATTTTTCTTAATGAAGTGTGTGAGTCTGAAGAACCATTTCAGAGTTAAAGAACTACCACATAATAATAAGAACCTATACTTCTCTGAAAATCGTTACATTATGTATAGATTCTTTAAACCTTTAAAAGGTTCTTCGCACTCACAGATCTCTTTGCCAAACATGGTTCTTTAGGGAACCAAAAAGGATTTTTCTATGGCATCGCTTAAAAAAAAACCCTGTGGCACCTTTCATTTTAAAAGCACAGGATTGCTTAAGTCAAAAGTTGTGGATTGTTTCTGGGCTCTTTTTTATTGGACATATTTGTTTTTTTAAGCTGGCAGACTAAATGAGAAATTCACTCCCCTGCACTTCATGCAAAACTGCCTGTGTTCACCTCATCATGTCTCATAGCACATAATCCGGCATTGTTTCTGTTTCTGTTGGTTATTAAAGAACTATTAAAGAAGAGTTATTTGCTGTACACATGCTGTATTCATACACTGGATGGTATAATGAAATTGGTTTGCACTCTTTCCAAGGCATCCTTGTTTTCTTGTAAATTTCCTTATTTATTCCGGTTGTTTTTAACTGTGATATATGCTTGCAATATTCCTCTGCACCCTTAACTAAGCTCTCTCTGAGGATAGGCTGATAGTACATAAAATTTTAGTGTTTGATCTTCATAGCAGATAGCTGGAAAGTTGGTTATAGTGTCCTTCAGCTTGGGACATACACTTCAGAAGCTGTGTTCACCATCTTATTAACACATTATTCAACAGATTAAATCCTGTAGCTACTTTAAAACCATAATGCTTGCCTACAAAGCAAAAAACAGACCATCCCATTCTTGTTTGGTGGTCAAAATGGTCAAAACTCGATCTCTACCTGGAGCCCTTCAGGTATGCTTTGGTTAAATCCCTCATCCTTCAAGATGCATAGAAGACAAGCATCAAGACTCTTCTCTGTCCTGAAGCCTAGGTGGTGGAGCAAACGTCCCCTGGTAGATTGAAGACTATCTCTCTGTAAAGCATTTTAAAGAAACACCAATCATCCACCTATAAAAATTCTTTATAATTGTACTTATGTCATGTCTTGCCTTTTTATTGTGTATTGTGTTGGATATAGATATCAGCAATGCTTCAGATTTTCTAAATTGCTCTGGATAAGAGTGTGAGCTAAATGTAATAATAAAGCTGTGCCTCCCTTCTTGAAATTTGTATGTTTTGGTAACTGTCCCTTTCAGCCTCACGTGCAATACCGGGACAGCTGGTACATGCTTATATGTTTTTGGAAAGCTTGGATATCAATAGATTCTGGTCGAATGTTGCATCTGCGTCTGGGCGTTATCTCATGGTCCACCCACCTTTTTTTCTATTTACAGCAGTGAAGTAGGTCTACCACTTACAAACACACAGATTTCCAACCTATTTATTGTAGCTGTTCATGCAAGATTACACTCTTCTGTTGGGTTACAAGGAGCAAGTGCCAAAACTATCAGAGCGTGGACTAATGCAGTCTCTGATTTGAGAGACTTACTGTAATACCTAGCAAGATCATTGTGTTTAGGGGGAAAAAGTAGTAAAAATTGTTCAAAAAATAAAGGCAAGTGTTCGTGACCTTGCCTCCTTTGAGAGGCATGCTTTAGTGTGCAGGTGAGAGGAATGTGGACACTGGGCCTTTAATTCATCAAATGCAGAGGGGTGGAGTGAGAGGGAGGTGAGAAAAAAACAGGCGTAGCCAGTATCTACAAGCCGCATTCCAAAGGGAGATGTTTTCAATTCACTCATTATAGAGAGGTCATTCATGGTCAAGTTCAATGCCATGGAAAAGAAGTGTTCGCTGCAAGGAGCGCCACCCACACACTGTGCACCCACGGAGGGAGAATTACGTGAACTATGTAGCCTAATTTTTTGGGCAAATACAAGAAAATTAGCCCTGTGTGCTATTTACATTCAAAAAAGACTAAGGGAGGGGGTGGGGTGGTGGGGTGTACTAAGGGAGGGAGGCAAGGAGAAAAATAGGTGGACATTAGTGATTCAGTAGAGAGGGGGGAAGGTGATGGAAACCATAACAAAGTAAACATGCTCTCCAGAAGCGCAGCGCTGTAATGATGTTATTAGTATGCATGTAGCCGAGCCCAAATGTAGCCTATAACAGTCTGAGCCCCCTTTCGCTCACCGTGCTTTTTTTTCCACCCCTCTCCCCCAATAATGGCTTTAGACTCTATTCAAAGCAGGGACACTCTGAGATCACGGCCAGCGAAAGGACAGGATTGGGAGATAATGCACATCGGCAAATGGAACATGACCGCCGTGTCCAGCGTCAACGCTGCCCATTGTCTGCACCACGAAAGGATGATAGCGGCTGCGCGGGACAACAAAGCACGGCCACAATGGGCCAAGCATATTAAGAGTCAGCCTCAGTCCGCTACAGCTGGACAGTACAGAGAGAGAAAGAGAGAGACAAACAGACAGACAAACAGACACTCATGCAGACGGACATTGTGTTGGAAAAAGGGAAATACTAAATACATCAATTAAGATTCCCCAGCTTGCACATCAAATGGTATGATGGAACATTTTAGCTCCAGGATGCGGTGCACATTTCCATGAAGGGGTGACTGTAGAAGAATGGTGGGGTGGAGAGTGCTAGGAGGAGGGGTTAAGGTTCATTTGCATATGCATGTTGGTGTGTATGGAAGGGGGCAGGGCACGGAGGGGGGGCAGTGACAAACACCCTCTCTCTTTCACAACACAGCACCTCTACACTCAGACCAGAAAACACACAAACCCTTCATATGTGTGCTGGAGATATTCACCACTATTTATTGAAGATAATACTTTTATTCGTTAGCCTTGGGCAATATATTATTCATCATCATAATTGATATCATATGATGCAGGATATTTGATTTCAGTTTTCAAGTTTTGCTAGAAAAAAACTAGTTAACCGCAATGTTCGTCATTTGCTAGTTACTTCCGATTGTTTTGAAAGAACAGTTGAAATAAATCACTATTAAATGATAACATTATATAGGTGTAAAACCGACAGCAAAATATGGAAACGCAGATGCAAAAACACCAGCTTATTTGAATTCATTGTTGTTATGATTAAAGCATTTACATATGACTGACTGCTCACATTGAAGTAACAAGGATTGTTGTTACTGTAGAGAGTACTGTATATAGTTATTGGAGGGAACATTGTGCTTTTCCTGGCTGGAACAAATGTATTATTGCAGTCTTCCAAATAATTCAGACATCCAGGAGTAGCTGAAGTTCTTTTTTTTCTCAGAGGATTCATTCTAAACTTAAAACTTTGCTTTGTACACTGCAGCCCAGTGTATTGTAAACAATGCAGAGCACTTGTGAAAGGGTTGGCCAGCTAGAGCAGAGGTTATTTACATATATCAGTCTTAAAGACACAGTAACAAAAACAGGCCTCTTTAATAAAGAAAAAAGAGAGACAGGAAAAATACAATGTAAAAATTAACTATAAACTGACACCTTTGGTAATTGGGGGGAAAAAGGCCAGGAAAATGCCATTGTGGTTAATTAGCTCAATTATTAGATAAATAATCTAATTTGAAGACAGTTTAGAAAATGTAAGCCAAAAACCCTTATCAAAAACATTTTTTAACAAAACCACATTATTAGCACTCCGAGAAATTAAGAATAAAATGATAAGAGGTAACAAACATGTCTCTATTTATATTTTACTTTTTTAAGCTCAAGTGAGTGTTCAGGAACTCCTAAGCAGTCATTCTTCATTTCATGTTTCACTGTGTTATAAGTATGAAGTGACACAGAGGCTAAATTCCCTTGGTCATTCATCAGTGTGGGGAATAGCAGAGAATATACTAATAAATATGCACTGAGATATAATAATTACAAAGTTTAAAAAAACAGCTGTAGTCAACCTACCTGAGAACATGTTTATTTTACCTTAAGGAGGATGATCAGAGAGGAAAACATTCTCTGAGGATCAAAGTTGCAGAAGATGTTGAGGTCTCTAAAATTGTAGTTAAACTTGACCTCCACTCTAACAAACAATTTGGAAGCCTTGCCAGAGGAAAGTATTTTCTTTCATGTAACCATGTCTAAAATGGTACTTTCGTCTAAACTCCTGGAATTCACTAGAAGCTACTGAATTGTCAACTCAGATGTGACAAAAGTGGAGCTTTTTGGCAAGAAAGATTCAAAGTGAGTTTGTTGTAAACTCACTTTGAATTGTTTTACTTCCAGGCCTTGGGAACCTTATTAGTTTACATGGCATCATTGACTCCATGAAGTACCAGGTGATTTCACATCAAAATCCATCTGCCTTTGCCAAAAAAACTAAAACTGGGCTGTGCTTAGATCTTCTAGCAGGACAATGATACAAAACATATGTTTAAATCCACACACAAATGGTTCAATGACTACAGAATCAAGCTGTTTACATGACAATGCCAGCCCACTGATCTAAACCCCATTGAAAAGCTAGGGTGATCTGAAGAAAACAGTCCAGAAGAGAGAATCCAGAACCTTGGAGGATGTGGGAAGGTTCTGTATTGAGGAGTAATTTCAGATTGTTTGCTCTTTATACAATGAGTATATGAGTACTCACTGCTTTAAAGGAAGATTTCACAAAGTATTAAATGCATTGTGGCAAGGGTTGAGAAGGGTTTTCAAGATTTTTTTTTCATTTTGTCAGTATAAGATTTAGCTTATTAAACACAAAGACATTTTTTCTTGAACCCTTTTACCCATCTTTACCAAGGGTGCCACTATTTATGGAGCTGACATTAAGGGCACTTTAGTAAGGATATTTCACAAATATTTCAGCTTGACAATCTAATAATAAAAGTGATGAATGGACAAATTTACGACTTCATCTCAATCCATTGCCAGTTAATTCACACAAGTTGCAGCAGGATCCTCCTTTATCTAAACCCCTTTAGTGATGATAGCTTTTAGAGGGATCATGTTAGTGAAATTGTATCCAGGAATATTCTTGTGACATTCTGAGGGTGGCATCGATTTCATAACATAGTCTAGTCTTCAGCTTAAAATGCAGTTTTCAAAGAGAACAATTAGCACTTTTTTGCACTTGCAAAACTATGAGTAAGTGTAGCTCACCACAATGCTGCAAATCAAGGCCCTCTTCAGTATATCAGTAGACTGCTTACTTGGATATTAAACAAAACCAAAACTGAAGAGTCTTTCTAGACTTTTTCATAAGCATGAATTAGCAAAAGTCAAGCATGAGGAAATTGTGAGAGGGGTACTACTGACATAAGTAAGAACAGATCCAGATGGATAACAAATTAGACACATATCTCTGTTGGTCTGGTAAAGGCATTTCTGCTGGAGTCCAGTGTGCTGTGCAGTGTCGATAGACACTCAGCAGTCTGATAGCTTTGGTTAGTTAATGACAACAACAAACACACTGATACAGATGAATGCAGGAATGTGCCAGTTTTTTCCATTGAATTTCACCCTCAATGGTCAGATTTTCCAGTAGACATGCAGTCCTCCTTCTGTTTGTGGAACATTTCGACTGTGTTCCTGAGTTTCTGGAGGGAAAATGGACGATTTTGATTTATTTGCTCATCTCTCTGAATGTGACGCTGTCCAAGTCAGAGTGGTGGGGAGTGCATCTTCTGCTCTCAGCCGTGCCCGGATAAAAAGCCATGAATCTCAGGCTACACTGGCCAAAGTCAACTGGTTAGCTCTGTTATATAGCCTTGGCAGCAGGATGATTGAGGAGGCCCCATAAATTCAGCAGTAGCCCCTGCTGTCAGAGGCCTCCGGGGACGTATGGTCATGTGGATCATCATCGTGGTGGCACGCTGAAGCCGTGGCCTCGTCCACGACAAACCTGCAACACTCAGCACTGACCTCCGCAGACCCCAACACTCACAATTCACACAGACACACTGACTCCATCTGTCTCCAGTCCACACACTAATCTAAGACCTCTCTGTGGCCTGAACACCTGCAACTTTACTGGCCTTAAGACATCATCTCTCCAGAAGCCGCCCTCTCTCTGAAAAATCCGTCTTTTGGAGTTCCAGGCCCTCAGAGGGAAGTCTTCCGCGGCTTAGGCCTCCAGAGCTCAGCCTGTTTGAACTAAGCCTTTGAGGGCTTAGCCTTTCAGGGGGCTAGCAAAGGCCAGGGCTGAAAGAAGGAGAAAGAAAGGAAAAAGGAGGACATTGCAGTGTGTCTCGGCTCACCAGAGCTTTTTTGCTAGGACACTCTGTGCACTTCTGGCTGTGAGGGTCTAGTCAGTGTCACATATTGACACTTTTTTCTTTCTTTTTACACCTGGCAAACTGTTGTTCCCGTGTCAATGAGAGACACAATTACAAGAAGATATAGCATAGCTGGATTTTATCAACTTAGATTCAATATGATGAATGTTAAGAGGTCATTTAGATCTTCAGGAGGATGGGAATGTGGCCTGTTGAGGCCTAAACACTTGCTCAAGTAAAGTTGGTATTACTTTGGGGAAATAGTGACAAAAGTAGCAAAAGTAGAAGAACCTTTAATAAACAATGGAAAAACAAGATAAAAACCATCACTGGGTGCAGAGTAACTTAGTGCTTGCGTTGGGAACACTTTACTTGAACACTGCTAAAAGGAACTAGTTTGTTAGATGCGATTCCTCTCTTTTTGGGATCATTTCGGTCAACAAAATTGATAAACCAGAGGTGTGGCCAGTCACAAAGTAGTACAGATGCTGTCACCAACTATTTAAAGATTGATGAAGGGTGGAATGAACTAAAGTTACTAAACGTTAATGGCTAAAGTTATACTGAGTAAAAAGTAGATTGTTTTTCTCAGATCTTGAGGAAATAAAATAATTATGCATTCAAAATACTCAGAGAGGCATAAGTCCATCACAAATGTATGTGTAACTGACTAAATGCAACTAGTTACTACCCACCTCTGATGATAATGTGACCTTACAGTAAGTAGTGCTAAATGGAACCATTTATAATGATGCCTATGAAGAACCATTTTCGGTTTCCTAAAGCAGAGGTTTTCAGACTTGTCCACAGGGACCCCCAGATGGTCCACACATTACTTATTGTGTAAGTATTGTTAGTTGGGTTGGCAAAAACATGTAAACCATCCCGAGGGTTCTTGTGGACCAGTTTAAGAATCACTGTCCTAATGAACTGCTTTGCTGGATAGTTCTTTGAAGTAGCCTTTCATTAAAGTATAAAGAACTTCCATATAATATAATTCATCAGTTCTCAAGCTAGTCCTCAGGGTCAACTAGATGGTTCACATTTTTGCTTTGTGTTGTGAGGTGAGTTCAAGTAAAAATGTGAAGTGTTTAGAGGTCCCTGAGGACAAGTTTGAGAACCAGTGATGTAAAGATTCTATACCAATTATAGGCTTTTCATAGAATGTTATGTTCAAATCAAGAACCCTTTAGAAACATTATATTTAAGAGTGTAGTCTAATGTGTAATATGTAACTTTACTGTTACATATTACACTATCAAGGGTCTCAGTGGAAACAGGGCTGAGAAATCACTGTTATTCTTGACAAACATACTGAGATGTAAGCTTGCTTTCTTGACAAACTAAAATAAACCCTTTTCTATCTAGGCTTCTGTGTCTTCTACCATGTGTTGAAGACATATCAGCTCAGCTCATAGATTATGTATCATTCAGACAATTCTAGTGTATAGAAAGGTTTCTTGTGTTTGAATGTGACAGAGATTAAGTACAGACTTTGCTGCTGGTGAAGAGATTGCTCTGGTTTACTGTGTGTGTGTGTGTGTGTGTGTGTGTGTGTGTGTGTGTGTGTGTGTGTGTGTGTGTGTGTGTGAGAGAGTGAATGTCTGCAGAATGTCTGCTGAGATAGCCATGGGTCAGTGAGGAAGGCCACGAAACCGCTGAGGCGCTGTCCTGCTCCCTGCAGGACACACTCCGAGCGTGTGTTTACTCGCTGTGTTTCGTCTAGCCTTGTGTGTGGGAGAGAGAGAAAGGGAACCAGAGAGACAGAGAGGCCGCTTCCACATTCATCGATTGCTGAGTGTGAAGTTTTCCAAGGGGAAGGTGTCATGCTTGAAGCTAAGTGTTAAGCCGTGGTCTGGGCTGGTGTGAAACACACGCTGATATCTCACACACTGCGCTCAGATCATGCTGCCTGCTTCTGAGTGAACCCACACAAACCCCTCACTGACTGTCTGAGACAGCATTTACACACTCAGAATGTACCTGTAGTCTCATTAGGCTTTTATTTTGTACATAAACAGTATGATCTTCAAAGCCAGCTCTTGCTGTGTGAGTAAACAGAATAGTAAACTTAACATGAATTTTACAGCGTATATGTGTAAACAAAGTTCTCTGTCAACGTCATTGTCAACTGTCCATATTGTTACTTTACTAACGGTCATATTAGTTTAAGTTCCCCATGTGTAAATTTAGTATGGTGGTGTCTTCTGGAGCAGGCCTGGAGTTCACTGACAATATCTAATGCAGTTATTTTGTCTTAGTATGCTCACAACAATAACACAATGGCTGTGATCCCTATGCTCTAATAAGTATTGCATTATGTAGAGGAACAAATATTTTGATTATTAAATGGTGGAAAAAACTCTTTCATCATTAAATGAATTTGGACACTTTCTCATGAACCACCTGCATCAGTATTCACAAGTCACATAAACAAACCAATGCTATTTGCTTAAGTGTTTATTATTTGTTTCTTATTAACGTTTCTTATTTGTAGATGAAGACATTTGTAAAATGTACAAAACAGGACTAAGCTACACATTTGATTCTTGGTCAATGGTTGCAGTAATCCATTCAGTGATTTTCTGTATGATGAGCAGCAGACAGTAAACATGTTAAGGTCTTTTTTTCCTCCTACATAGAAGCGCAGGTCTTATGAAACAGTTTTTGATTGCTAATGACACCCCCTGTGGAGATGTTGTAGGTCTACAAAATGTGAGTATAAGTGTCAAGTCAGTTGCTTGTGCTTTGCGCCTAAAATGATGCGGAATAGAATTGAAAAATGTTATTCTTTGGTTAACATAAATGCATAAATTACATAAATGCATGGGGCTGGATAAACTGCAACAGGACCGCTACAGAAGCTGATTCGTGTTCAAGTATGTCACTAAAACATGGCCAATTTTTACATAAGTTATTGGCTTTGCTACGGAATTGATTTCAAATGCTTGGTTTATTCTGCTGAAATGCTTGCTAGGGCTGCCAGTTGATGTCCCTTGCCAAAAGAACAATTTCTAGTTCCCTTAAAAACCTTTCAATGGATGGATTCAAATGGATTCATTTTAATGTTGATAAAGCCCATGGTGTAAAGCAGAGGTTCTCAAACTGGTCTTCAGGGACCCCCAGATGGTCCACATATTTGCTCCAACCCAATTCCCAGCACATAGGGATTGAACAAAAATGGCCCATTTTTGTAGCTGAATGTCCCTGATGACGAGTTTGAGAACCACTGGTGTAAAAGTTCTCAAATCAAACTAAGTCAATTAAAAAGATTTTCTCAGAACCGTAAGACTAGTTAAGAACCATTTAGGAACCTTACATATTTGAAGTACAGTATCACTTTACAGAGTGCAGTGTAATACTCAAAAACAGTTCTAAACTTAAAAATGTGATTGTAAGCAGTATGACTGTCTGTTTATCACTAACATTGACTAACCCTGTCCATAAAATGAGTTTGGAAAGCTAGAAGCAGAACAGTGACCACAAAGGTTTGTTTTAGATGTAGATAAAGCCCAGTGTGGCTTACAGTGACCAAGGTGTCTGTCAAAGATAATACAATTTGAACAACATTCAATTTTTTCTTTTTTAACAGTGCACTTAGAAGAAATATACTTTTCATGTCTGACTAATCACTTTTTACAGTGTTTATCAAAATGTTGATTTTTTTTTTAATCCCTGGAGGCTAAAGATTTCATCCATCACTGTTGTTAGTCATTAAGGTACAACAGGAACTGGAAAAAGCGGGATATTTTGCATGGTTGTAAGCTCATACAGATTCTCTACAGTAAGGATACACAGGCATTGGCAGAGAACCTTCATGCTGGTTTGCTTAGAGGGCTGATTTAACCCACATAGACAGTGGGGCGCTGTAGTGGTGGTCATTCCTGAGGGTCCCTAAGCCTGTGGGGTGAATCCCAGGTCAGGAGCTGCTCCCTGACCCAAGTCCAGCATTTATGCGCCACTGCTGGCCTGGTGTTCACATCACCCATGCCGGCAGGGGTCAGTGAAGAGGGCACGCTCCACTAAGTTCTCCTCCAACATTGACATACAGTAAACTAAGTCTTTCTTATTCATTTTTATATAAGAGCTCATACAATATAGATGTAAATATAAAGCAAAATATATTTTAGTGTTGGATGTTCTATTTAATATTTCAAGCATTTGTGGAATAGCAAAAAATGAAATCATACATGATTTAATGAACGATTAAGTAGTGAATGATGAAATAATAATTTATAAATATTAAATACAAAACAATGCATTGAAATTATCTAGTGACAGTGATGTTTTGTCAAACTATGTGCCTTGAGATTTGGTCAAGTCTTTTTAAATATGAGGGATTCTGGATGTTAATTTTATTGTAGCTCCAAATCCCTTTCCTATAAATGATCTGAAAGCTGCAACGTTACACTACTTTTCTACATTTATCTGTGACCAGTAATATTAAAGTAATATTAAAAATAATTATTCCAAACGCAGATGATATTTTGAATTAGGATGCAACCATATGGTAATTCTGGCCTAATGCTGTTCTGAAATTTTGACATACATATCTGTTAATGCCAATGTCAATGTTCATACATAATATGCATTTATACAAAGTAGAAATTGGAACTAAATCCACCTGGAATGAAAACGTGATAGCAAATTTCCAATGCTGATAATTAAAAAAAAATATGCTGATCCTTTTATGATTCTGATATCATTGCGGATCACTGTTTTTAACGGCAGTGTAATACCCACATTTGCAATATGTATAGTATATCCATGCAGTGCTCTAATTACATCCAAATATTCAGAACAACGAAGGCTAATTGTATTGAAAGTGAACTTTTTCCTTTGTGCCCTCACCCCTTAGCACTCTTCACTTCAGACCCCCACAAAGGCTCTGCTCCTGTCGATAACATCCCTCCATACTGTTTACCCTAACAGCCCTGGCTCCTCCTCACCCCGCAGAAACACATTTAATTAGAAGGAGTTAAGTTGTGCCTTAATTAAGCAGCAGCCATGCACTTGCTTTGTCACTTTGCTTTTCTCCCTCCTCCCTTTCATAGAACAATAAGCCCTGGTAAAATGTAATTTGCTCTTTGTTAAGATTAGATTCTGCTGTTTCATGGCAGTTGAAACGGTAAGAAAATCACAGCTCCGCACTCTCTCCTTTCTCTTTTACGCCTCATTCTTCTGCTCATCTCTTAGGCTTAAACATTGTAACCATGGCAATGGCAGTTTAGGATGAAAAGAACCCATAATTTTGCAGTAGGATTAATTCCGAAACATAAGACATGTAGCATGAAATCCTTGTCAAAACGTTGCTGATTCCGGCCTAGCCGGCATATCCACACTGCTTGGCTCCACGTAGCATATGATTTGACAATCTGGTCTTTTTTTTTTTTTTTTTTTTTTTGACTTCTTTCTCTCTCTGCCGTATTGACATGCTGACACAAAGTGGTTTTCCAGAAAGACAGTGCCCATATTTCAATCAACATTAACCAAAACATTGGACCGAGGTGGAGTGGCAAAAGCAAAAGTGACATGTACAGACATAAAGGCAGACAACTGTAATTTCTTCTGATGTGAATTGGAAGCTCCAAAAGAAGAATAAACATTTAGAACTGCGGGGGAAAAAAATACTGAGGGTAGAAAAAGTGAAAAAAAGGAATCCCGTTTAAGATTTTTTTCACTGTATTGTGGTCGGTTTACTTTTTTGTCTGTGGGACCTTCTAGTAGGTTTTGCTTTTCCTGACTGATTTGTCAGGGAGAGCAGGACACGTCTTAACACTTGGTTTTTGCTAAATAATGTTAACAGCATTTGTTAAAGGTGAGAATCTTTGAGCTGACAGTGAATGGATTAGTTCCATGATTCATTGTTTTCAATGCAATTCCAAAATATGCTTGTGTTATAGAATAATTCAGGTTGATTCAGTACAATAAACAAAGACTTGGCAATTCAAGCACCTTTAAAAACTATTATCATTTATGTAAAATAATGATACTATGTAATAAACCCTTAGGGCTAGTTATTAAATTCCCTAAATGCTTGTATATCACTGTTATCAGAAGAAAAAATCTCCATTTTTATCGTTTTTCAGTTTTTGACATCATTTGAAAATGCCTGTTACCCTTCAGGTTGTATGTAAATTTCAGGATGGATGGACCAAAAGAAACGGTCCTGCTTCCAAAAATTCTGGTTCCATTGACTTACATTAAAAGTAAAGTGTTTTTCCCTGCTCCTGTAAAGTTATCATTTTTGGAGATACAAGGTTTTTTTCAGACAACAGCAATATGCATCACAATACATATGAACACAAATTGAAATTAAAGCGTAAAGGGGAATGCCACCCATATTTCAAAATGTCTACACAATTATATGGTCAAGACCCTTTCAGATATTCAGAGTCAGAGTTGGTAACAGTGGTCATAGGAAATGTTTAAAGACTGATGACTGTTTAATTAGAAATATTGCTGCCTGATACCTGAGCCCTTTTTTGTGATTGTATCCCGCAATCCCTATACTATACTATAACTGTTCTTAGTATTGAGCTAAGTTATTAAATTATGTTTTTAAGTGAAGTTCTGAGCTAAGTATTAAGTGAACTGTCTTCCCAAAGATGTAGGAAAGACAGAAATAAACTGGGCTGACTATCTCACTATGTGGTTTATTTTGCTCCATACTGCTTCAGTATTAGTAATTTGGTCATGGCAGCAAAAGCAGTCATACTGTGTACTGGCTGTGACTGTGGTGTGGAGACGAAACTGAATTATGGGCTGAGAGAAAACGGGGGGACGAAATGCATGCATAACTATTGTCTAAAAAGTTGGAGGTGAATATTCCCCCCTGGTCACATGTGAATTCTAATTCTGAATTATAATGCAGGAGTTGGAGGCACACCTCTCCACCCCTGTGTCAGGAAGCAGATCTATGTGACATCTAAAGGTGAGAGCATCTGTATTCAGCAGGGAACGGCAGCCTCCAGACTATCATCAGGCAAGTTTGGAAGCTCATATCTCCTGGATGAAACTGCATGGGATGTGTCTTATTGTAGATTCAAGCCCAAATCCCATCAAACAAAGACAGGGATTAAGTGTTCAGAAAGCGCAGGCTTGGCCGCTGAGGTGCATCTAACATTCTTAAACTTGCAGCAATACCCACCCGCCCCCCACCCCTCCTTTAAAATAAAGAGCATGAGGAAAGGGAAAAGGGGAAATGGATGAAGCCCAGTTCTTTAGCTATATCTCTTGTGGATGTGCCGCTGCGCCCAAATCCCTTTTTCCTGTTTGCTTTATGTACGTGTTGCTCCGGAGAGCGGATGGAGGGCAGTAGTGTGGGACTTTCTGCAGCGATGGCAGAACGATAGAACAATGTTGCTGAGGGAGAGAAGAAAGCATTGTTCCACAGCTTCTTTTGAATCCGTGCAGATCTGACAGGGAAAGGGGAGGGTGGAGAAAGGCAGAGAGAGCGACAGAGAGAAAGAGAGGGGGTTGTGTGTTGTGAGAGGTGTCCAGGTAGGCGTTTTGGGGAGATCACAGCAGTGTTTGGAGAGGCAAGAAGGTGCTGTGTGCTGACATCTCGTCCCAGCCCAATCCCACTGATTAAAGATTACACTGTCATAACGCTGTGGCTGGAGACAAGGAAGATAGTTTTTCTTTATTAAACTTTCATAAAGGTTTATACTGATGATGCATTATGGATGAGGCAGAAGGTCAGGACAAGATCATAAACTCTAATACACAATACTTCTGCCACTACCTCCAACCCAAACACACACACCTACACATCCACTGGAAATAAAATCCTGTTTATAGTGTTGGTATTTGCAGTGTCGGGAAACTTTTTTTGCTGTTGTTGTTTGTTTTGCAAGTGCTGAAACCATGTCCAGGATACACCCCCCCCCCCCCCCCCCCCCCCCCTCTTTTTTTTAGTCAGGAGTTGTCCCTTTGAAATGATAAGCAAAGTCTTCTGTCTCCAAGGGACTGTCAGCACTGCCTTTGTTCACCAGCCAGTGGGTGTGTGGGTTGACACTGAATAAAAGTCCTGCCTTCGAATGGAAATAGCCATGTAACCTGGTTTCAGGTCAGTTAATGAGTGAAATGTATTCACATATTTTTTTCCCCCTTGCATTAATAGCCTCTCTCTCTTCTCCTTTGAAGCTGGGGATTCTAGCTTATTTTTTTGAAGTGCTTTCAATCAGAGCAGTGGGTTGCAGTCACTACACCGTATAGGCTCTTAAGAGCAGTGCAATAGAAGAGGCACTGCTGGTCTGTCTAGATTGGCTAGTGTTGTTGAAGAATTCCTCACATCACCACACACTGTAGTACGACCTCTTACTATGAAAGCGTTTGTCTCCGGATTGTTTCTGGATTTGAACAGCTATTTTTTGGCCTATTTTTATCATATTTTCCTCTATTGGCTTTTAAGAGCAGGCGATGGAATTAGTTCCAAAACAAACAAAAGAAAAAAGGAAAAACACAACAGAAAAACAAGCACTTATTCAAGTTGATTTTGGTGGGACAGATGATATCACACTTGCAGCATCACACAAGTTAAAGCGAACACCAGGAAATATGCATAGTATGTTTATGGCTTACAGGTATATGAATTAGTGATCTGAATTGCTGATAACATTATTCTATACATTTGCATGATGGACTGTGGACACATTGCAGACATACTGGGGGGGTGTGTGTGTGGGGGTCGGGGGGGATGTAGATGATGTGTTGAAGGGAAATTTCACCAATTTATTTCCCCAATGTTTTTACATAGTACAGTGGTTGAGATGCAAGCAAGGAATTGATGTGTTTTGATGTGAAATGCTTCATTATAGAAACATTTACCAACCGGAAGTGGCAATGTCTACAACACAAGCATTTTATTTACTATCCACAGTGACCAGTGAACCTACATGTGACTTTTGTGTGTTTATATGTAATGTCGATGATGGGTATAAGGTAATGAATCCAAAACATAAGTTGTTTTTGGGTACTATTTTGCCTTATAACACCTTGCATGTACCTCTCTTCCATAAATGTCTTTTAAAAATAAGGTGGAAATCAATGTGTATGGTAGACTCTTCCTTCAGTAGTGCACCTCGTCTGTCTACTATGCATTATCTGTGTTTTGGCTACACTGGACTGTGGTAGGAGGACACAGGCTGATCATGTGAGTGAGTGACCTTGTCTGGCTGCAGCTCTGTGCCCATGCATGTATCTCTGTGTGTGTGTGCGCGTGTGTGAGAGAGAGAGAGGTATGCCTAGGCTTGCCTATGCTAGGCACTGTTCTCTACATAACGCACTGTTCTGTACCTGTGTTAAAAAGCCCCCCAGTCTCCCTGCCAGGCTCCCGACTGAGCCCCTCTCCACAGGTCCCACCGAAGAACAGGACGGTACCGAAAAGTAATTCACACGTCTCTTCATTTGATTTATTTATTTGATTAGTGGTGGCGTGGAGCTGGAGGCCTGGGAGGTGCGGGAGGGCCAGGTATTTCAGCCGGGACTGGCTGCTCCAACAGGCCTGGCAGAGGGATGAGATTGGGGTCCTGCCATCGCAATCTTCAGCTGGAGCTAGTGCTGGGGGGGGGGGGTCTGCGCCCTCCCACTTTTAAATAGAGAGAGGAATCTTTTATCTGCCTGTATTACTTTCTCTATTCCCAAATGTTGCCCAGCTGGCCTGCAGAGCTGCTTCAGCCTAAGTCATTATCGCTCCACCATGACTTGTCACTTTCAGATGACTTGATATATTTAAATGTAACTGGTGATTGCTGAAAAACCAGGGAAAAAAAGAAATAGATGTATCACCAACTGATGGGGAGAGGTGACATTAATCTAGGCAGCATTCCGCCAGGGCACCATACTGAGGAGAACCGAGAGACGCAGCGCTCCTTTTTTGCGTCTTTCTCCTTTAATCTCTCTCTTTTTCTCTGCCTTGCTTTTTTCTCCATATCGCTCATTCTGCCTTTGTGGGCATGTATGTGTGCAAAAGAGGTTTGCAGTAGGCTTACAATTTTCTCAATCTCAAACATATGACCTCTTGGTGTATGTAGTGTCAGCTACAATGTTCAGCTTTTGCATACTGCAGAGGATCTGAGCTCAGGCCTAGAGCCTGAATAAGGTAAATGGCCTAATTTAAGGGGCTTGAATAAAATTTTTGATTTTTGTAACCACACCATGTTTAATACTAGATGAAATGATGATGTCAATGCTTAGTCTGAGAATAGCATGTAGTCGGCCAAAGTGCGGACTCATATAGAAGTCTGCTTGATTGTGTGTTGACTGATCTCTCTCTCCACAGAGGATCCAGAGGTGCGGGGTGGGAAAGGGTTAAGCCACCAAGCTCAGTCACGTCACACCTCTCCCCTGATGTGCACACAGGGTATTATGCCCAGCCGCTGGATAAATCCACTCGACTTATCCAAAAGATTAAATTATTTACACATTTAGAAAAGACTCAAATATGGCCAAACTCACTGGCACGGCCTCATAAAGATTTAATCAGCATAATTTCTTAACGATGAGGCTGGAGCGGAGGAGGCTTGGATGGGGCATGGCTGAGCAGGACACCGGAGCCTGGTTTGTTTGCGTGTGCTCTCCAGCAGCAGACAGGGAAAAACGGGCCTGCTGCTGTCTGTTCGGGTGTAAGTATGTGATTGACACATGGCTGAAGCTCATCCGTCAGATGAATGGTCCCTGCTCTTGTCCTGTGCCACATCTGAAGGGCTCTTGTCACCTTGTGGGTTGTCACTTAAAGATGAATTGTCAAAACAACAGCTGTACCACGTTGAATGCATGTAGTTGTGGGTGTGTATGGGTGTTGTAAACGTCTTTATGTACACATATTCACTGTGTACGTGTGCACTATATGGTTGGACTGTTCCAAAACCATGGGCATTAAAATGGAATTAGGCCTCTTTTATGGCTGTAGCAGCCTCTTCCACTGGGAAGGATTTCCTCAAGATTTTGGAATGTGTCGTTTAGTCAAAAGAGCATTTGTGAGGTCAGGCACTGATGCTGGACAAGAAGGCCTGGTTCACAATCAACATTCCAATTCATCTCAGAGTCCAGCAGCGGAGTGCTTTACACACAGCAAACACTTGGCATTGTGCATAATGATCTTAGGCTTTACTGCCATTGTATCTCTATACAGATCACATGGCTATATGCTTTATTCTATACATGCCTTAACAAGGGGTGTGGCTGAAACACCTAACTCAATAATTAGTATGGGTGTCAAAACAGGAGAAGTGACCATATAGTGCATGTGTGTGCACATATGTATGTATCCCCATGTACAGTGTAGGTGCTAGCTTTATACTCATATAGATTTAATAGAATAAAACTTTTGACATAATGTAGTCAAATGTAATATCTGACATAAAGCAGCATGCCGATTGTCAAATATTAGCACTGTGTACCTTCATTAAAGCAATCATGTCCAACGTCTAATGTGCAGTGGCCTTACAGATCTTCATGCGTGTATATAAGCCCAAAGGCGTTGTGGGTGTGTTTATGCACAAATGCATTGTGTAAATCAAAAATGCAATATAAAGTGCTAAATTTCCTTCGGGATCAATAAAGTATCTATCTGTCTGTCTATCTAAAGACCTTTCTGCCAAGGGTTAAGAAGAAATCCATTACAAATCATTAATAGCTTCTCTTAAACTGTAACAAGATTGTGTGACTTATGATTTCCTACAAAAATCTCACTACTTATTGCCTTACTGTTGTCTTGCTCTCTAAAACCCACAAACATTTTACCCACCCAAAGTACAAGGGCAAACTTAGCAGTCCTTTCAGTAATTTATTTAGAAAGAAATAGAAGTTTACAGCCTTGCGATGGACAGCCGACCTGTCCAGGGTGTATCCTGCCTTTTGCCCAATGACAGCTGGGAAAGACTCCAGCACCCCCCGTGACCCAGAAGGAGAAGCGGTTTAGAAGATGTGTGTGTGTAGAAGTTTACATTAAACATCATTGAAATATTGAGTCACTGTCATTGCCTTGAAGAAGAAGGCACGGTAGCGTGGTGGGTAGCGTTGTCGCCTCACAGCGAGGAGGGCCTGGGTTCGATTCCCCGGCCAGGCGGCCAGGGTCCTGTCTGTGTCGAGTTTGCATGTTCTCCCCGTGTCTGCGTGGGTTTCCTCCGGGTTCTCCGGTTTCCTCCCACAGTACAAAGACATGCAGTCAGGCCAATTGGACATGCTGAATTCCCCCTGTGTGTGAGTGACTGTCTGTGTCTGTCTGTCTGCCCTGTGATGGACTGGCGACCTGTCCAGAGTGTATCCTGCCTTCCGCCCGAAGACTGCTGGGATAGGCTCCAGCACCCCCCCGCGACCCTGACGGAGAAGCGGCTTAGAAAATGGATGGATGGATGGACAGCTATGCTTGATTCAAATTATGAACAGCAAATGCTACTGAGTAACTAGTAACAGTAACAGTAGAAACACCTGCAGTACTGAGTAACAGTAGAAACACCTGCAAAAGTAAAAAAAAAAAGCTGCATTGATATGAAATGTTTGAAAGCTGTAAAGTTTAGTAAAGTTTCTGAATGAAAATTGAGTCTATGGTGGTTAGGTGACTTTGCGTGTTTCTCTTCTTCAATACAGGCATTTTTATCCAGTTTGATATCAGTGTGATCAGATGCTTCTGCAGATTGCTCTCTGAGTTTATAAAGCTTCCCGCACTAGCACTGCACTGATCACATTCACAACCAAAGTCACACCGTCACAGTTGTTGCAAGTAGCACATGCACACATTATGTGTGCATATTAGCTTCCATGTACGCGTCTATGCATGTGTACGAATAAATGTGTGTATGTGTGTGTGTGTGTGTGTGTTGCAAGTGACTGAGGGACAGTGTGTGTTTAACCCTGTGTGTCTGTGTATGTGTGCATGTGTGTTACTCTGTTATGTGATGGCCTCTCGTGTCCCTCTTCTCATCAGCTGTTTTTACTGCGCTGAACTGAAGTGTTGGTCACACCATTTACAGAGTGATGACTCTGACCTCTGCTTTGCATATGCTATGCTTAGTCTCTGATGTAGCCCGGCCTGTGTGAGATTTGGTCATTGACACTTCTGAAATTACCTTTAGAGTCCTCCCTCCTCCCTGCCTGTGTCTCTTCTAGCTCTCTTTCTGTCATTCTCTCTCTCTCTCTCTCTCTCTCTCTCTCTCTCTCTCTCTCTCTCTCTCTCTCTCTCTTTGCTAGCTACTATATTATATCCTTCATTTTATCATTTTCACTCATGCTCAGTGCTATGAAAACACAGAGGAATGCCAAGAAATAGCTTTTTTCCATTTAGACTTTCATTCTGAAGGCATGTTAAGGCATCATTTTATAAGCCCGAATCATTTTCTTCTTTTGAATTAGGGTCCTATTTGGGTTGGACTATGTAGATGGGTTACAGTATAAGCCATTGTTTGGACTTATTTTTATTGATGGATATGCCATTAAGCTAGCATCTAGCATGTAGCTAAATCTCCTCTATATATATTCAGAGATATCCTTTTAAAATGGCAACATTAATAATAATGTTTAGAAGTGATGTATTTCAGATTGTGGCTAGCAAACAGACGAACATCAGAATATTATGGCTGTCATCAAAATCATCTCCATTTTTATTTTTCTACATCATTTGAGCCTAACTGCCCTTTAAAATCTACGAACAGTTCATGATGAACAGACAGATAGAAATGGTCCGAAATGACTTCAAATAAAACTTTTTTGCATTAACTTATATTTACAGTTAAAGTTTTTGCTTTCTCCTGTAAAACTGTAGGTACAAATAAGATACAAACAATGTAAATGTACCCTCAAAGGTACAATTGAGATTTTAGGGTCCAGTTGTGTCCCTTAAATAAGTTGTTCAAGGTAACAAGTACACATTTGTATGTCTTTTATAACCTAGTGTTTTAAAACAGAACAATAAAATAAAAGCCTGGAGGCAAGACAGGGTGTGTGGAGTCAGTACAACTTAGAAAATATAATTTCAATGGATTATAGTACAGTAATGTTCCCTGACTAAAGGTACTGAGGTGTACCCATGAGGGTACCACCCCAATGACAATAGGCAACAGTTTCATGCCTTTTTTTTCTGAGTGTAGTCACTAGAACACTCTGTTTTAGTGCAGACTCTGTGTGAATATTTGCCACTATATATGTCTCAACAGTCTGTCTGTAGATGATTAAACACAGTTTTTTTTTTGGTTTTACAAACGGTTGGTGTCAAAGTGTCAAGTGCCTTTACATGCTTACATAAAAAGAAATAGCAGTCTGATCCAAGCTTCACTAGCCTGACTTTCTCCAACAGTACAGAAGTTTTCAGACTATACCCATTGTTGTGGAGTGGCTTTATGATGACACTTGCTGAAAAACGCTTGTATATTTAAAATGAACTGCATTGATATATTCTCCATAAAATCCATTCAAAGTTGAGGAAGCTGTTGACCCAGCTGAACCAGTTGGTTGCAATACATTACAGCTCAGCGTTGTATGGATTTTATTTGTGCATAGTGTTAAGGTTTTCAGACTTTACTGAATGTGGCTTTTAAATGTCTCAGACAGCAATAGATGCAAAGGACAGGCTGAGTTGTATGCTGCATTACCACAAATGCACCTAGAAAGAAATGGCTTGGAATAAAACCTTGTTACATTAATCTACACTGCTGGTCAAATGTTTGGAATCTTTAATATTAAACCAATCTGGTTGCAAACTTCTTCTTCTTCTTCTTCTTCTTCTTTCATCTGCTCCCTTTAGGGGCCACCACAGCGGATCATCTGCCTCTGTCTTGCCCTATCCACTGCCTCCTCTACTTTTACACCAACCATCTCCATGTCCACCTTCACTACATCCATAAACCTTCTCTGAGGTCTACCTCTTCTCCTTCTACCCGGCAGCTCCATCTCCAACATTCTTTGACCAATATATCCACTATTCCTCTTCAACACATTTCCAAACCATCTCAACCTGGCCTCTCTGGCTTTATCTCCAAACTGCTCCACCTTCACTGTCCCTCTGATCTGCTCATTTCTAATCTTGTCCAGCCTTGTCACTCCCAACGAAAATCTCAGCATCTTCATCTCCGCCACCTCCAGCTCAGCCTCCTGTCTTTTAGACAGAGCCACAGTCTCCAAACCATACATCATAGCAGGACACTCTACTGTCTTGTAAACCTTCCCTTTCACTCTTGCTGCTATCCTGTCACACATCAGCCCTGACACCCGTCTCCACCCACTCCATCCTGCCTGCACCCTCTTCTTCACCTCTTTTCTACACTGTCCATTGCTCTGGATGGTTGACCCAAGATATTTGAAGTCATCCACCTTTGCGACCTCTACTCCTTGCATCTTCACCTTTCCACCTGCCTCCCTCTCATTCACACACATGTATTCTGTCTTGTCTCTACTGACCTTCATTCCTCTCTTCTCCAGCACAAACCTCCACCTCTCCAGATTCTATTCCACCTGCTCTCTACTCTCACCACAGATTACAGTGTCATCTGCAAACATCATGGTCCATGGAGCCTCCTGCCTGACCTCATCTGTCAACCTTTCCATCACCATTGCAAACAAGAAGGGGCTCAAAGCTGATCCCTGATGTAACCCTACCGTCACATTGAAACCATTTGCCACTGCACCACCCTAACATACTTTTCAGCTACACCTGACTTCCTCATACACTACCACAGTTCCTCTCTTGGCACCCTATCATATGCCTTCTCTAGATCCACAAAGACACAATGTAATTCCTTCTGACCTTCTCTGTACTTCTCTACCAACACTCTCAACGCAAAAATTGCATCTGTGGTACTCTTTATGGGCATGAAACCAAACTGCTGCTCACTGATCTGAACCTCTTGCCTTAGCCTTGCTTCAGCAACTCTTTCCCATACCTTCTTGGTGTGGCTCATCAACTTTATACCTCTGTAGTTACTGCAGCTCTGCACATCACCCTTGTTCTTAAAAATGGGGACTAGTACTCTGCTTCTCCACTCATCAGGCATCCTCTCACTCTCCAGGATTTTGTTAAACAACCTGGTTAAAAAGTCCACTGCCTTCTCTCCTAAACATCTCCATACCTCCACAGGTATGTCATCTGGACCAACTGCCTTTCCATTCTTCATCCTTTTTAAAGCTGCCCTCGCTTCCACCTTACTAATTCTCTGCACTTCCTGATCCACTATCTCTCCCCCCATTGTCCTCCTCTCTCCCTCATTTTCCTCATTCATTAGTTTTTCAAAGTACTCCTTCCATCTACTCAACACTCTCTGTTCACTCACTAGTACATTTCCCTCTCTATGCTTTATCAGCCTAATCTGCTGTACATCCTTTCCAGCTCTATCTCTCTGTTTAGCCAAGCGATACAAGCCCTTTACTCCTTCTTTACTGTCCAGCCTCTCATACAGCTCATCACAGGACTGAGCCTTTGCCTTTGCCACCATTCGTTTCGCTATGCGACTAGCCTCACAGTACTCCTGCCTACTTCCTTCATCTCTCTGGTTATGCCACTTTTTCTTAGCTGCCTTCTTCTTCTGAATACTCTCCTGGACTTCCTCATTCCACCACCAACTTTCCTTGTCTTCTTTCCTCTGACCAGATGAAACACCCAATACATTTTTTGCCAGTTTCTCTCACCACGTTAGCTGTAGTTTCCCAGTCCTCAGGTAGCTCCTCACTGCCCCCAAGGGCCTGTTGCAATTTTTCCCTAAACTGCCTGCAACCATACTCCTCCTTCAGCTTCCACCATCTAATCTTTGGCTCTGTCTTCACTTTCTTCCTCTTCTTTGTTTCTAATCTCATTCTACAGACAACCACCCTATGCTGCCTTGCTACACTTTCCTAGTAGATTCTTAAATGACAGAGAAAGTGTCTTAATGTCAGGAATAATGTTAAAAATAACACCCACAATCAAACTCCAAATATCCGTTTACAGAATTGTTTAAATACTGAATGAAACATGTACAAATACCTTCAGCTGAATATTTAAATCCATATTATATTAATTATAGTTATTATTGTGCAGAAAGTAACTAAAACTGTTAATATGGCAAGTGATTCCAAACTTTTGACCACTTTTGTTCATTAAAGTTTATTCTTCACCTGTAAAGTCACTGTTTTGGAGATTAAAAGTTTCCATCAGCAATGATACACATTTGCCATTCTCTGTTAGTAAACTCAAGATGTTTTGGTGAACCCTTTATTGAAGCTTTAATATTAATGCTTCTTGTAATTATCACCTCGTATGCTAATGCAAGGGCAACAAACAATGGTGGCCTAGCGCAAATGAACTCTAGCCTACATCAATGCACGTAGGCTCACCTCAACCAATGCTTTTCCTCCACGCTTCATCGGCATGTGTGAGCTGCGGCGGTTAAACGTGCTTTGTGTACAGGACGAACGGGAGGAGGTAGTGATTAAAGTGTGAGTGTGTAGAGCCACTTGGCTTGGGCCGTCTGGAGCCCTGCTCAGGCATGGAGCAGGAGGCTAATGATCAGATTACAGTGATTGGCCGCATGAAATAAACATGGCGTCAGCGGGGGTGCCGTACCTGAGAGGTTGGCGGGTAACCGAGTGATAATTCGGCAGGCTGTGAGCGCATCCACCACCACCCCCCCTAGTCCCCACCCCCCCGTCTGTCTCCTGAGGGTGAGGCCGGCCTTTCATGCTAAAGACTTTCTCCCTGTGCTGCGCTTTACTCAGGCTCAATCCGTTGAACTGGGCTCTTGAGCGATTCCTCTGACGAATCAGTCAGGACACGCTCCTTATCCCCCTCCTCATTAGCTATTCCTTTTCTCTCCTCACCTCCTTTTAACAGCTCTCTACCCCTCCTCTGCTCTGACTAGAGCGCCACTGTGAAGTCTCCACCACCGCTGTTACTGACACATGCACTTTTTGGCCAAATAAGTGTTGTGTCAGAGCACACACACACACACACACACACACACACACACACACACACACACACACACACACACAATACTGTATTGGCACCCCTCTCTTACTTGTGTTAATCTCTTTTTACTCATTCTCTTACTCGCTCTTTCTCCATCTCTCTCAGCCTTTCTTGCTCATTGCCTCTCTTACTGAATATGCCTGCCTCTCTCTCTCTCTCTCTCCTTTTTGCTTTCTGTTTCTCTTTCATTTTCTTTCACCCTTCCTTGCCCTTTCCCTCTCTCGTCCTCAGTCTGCCAATCTCTCTCTCTCTCTCTCTCTTGCTCCCTTTCTGTCTTTCTCTCTCTCTGTCTCTCTCTCAGAGTCACTCGCTCTCATTCCGTTCTGTCTGTCTTTAGTCTTCCTCACTCACACATGCAGGCGAATGCAAATAGCCTGAAATAAACACATTTTTTTGTCTTTCAAGTAGTATCACGCACACCCGCGCACATACTCTCACAGCAAAAGGTATTTCAGTGAGCGAAGCAGTCAAAAATGTACAAAGTTCCCTGTAATAATCCATTCGTTCTGTTCTGTGCTGATTCTGGGTCTAAGCCTGTACAATTATTCAAATCCTGGCTTTTAGTTGCAGCATACACCTCGCCATGGGGCTCTGCCTCTGTAATCTTGCCTTTGGCCTTGCATTTCAAATGGAATTAATTCCCATAAGGAATGCATATGAAGAGAACCACTAGTGGCTAATCCGGACATTTAAGTTGGTGAAACTTACACCTGTCATGTTGTCTTAAGCGAGTGGTTGTGGCGACTGATAGTCGGACTCGAAATCCACAGCACTGCTCCTTCTTTTTTTCTTTTTTGTTCCCCTCCCTCTGCTTTTTATCTCCAGTCCTTGCTGAAGAAGAGCCCCCACCTCCTGCTCTCCTCTGCTGAGAGATAGGGTGCGTTCGTGTGCAGGCTTGGTGTGAAGATGCAGGGCAGTGAGTAGGCTCGTGTCAAGACTGTGTCTGTGAGACACAGTGGTCAAGCCCGAATCATCAAGTTATCAGCTTCTTGGCTCAATTATTTGAGGGCCTACCTGGTTACTTTTTTTGGGGTGGTCACTGAAATTTGTTGATGTCACAGCAGGTCATGAGGCCCATGAAACATCATGATGGCAGCACAGTAGCCGCTGTGCTGAGCATGTCAGAGCTATATGCACATATAATGTGGCCTTGGAAATGGGCTTCCTCCACTCTGTAGAAGTATCAGCTGTCATTTTTACAGATCCCCCAGGCACATCTTTTGAATTTCTGAAACTTCAAATTCAAAGTACATTCAAAGGAACTAATGTTAGCTTACTGTTAAAAAACCTGAAAGCTTGACCAAGGTAATGGCGAATATTGTAACAGTTGCTAAGCAGTGACTGGAGGAGAAAATGAAGGATGTTTAAGAAAGACGTGGAGAGAATCAGGATTATGAGCTGCGGTAATACAATGATGCAGTAGTTTGTTTTTTTTTCACTATGCCACTACTAAAGTTCCCACAATGAGTCAAAACAACCGTTTTCTCATAATACTCGCAGGGGGCCCCTGGTGGCTCGGGCCCCTGGGTATGCGCCCATATTACCCACTGGATGAACCAGGCCTGGCAGTGGTGGGTGTGCTGGGTCAGAGGCACATGCACACATGCCCAAACATATAGCCAAAAGAAGGAGCTGCTGGGTATTGCATATTGGTGTGCAGGGACGGAAGCTGGCAGACTTCACTGTGGGGTCACACAAAATAGAACTGATATGTACACTGGGAAATTTAAAGTGATATTTCAGGGTTTTCCCTCTTCCTCAACATAGTCAAGCCAAGATGTACTTGGTGTCCAGTACTTGCATCGTCTATTTTGCACTGGAGTTACAAAGTTAATGTAGTTAACAAGTACTAGAAGCTTATACCCACCAATCATAGTCTTGCAGACCACAAACCTGATGCATCACACACTAGCCTCAAACCATGTCACGCTAATGTCAAACAGACTTGCTTATATTGTGAAATGGCAACTTTACAGGAGAAGGAAAACGACATACTTTACTTTTAATGTAAGTCAATGGAACCAGATTTTTCTCCAAGTAATTCTGAGCTATTTGTTTTCATCCATTCATCATGAAATTTAAACACAACACAAAGAGCAACATTTTCAAACTCTGTTAAAAACTGAAAAATGACAAACATGAAGATAAAAGGTTTTGTTCCGACAGCAGAGACATACTTGAGAACTGACAAAATATGAATGTTGGATCAACGAAACAAAAAGGATTCTGGAGAGTGTATTATATTAATCAAACCCAGGAAATCACTGGACATCGCACAGAGGTTTACAGGCCTAATAAAGTGGAGGTTTAAGTAAAGGAGCCCTTTAGATGATCCAGCACTAAAGTTTACATTAGAGCTAGTTGGTGCTGAGGAGGACTCATTGTCTTACACGCTAGGTCTGTTATCAGACTTTAATAAAGCAACAGTAATGGCTGCACAAGTACAAGAATATTTTTTATCATTTTATTATATTTATCTTTATACGGAATGTTTGAATTGCAGATATGAACACTGTACAATCCTGTTTAATCTATCAAGTTGATGAAATCTATCTCAGCCAGCTAACTGACCTTAACATTGTCACATCATATTAAAAATGAGTATTAACAAATACACTTTGACCAAATTTAACCTTTAACCGCAGGACCTGTTAACAGTTTGAGCCTGTTAAAATAAATATCACACCACTCTTCAGATGATCAGGATAGCATAACACTTTCTCGTCATTTCTTCACTGTGTAGGCTTATAATTCTGACTAATTTACTGCCACCAAAATTGTCATTACAAGTTTGTTCTATGGCGTTTTGTTTTAGTTTTCCCTTCACTTGAAAGAGGAAGTACCATTTAGAGACAGTTGTGATTGGCTGTAATTATTTTGCAGTGGGTTAATTGGAGGTATAAGTGTCCATTATTTGTTAACTAGGTAAAGAAGCTTTTTATTATTCTTTATTTTATTTTATATTTTTTGCCAAAATATTGTTGTAAAAACACAAGATGACAGGTGCTTATTTGCTTGAGGTGTTCAAATGCAGTGCAGTCTTTTTTCTACTTGTGATAGGTCATTTGGTGCTGCTTCAGATGGGAGCGAGCGAGTTTTTCTGTGTATGGATATGTCAGTAAAAAAAAAAAAAAAAAAAAATAGAATCAGCTAGCTGTGTGTGTGTGTGTGTGTGTGTGTGTGTGTGTGTGTGTGTGAGAGAGAGAGAGAGAGAGAGAGAGAGAGGAATAGAGAAAACAAGAGACCTGTCCTGTTTCTTGGCTGCAGGCATGTAGAGAAAGGATCAGCCCAGGACATCTGCACACCAGCCCCAGGTAACATAAGCAGCAGCCCAGTTCACCACACACACACACACACACACACGCACACACACACAGAGCCTTTCACACACAGACAGAAGGGACCACTGGGTCTCCCACATCTGTTTAATTACAAACTCTCACTCTTTTCTACTTTTAACACTGTCCTCGGTGGTGTGTTGTGCCGCAGTGCCAGTGCCGGCCTGCTCTGATGGAGGGGCCGAGAGACAGTGTGGTGTGTGAAGTTGCCTGTTGCTGGCAAGGCTCGGACCCAGCAGCGCTGTGTGTGTGTGTGACTGGGGGTAATTGACTGGATGAAGAGGACTGGCTGACTGGAGCTCATCTTCAGCCTCTGTAGATTTAGAGTTTAGAGTTATAGATAGCATTAGCACAAGCAAAGGCTGGGACAAATGCCAGGCATGCATGTGTGTGTGTGTGTCCTCTCCTCAGAGCGGTGGAGGCACCATCTGCCCGCTTGTCCTGTAGGACCGGGCCCGTCCCCGTCGGCCATCTCTGGCCAGGCTCTGTGGGTGAGGGACTGCATGCCTCCTGCCAGGCTTTTGGAGGCTGGGGGGCCCCAGGCTCTGACACCCGGCCCCTCTCTACCCAGGCAACCACACACACACACACACACACACATACACACGCCCTGGACACACTGCCAGTGGGGAGGCCTCTCTGGCCCAAACTCTCTCTTTCTCAACAGAGAGCACAACTTTACATCATGTGCTGTTGTACTAAAGAATAACTTTGGAGTAGAGATGGCACGATACTGTGTTTGGTTTTCTTTGACTGATACTGATTCTAAAACCTTTATTATTGACTGGTACAGTTCACTGCACTTTTAAATGGAGTACATATGATGGCCACTTAAAAGTACCAGTAAAAGCTCACACTGCTCAAACACACACAACAATATGGCTTGTATATTATATATATATATATATATATATATATATATATATATATATATATATATATATATATATATATATATATATATATATATATATATTTATATATACAATATGTTGATTTTAATTGTTTTTGAGGTAATAAAGTCTAGATACTAAAGTTATTTATTTGTGTTGAATAAAACTAGTTTAACTGTTTTTCACAGAGTACATGAAGTAATAATTGTGTTACACACACACACACACACAGTGTGGTCCAAAAGGTTAAGACAACATTGTTGTTCCTTTGTTAACATTAGGTTACATGTTGTGGCTGCTTTTGTCATCATGCAACCTAGTTTGCATTGCATAATGCACTGCAAGAATTTCTGTGATATTTCAGGTTTGTTACAGAATGCTGGTTTTTTTACAGAATGCTGGGTTTGTTACAGAATGCTGGGTTTGTTACAGAATGCTAGGTTTGTTACAGAATGCTGGGTTTGTTACAGAATGCTAGGTTTGTTACAGAATGCTGGGTTTGTTACAGAATGCTAGGTTTGTTACAGAATGCTGGGTTTGTTACAGAATGCTGGGTTTGTTACAGAATGCTAGGTTTGTTACAGAATGCTGGGTTTGTTACAGAATGCTGGGTTTGTTACAGAATGCTGGGTTTGTTACAGAATGTTAGGTTTGTTACAGAATGCTGGGTTTGTTACAGAATGCTAGGTTTGTTACAGAATGCTAGGTTTGTTACAGAATGCTGGGTTTGTTACAGAATGCTGGGTTTGTTACAGAATGCTAGGTTTGTTACAGAATGCTAGGTTTGTTACAGAATGCGATCCACCATTTTCTGCTAGTACACAGCAAGGCCTATACTATTACTCAGCTTTGGATTGGTACCATCTCTGCACTGAAAATCAGTGCAAAGGCATTTCCAGTGTTAACTGTTGACAGTGGAGTGCTGTTTGTGGCCAGTTTGAGGTGTGTATTTTATTAGGTGGTTAACCATATACATCTTAGGCTTTGCCTGAGAGGCTCATGACATCACATAGGCATATAGAATTCTGCATAAGACCGCTGACTCTCCAGAACAGCGCCTTCAGCATTAGGTCTTTACGCTGACCGCTAACACTCAAGGCTGTGTTTAAATCCCATTTGACTCTCTTTCTTTGCTCTGGACAGCAGACAAGCAAATAAGTGGTCAGTGGTGAAATATGCTGTTTTGGCAGAAATGTTAGTTTTGTATGATTTTTAAAATTGGTTTTAGTTTTGGTGAGGCACATACATGTTGCTGTGAGAAGAAAATGTATTTTTAAACTCAAAACTTTTAAGGATGAGGAATAAAGGGTATGTACAAAGTGTTTTTTCAACTAAATTTGGACCATTTCTCTTGGTTTCTTTCCCATGAAATCTTAACCCAATGTAAAGAGCAGCCACAAAAGGTGTTTAAAAAAATGGAAGGCTAAAAGGTTTGCCTGAAGATGAGGTTGAAAACATTGGACATATCAGACATAATAAGAATAGACCACTACAGCCATACATATCCAGTCAGCAGTGGTCCAGTAGTCAGAAACTGGCCACTTCTGAAGTGACCACTGCAAAACTGATAAAATCAAACACACTGAAACACCCCATAACCAATTCTGCACCTTTGAAATTGTGCATCAACCCTGAGTAATATAGACATATTTGAATGCATACAAAAGGCATACATTCACAGATATGCTTTATTTCTGAGATGCATATTATTTTCTGTTACAGATATGCCCTATAGTTGGAGCTGTGTGCCACCTGCTCCAGTCAGTGTATGTGTGTGTGTGTTCCTCTGCAGTAGTCCTGTGTGGGAGGCAATGGCCACTGACTCATTTATGTATGCTTTCCAAGAGAAATCCAGCCTTGTTTTTCTGTGAGGAACCTTGGAAGGACCCTAAGCAGAGCTGAGTGTCTTATTTTAGACCCAGTATGGCTGGGCACGGCAAGTCGCATGGCACACTGTCAACAAATATTTATCCTGAGCTTTTAAAGTGGAACTTTCTGGGGTCTGTGTGGAAAGATTGGTAGGGAGAGACAGCCTGCTAGGTTCTGACCTCAGGCCTTCCTAACTGACTGCATCAGCCCGGCATACACACATGGACACACATGCACATGCTGTATTGAAAAATGTCCCTGTCTGCTGTAAATCTTTTAAGTGCAGCAGTGTGAGCAGGAGCCTGGTATGAGGTGGCGGGCCTATAGAGAGGTCCATCTCTGCTAGAGCAGAGCAAGAACCGGGGCCAGACATACGCAAACACACACACACACACATGCAGGAACCAGACAGCCGGACGCGTGTCACACAACAGATTGAGCCGTCAGCTCGTGGCTCCGTCCAAGTGCATGCAGTTCTCACTCTTAATTCAATGCACATAAATATATCTGAGCAAATGCACTGGATGGAGGCCAGGCAAACAGGGCTCCTGCTTTGGCCTCTTTGGATGGGGTGGGTAAACTTTTGCCAGAGTATGCTCTTTTCCACTGCATATGAGATATCGTTTCTGGCCCCAGTTTTTGGAGGGGGAAGCTTCTGTATCAGCACCTAGCGGGATGTGAAAAGATTAGTATCTGTCTCTTTTTTCTACACCTTTGTTTCAGAACTAGTTGAAGACCTGCCCTGTGTGTGTCCTAACAATCTGTAAATCTCTCAAAACTTGGAAAAGCACTGTGACTTTAGAGAAAGTGTAAATGTGTTCAAACCTTTGGTGCCTTAAAGAGCCAATACCATGAAAATACAAAAAATGTCTAAGAAAGTGTCGATTGTATCTATTCTTTGGTGTTGTGTTTATTTGATGTGTAAAGAATGTGATCTAACAGAGCCAAAAATACAGATTTTTACTCCATTTAGAACAGACTACATGATTAGAAATCACACCAGTCCTGCTTTATCATTATTTTGATTAGAAAATCAAAAATAAGGGCTTACCAATCAACATGCTGTTCTGAATAAGCTCACACTCTTGCTCAGAACAAACAACCAGTGCATCCAAAAAGAAAGAAAGCCTTGTGTATGCTTTATACCAAGGGTGTCAAACTCAACCACTAAAAGGGCCATATTAAAAAAACTCAATAAATCCGTGGGCCAGAGAACACCTACATTTTGGTTGGGGGGGGGTCGGAGTGTGCATTATGCTGTCATAATAACAATAATAATAATAATGATTTTGTAGGCCAGATAGGATTGTGCCACTGGCCTGACATGGCCCACTGACCTTGTGTTTGGGGATGTGCCAGTGGGGATGTGCATGCAGAGTAACTGCTCTGGTGGCAGATTTAAACAAGCTCTTTTTTAGGGGGCCTGGTACGAGCCCTGCCAGGTTCATGTGGTTAAAGTTACAAAATATACTATTCACATATAAGTCCACACAGTCTATGAGTTGAAACTAATCAGCAAAAACAGGCTGTTTTGAATTCATTACTTTTGTTTTTTGTCAATGTATATCTGCCTATTCAGCCTACAGCAGTGTAGCCCCATCCATTCACATTAAGGTTATAAGGAGTGTTTCAGCCTCAACTGTTTTCTGAATGAGGCACAATGCAGGGCAGCATATCAGAGCAGAGCTCATTTACATTTTTCAGTTTTAAAGGTAAACATCACAAGTGGACACCAGGGAAAGAAAATAAACTAAAAGAAAAATGTAGCATATAGGCCCTTTAACACTGCAGTCTTATATCTTGTGCTTTCAAGGTCATTCTGTTTTTCTTTTGGATGGTTTCTCTCCTGCTCTCTCTCGTTCTCTTTCCCTCTCAACTTCACATACTTATACACCTGTGAGTGAGAACGGCTTTGTTACCGAAAGAATGTTTTGAGACTCCCAAAGGAAGTCTCGCCAAGCTAAATGACCCTTGACCCTGGAACCCCATGGTCCAGAGCGGAGTGTTAGCCCAGCTGTGGGACCCGTCAACTGGAGGCTACTGGGATTGTTTGGATTGAGATGTCTGAGCTTTAGTCTCTAGCCTCCTTCTTATTCCATCCTTTACAGTCAAGAACAAAGTCAGCCCCTGTCCTGGGTGTCACAGCTGAGATCTGAATGTCCACATTGTGAGCTCCTCTTGATGTGTGTGTCTGTGTGTGTGTGTGTCAGAGTCATTTTAATGTCAGAGCTGGCTATCGTGCCTTTGATGGACTCAGACATAGGCCCGGTCTAGAGAGAAAAGCGCAACTCCAGTGCAAGTATATGATGGATCTCAGGAATGTGTAATGCATATCTCAGCCATCTGCTCATGATGGAGGTCCGCTCTTATTATGTTTTCATTACTCCATATGAATGTTATTAATGCGAGATTAAGGAGCAACTAACCTGCCAATAGGAGAGCTACTTTTTCTGCTTGAGTTGTAGGTTTGATTAAAGGCTATTCAGGGATCTATATGAAGGGAGAATAATTTGAGCAACCTAATGCCAAGTCATGAACATTAAACACAAGCAGGAACGTTTCATGTTTCTCCACGACACGCTGCAATCTAATGGTCCAAAGCCAAGACCATATAGGCTTTCAAGGTTCTCGTCTTTCATTTGCGTGTGGTGTGGCTGCGAAATGTCTTGCGGTGTGTATGTATGGAATGGACAGCTGCCAAATACAGAGGAGAAAACTCGAGGTTAACAGAGGGAGAGGCCTTGTCACAATTTATAAATCTGAAAAGTTTCAGAGGGTCACCCTAAAGAGCGGCATGGAGTCCCACGTGCAGAAATGGCCAGTGTGCCCCCGACCCCCCCCACTCACGTTTCCTGGGAGAGGAGCAGAATGTGTGGTATTAACCAAGTCTCCCAGACGCTCTCTAAACACACTTCCATGTCCATACTATTATCCATTTTTCACGTCCAATTGCTCTGTTATGGTAATCGTCAGAAGCACACCATGGTGTAATTACTTACAGCTGACTTAAGAAAGGAATATTCCACACCCCCACAGTCTGACTGCTGGCTTTTTCTGCACTATTAACCCATTCCTGTTTATTAATGCCTTCCTGCTAATGCGGAGAGGCCACTTCGCGAGATCCATCATCATGCAGGGCCTATTAACAGAATAGCCCCACTATTGGGCAATATTTCTCTGTCCCTGCAGTTCTCTCCAGCATCTCCTCTCTGCTTTGGGGTTTAATTACTTCAGTTAATGCACGCTGGTCACATTACCCTCTTGTTGCTCCATGTTACTGTGTGCCCAAGCGTGCGCAAGTACTTCTTTTCCTGATGAAATGATGTCAAGGCAGATTCTTATTTAAAGAGATGCTGAGTACAGTAGATCATTACACTAGTGAATGGCAGCTACTGAAGAGTATCTTTTACAGCATATAGATAAGGAGAAAGTATTAGATGGAAAGAGTGTCATTATCACAGTAGCATGTATGTTTACCAAGCTAAACATAAGCTCCCAACATACTTTAATTACTTCAAGGTGAGCGGCTCTACTGACAAAACAATTTCTGTTCAGCCGGCATTATGTTTAGCAAATTAAGTTAATTCCAGAGTTCTGCAAGGCCTTTGCTAAAATATCACTCTTTTTCTCACTTGAGTCTCTCCTCTTCAACTTTTCTCCCCTCAATCATAACCTGAACAATTTGGTATTCACACCAATTTGCCATTTAGAGCAGTGCTAATAAGCCCAGGTTTTATTGCATTAAGTATTGTCGGTTCCACTGCGCAAGGCAAAGCCTAGATCCAGTGGCGCTCCTTTGATTCCAGTCATATACATCACCCTGCAATTACTGGACCTGGTCTGGAAACTGTCAAGCATGACTGCAGCGTTATTGGAATTATTGCAATTACACACAGGTAATTGACCCGCTATCAGTGAAGATGTTAAACTGTGCCTCAGTGGTGTGAGTCCATGTTGAGCTCATTTCATTCCACTTTCTCTCTCTCTCTCTCTCTCTCTCTCTCTCTCTCTCTCTCTCTCTCTCTCTCTCTCGCGCTCTCGCTCTCTCTCTCTCGCTCTCTCGCTCTCTCTCGCTCTCTCTCTCTCTCATTGCTTGTGACTTAGCAACTTCAGCACTCAGCAGCAGTGGGAGGCAGTGGAGTTATTACATCCATTCATGTACTGTGTACACCAATATAATACCACTGTAATTCAAATTGTGTAGAAAGTAATGTCCTTTTTCTTCAGTAATGGCAGCTAAGAGCCTACTTGCTTATTTGCTACATTAACAATATTCTAGTGAAATCATACTGGTATGCACAGTTTTACATCAATACCTTACCTGAAAGTATTTAGAGCACTTAGCACACTGCTGTTTTTATCAAATAGAATAATGAGGAATAAGGAGAATGTCAGCAAGCTATGTATTCAGTCTTTTGTTTCTTTTTGGACACAGTTTCATTGCTGCAACATACCATATCTCCTCATCTTCAGTATTCATCAGCATGTTACGCAGTAGTTGTTAAAATAAAGACTGTGTCATTCAAATGCATGTAATGGTTTAAAGAATCTTTTGGTATCACAAAGAATTATTTATTCATGGTTACGTGAAAGAGTTCTCATAGATTTGTGTTCAGACAAGCTGAAGTGAAACTTTTTTGATCCCACGACCAGGGAAATTCCACCTCCGCATTCAACCCATCCGTGAAGTGAAACACCACATACACACTAGGGAACACACACACTAGGGGGCAGTGAGCACACACTTGCCCGGAGCGGTGGGCAGCCCTATCCACGGCGCCCGGGGAGCAGTTGGGGGTTACGTGTCTTGCTCAAGGACACCTCAGTCATGGACTGTCAGTGCTGGGAATCGAACCGGCAACCTTCCGGTCACAGGGCCAGATCCCTAACCTCCAGCCCATGACTGCCCCATGTTCCTTTCGTGAGCTTAGTGTTTAGTATAATTGTTGTGTTTTTATTGATGATTAACAGTCTTGGGGTAGTTAATCAAGGCAGAGTCATTTTCTAAAAAAATTATAAATACTTTACCCAAATTGTAACGAGATGGAAAAGTAATCTCCTTATTCATTACTTCTACATTAGTCTGGCAAAAACATCAGCAAACACACCAGCATCACCTTTTCAGTATTACAACAATATTTAGAAAGAAATATCCCTTTCTTAGGATTTTTTTCCCCCAATTTTCTTTCCAATTTATTCGTATTCAATTCCATTCACTAGTTAGGACTCCCCTAATCTGATGTAACCACTGATGCTAGGGGGACAAAGGTGCCCTCTGAGTCATGTGAAGCCAGCCACATCTTTTCGAACTGCCACCACCACAACGTCATCAAATAGCTTAAACACATTTGGAGGAGAACACTACCTGAACTCTGTTACATCAGCCAACAGACACCTGTGCAGCCTGACTGAGTGATGCAGGGAGAGGAAGCAGATCCTACTCATCAAAAGAGAGTAAGGCCAATTGTGCTCTCTTGGTCTCCTGTCTGCGGAAGGCTGTAGCATCACTGGGGGTCAAACTCATGATTTCCTGATAGGGCCAACGCTGTACACTGGTATACTTATTGAAATTCACCTTCATTGTAGAAGTTTTCTCATAACTCGTACACTGGTATATGCACAGATAAATAGAACACAAGCAGTTCACACCTTGCTTCTTGCTGCTGTCGGAAGAAAACAGCATCTCCTAAATAGTAACTTTACAGGAGAAGGAAAAAACATACTTTACTTTCAATGTAAGTCAATGGAACCAGAATTTTTCCCATGTCGTTTTGGGTAATTTCTTTTAGGCCATTCATCATAAAATTTACAAACAATGTAAAGAGTAACAGATATTTTCAAATTATGTCAAAAACTGAAAAATGCCAAAAATGGAGATACAAGGTTTTCTTTTGACAGCAACATTGTTAGTCCATTTGGCCTGTTTTGGTGTTTCAAATGAAAATGAAAATTCAGCAGTCTTGATTACCTCCTGCTGTCTTGTCCACTTTGTCCACATAGATTTGAGACAGCAGACTAGGATTAGCCTTAGTCTAACTAGCCTTTTGTACTGTCTAAGCAGCTCCCTGACTTGGTCAACTGCATTAGACCAGGCTGCAGTCTCATGGACTTGTGTGTAAAGCAAGGCATTGAACAGCTGCTACCTAAGACTGAATGACTGTGATGTCTTCCAAATTCCAATTTGCCAAAGCTAATGTTGGCTTCTCATTTGAATTTCCCATAACACCTTAAATGGTGCAGAATACTGTTTCATTAAAAAGCAACGGGACATTACACAATATTAAGCCATTGTTAACCTACAAAAAAAGGTAATATATATACTGTGATATATACCAACACCGTGTGAATTTTTAATTGTACTGTGAATTTTACTATTCACTATCCCTGCCTTTTCTCTGAACACAGCCAATTATTCAGTTATTCTTGATTAAATTGATTAATTTTAATGCTGTTTGAAAACTGAGAAAGACTAGACAGTACAAGGAGTTCAAAGGCAGCTGTGTCTAAATAAAATCGTTAGGAAAAATGCAAAGTTTTCCTGAAAATGGAGTCTGGCCTGTTTTTGTGAGGTTGTGCCTCTCGCTCTCTTCTTTAGCATTAGAATCTTTATTCATCACTTTCACATTAACTCATATTAATTTAGATTAGATGCTTTGACTACTTGTCGAGTTTATGGTGCTAAGATTATTGCTGTTATAAACATAACTATTGCTGTTTCTTTTATCAGATTTCTCTTGCCAGTGACCCACCGACATACTAACATGTAGAAAATGCAGAGCTGAAAAGAGTCAAACTTGCTTAAAATGCTGAAATGTTGGCTGATTCATATGGAGGAGCTAAACTTTTTTTTTTTTTTTTTTTAAATGGTGTTCACAGCTCTTACAGAGCGTACTGACCATTATCTCCTGCGAATATAGTCCCAGTGCAGCCCCCCTCTTGTCCTAGCCATCCTTCATTACTGTCACACGCAGCAGCCTCTGCATCTATTTCTCTCAGTGAGAGTGAGAGAGAGAGAGAGTAAGGAAAGAGAGGGAGGGAGGAATGGGCAGCACAGCCAATCAACTGCCGCTAACTCACATCTGAATTAAGCTGTGCAAAACAGGCCCCAGGGCTGGTTGCTAAGCACTGAGATGGGCTCGCCGATTTCCACAGGGAGCCAGAGGACAGCGAGTGGCTCTTTATTTTTTTATTTTTTTATTTATTTATTTATTTGGCGGACAGGAGGAGCAGAGGACTCGGCGAGCGGACCCTGTAATAATGAGACCTCACATCCCCAGCCAAATATCACCTCGGCTCGGAGAAACAGGCGTGAATACTGAGTGTGATAATTAATACGTGGCCAGCTGCATGCAGGGCTATGATGTTGATAACCTCTCCTCACCTCATATGAAAAGCACTATTTGTGGCTGCACCAATGTTTATAGTGCAGCTCGGTGCTATGCGCAGGGCACCTAGACCCAGGGCTTATTTTCACTGCTTGTGTGGTGCAGGAGAGTTTATTGTATTCATGCGGGAGCAGTGATAAAGTTCGTTTCAGCCTGCATCTTCTTGTGGCCAAGGGGCCAAATTAAGGCTTTTGTATGATCTGTCGCCATGGCGATGTTTTGGTAAACTTGGGGGTCTGTGAGTGTGAAGGCCGTGTTTGTTGCAGGAGAGCACTTGAGCTTTACTTGTCTTCCCTTAGAGTTCTCTATGTGTTTGTGTGCTGTGTTGTTTTGGAGGCTGAACTGGCTGAAGGTTTCAGAGCTAAAGGTCCCTCAAAGCCTCCCCTGTAGGCCTGTCAGCAAACACTCAAGCAAAAAGAAGACATGTGGACCACTGTATGAAGAACGGAGAGGGAGTGTCCAGTTTTGAAATGCAAACACAGCCCCTTTTTCCCCCTGTTTTTTGACAGTATAGGAGAGGTGAGTAGCCGTTGCATCATCAGCACTTTTCCAGTTCTGGAGAATGTGCAAATTGCAAATGGCTTATTTGCCGCAAACATGATACACTACACACATACTCTACACACACACACAGACTCTATGGTGACATGTATATGGAGTTGCCTTATAAAGTGTTTTAATAATTACACTGGTTTCTGATTTTAATATACAAAAAATCAGAGAACATCACTTTTTTCAACTCCAGCCAAAATGGCCATTGAGTTATTCATTTTTTCAGCATCAGGAGAAAAAGCAAGAATTATATATTTAACAGAAAATCACACAATAGCCAAAACAAATAAATATAATTGAAATTTTTAGTATTTAGTGTGTCCGCTCTTTGTCTTTATTACTGCTTCAGTTTTTCCAAAAGTCTTCCTAGTTTTTCAAAGAATCTGCAGGGACATTTTTCCGCACCAAAAGTTCAGTCTTAGAAGTTGGTTGCATTTTCTGCTTCTCACAATCCAAATAATCCCAAACACATTCAGTGATGTTGGGGGTGGACCTGATCTAGTGTGGACAGTTCATTTTTGTGAGAACACCAGCGGCTTCTTAGTTTGATTTGTATATTTTCTTCCCCTTTTCTCATAAGGGCTTCTTGGCAGCTACACATAGCATTGAGTTGTCTTCACACAGTAGAAGAATGGACAGAAACACCTGTGGATTTTTTCAGACTTGAAACTAAAGTTGAGCTTTTTTTCCCCTCTGTCTCGCAAACACGAAAGCTTTTCTGATGATAACAGTTTTGGTTGTCTACCAGGTGTTGAACGGAGTTAGGAGTTTTTTCCTATCTCCATTTTGCTGTTTTTCAGTTTTTGCCATACTTTGAAAATCCCTGTTACCCTTTACATCGTTGGTAACATGATTCATGATGAATGGACCAAACAAAATGGCCCAAAAAAGAAAAAAGTCTGGATGCATTGACTTACTTTCTTTCTCCTGTAAAGTTATCATTTTGGAGATACAAAGTTTTGTTCCAATATATGCATATATATGTATATATTTAACTTAATTTTGAGACACCTGTTTTTCGCTTATTGTCTTTTGACTGATGCAAATGGATTTTTTTTTCTAACCTCTTCAGTAATATCTCCTAAATTGATTAACTTAATTAATGACTGTTTGGAGTGGAAATGAAAAGAAGAAATAAGAATGGTCTCTGACTTTTGCACAGCACTGTCTTTTATATATTAGACTGATAGAGAACAAAGGACACAGTGGTGCCTGCACGACACATTCAAACTATATTTCTGTCTGACTTCTGGCTTATTTTATTCAATGTGTTTATTTAAATACATCTCAATTGCGAAAAAAGTCCAAATATCCATCTTTTTCATTTACAGTATTGTTCCGTTTTTATATCTATCGGTTTATTTGGAAATTGAGTTGAAAAACATTCACCCTGGGTAAAACAAAATAGTTGTGAGCAGGATTGGCCAGATGAAAGTTAATATATTACAAAAAGAAAACTGTAAATGAAATATTTACATGTTAACAAAGCCCAGCTTACACAGTAGTGTGTCTGGTCCTTAGGTTTGCATTTTAAACCAGGTACAATTCATTTTTCAGAACAATGGATAGAGACAGGTCCAGAAAACCTAAACCATACATCAGCTCCTGTACTACTTCATATCCTTAATGTAGGACTGTTTCTTACACAGAACACATTCAGCTCTTGCAGTTGTAAACAGCAATAAAGACTAATCAAGCTTGATAAAATGAAGAATCAGCCTGACATCTCTATTATCTAGAAAAATACATCATGGCTAGATGACATGTCTGCCATAGAGGTAATAAACAGAACTATAAATACCTTTGTCTGTATGACTTGTTTGAAAATCTTGTTTTTAATGAGACAAACAATGCGAATTAATCACAAGGGGTTAATCTGTTCTTTCATATATGACAGTAAGTATGAAAATCCCTGGTAATTAAAAGAAATGAAAATAAAACCGCAAGAAGAAGGGAAAAAACCATGGTGGAAGAAGTGGAGAACAAAAATGAAATGACAGCATTTGGAGTAACCATCATATCAGTGCAATTAACTCCTGCCAGACTCTGAAACTTGGGCTATTTTTCTTATTTAATTCATTAAAGGGGCCACAGCACCACACTCACTCATGTCAATTCTGCATAATTACTTTAAAACAAAATCAAAGTAGCCGCTATCTGACATTGTTCAACGTGGCTCATCGCTAAATTTAATTATGCGTTCATTTTAATAAATCCCATTTCAGATGAAAAGAGTCGTTAATAACTTTCACTAAACGTGCGCACATCTTAATCATTAGCCACACTGGATAGCGACAGGTCATTTCAAAGCAATTCCACCTCATCTCATATAAGCAACGTGGCTTGGAGGTTTTGAAACCCTTGACACAGCATGTCTGAAGAGCGATTGACATCTGTAAAGGGTGTGAATAATCTATTAGTCTACTACTATCTGGAATCACTATTTCAATCATATAATACCACTCTGCATTCTGCAATATATATATATAAAATGATACATGATCCATTAACACAATCTATGATTATTAATTGAAAGTTCCAAAATACAATTCAGTAACATTATCATGTTGGCATAATATTTGAGATGTTAAACAAAACACCCAAAAAAATACATCTTCTGGGGTCTAGAGTGTGTACATGCTTCACATATAACAATTATTAATATGACAGGTGATTCCCATCATTTGACTGGTAGTGTATGATTCTTGGTTTGCATCTTCATTTCTGCTGTGTTCACTCTACTTGTGCCTGAGATTCTTATTTTGCTTATTTGCGCTCTGTTTGTTAAGCTTGTTAAGCTGTAATGCATATGTCATTCTCCACGTCCCTGTATCACTCGTGGCTTAGACATTATGGATAAGCAAAAATAAGAGGTTCCATTATTCATCAAATACATGTGCAAAGCTCTGTAGGCATTTGATTACATCCCATACTCGCATCGTCAAGAGCAGTGCTCTCTCTCTCTCTCGCCAGTGTCTCGGTTGTAGTCATAAATTTGCCAGGTGAGTGGCTCTTTTAAGGTGGATGTGGGCTTTGTAATGTGTTTGGACTGCTTAAACTCCAGAGAGACGCAGACCTGTGAAAATGATGCCCGTACAGATGGCTTTGTGCATGGCTTCTGTGCTTTGGAGCATCATAGCAGGTCCTGGCCACACAGACCCCACTGGCCAATCAGATGCATTTTTCACACTGTTCCTCAGCCTAACCTTCTTATAATTGGTCACTGGTGGGCTCTGTATCGTCTTCTCTAAATTTGTTGACCATGGATGCAATGCCCCCTTATGAATCTGTGGTGATTGGTGGGATTTCCAAAAAAAAAAAGAAAGGATGGCCATTTTTTTCTCTTCAGGGAGGCTTGTCCTTGACCTCAGCCCTGACCTTTTTATTTGTATGCAGGAAATCTTTGGTAAACAGGCTTAGAGGAGAAGAACTTGGGATTTTTGTATTGCAAAAGGCCAAACTGGGGGGGGACTTCATGATCTTGCTGATATATAGCGTGTGCCCAGAAAGTGAGTGGTCTTTTATCTCAGCTGGATGTGCTGGGTAATAGCTTGATGCAGTGTTTGCATAGTGTCTGTGAACTCTGAGGACTTGGTCCTCCACAGTGTTGCTCTTGGCTCCATCAACTGGCCAATGGTGGGGTGAGAATACTGTCGTTTTTCACCGAGAAGAATTCTTTCCTATAATTTGGTGATGGAGAGCCAAAGCGGGGATGTCAAGGCCATAATGAGTGGGTGACAGAAGGAGAAAATACTGTGCCTCACCTCAGGCCACCCTATGGTTTCAGGGAAGAACAAAGGGGGAGAGAGAGAGAGAAAGTAAAAAGAATGAAGGGACAGTTCTTCATGAGGAGCGTTTCCGTTCCAGGCCTGGTCTCCTCTTATCCATTCACCCTGATGTTCACTTTGTGCTGGGCCGTGTGGCCTGAGCTGGATGTATTAAACAGATGTTAGACAGGATTAGTCTGCTTTGGACTGATGAAGAGCGCTCCACAGCCCTCCGGAAACCCCATGACCAACCTCCAAGGAAACGTGATCCACCGTGTCAAGCATAAATTAAACAAAGGGCAGTTATGGATTCCTCCCTATGATGAAATATTGATTCATATTTTTTTTCGGTCTCTATTTCTCTAATCGTTACAAGCTAATCTGCTTCCTTCCGTACCTCACACCATGATGGCTGAAGTTACTGTATATTTCAGCTGCCTCAGTGAACCTTTTGATGATATTGTGTCTAAAAACGTGACTTGGATTGCTTATTATGTTGCTGCCAAACGCTCTGCTTTCATGGATCTGGGGTCTTGTTGGAATAAGTGTTCATGGGGAGGAGAGCACAGAGCAGCATTAGATCACAGCAGAAACGGGACAGCTTCATCAAGATGGCGGCCCAGGCGGCAGTGTGATAACGCTGCAGTCCCGGCGGCGGCCATGCTGGCTAAGCTCCGGGGTGGGTGTGACTCCTGACAGAGGGTTTCTGTTGGTCACTTATCTTGTTAATTAGGTTTTTCCTTTCTCGGGCACTCTCCTCCCCCCCGTGCCCCGGTGACAGATCAGCTCCCGTACCCGCCATGCCACTGCCGCATTGTTTTTCCCACATAGCGGGATAATTAATATGTCCGTTCCATACATATTTCATGCTGTTTGCTTTAAAATGGCGAAGGAGGGGAGAAAAGAGATTTTCTGAGAGGAGAGGAAAGAGGAAAAAGGGGGGAGAGAGAGAAAGATTAATTAAAAGAGGGGCAAGAATGATCTGTCCTAGGATAGAGCCCAGAGCTGTTGGATGCGGTGAGCTTCATTTAAATAAGGGCTGGCGTCAAACAGCCTCCTTTATACCTGCATGAAGGATAACTAGCCCACTGTATTAAGGAATGCACCATCTATTCTCCCACTGTACATTATTTGTATTCAAGGTTTTTGAAATGACATTGCAATCTGATGATGCACCAGCCTATTATATTGTCGAGCAGGACAAATATCCAGGCGTTTTCTCTGTAGAACTAACACAATTTTTCCATGTCAGAGGTGGGTAATATCCTAGCGATCCAGGAGGCTGCGGGTGCATAAGGAATGATGCCATTAATCCTCCTGGGCAATCTCCTGCTCTGATTATTAGGGAAATAAATTTGCATGCTGCATATGAACCAGGTGAATCACTGAAGGCGCAAATTATATTTCCTGACAGCGAGGAGGAGAATGGAGCTGCATGGCTCACCCTGCACCTCAGCCACCCCCCACAGTGTGCGCACACACACACACACACACACACACTTACAAAAACACACACTTCCCTTGCTATCCTGAAAGCTGTGTTTTATTTACTGGTAACCCTATGAATGGAGAGTCACTCGTTGCTTTGTAAGAGTGGGTTATACCCCTGCATAGTTTCACTCCCTGGAGCACGGCTGAAATCATGACTTACATATCAGCACAATGATTGTCAGAAACACAGACAGTACATCTACAGTGGGGTAAAAAGGCATTTAGTCAACCACTGATTGTGCAAGTTCTCCTACTCAGAAAGTTGAGAGAGGTCTGTAATTTTCATCATAGGTACACTTCAACTATGACAAAATGAGAAAAAAAAATCCAGGAAATTACATTGTAGGATTTTTAAAGAATTTATTTGTAAATTATGGTGGAAAATAAGTATTCGGTCACCCATAAACAAGCAAGATCTCTGGCTCTCACAGACCTGTAACTTCTTTAAGAAGCTCTTCTGTCCTCCACTCATTACCTGTATTAATGGCACCTGTTTGACCTCATTATCTGTATAAAAGACACCTGTCCACAGCCTCAAACAGTCAGACTCCAAACTCAACCATGGCCAAGACCAAAGAGCTGTCGAAGGACACCAGGAAGAAAATTGTATACCTGCACCAGACTGTGAAGAGTGAATCTACAATAGGCAAGCAGGTTGGTGTGAATAAATCAACTGTGGGAGCAATTGTAAAATGGAAGACATACAAGACCATTGATAATCTCCCTCGATCTGGGGCCCCATGCAAGATCTCATCCCGTGGGGTCAAAATGATCATGAGAACGGTGAACAAAAATCCCAGAACTACACGGAGGGACCTGATGAATGACCTGCAGAGAGCTGGGACCAAAGTAACAAAGGCTACCCTCAGTAACACGCTACGCCGAGAGGGACTCAAATCCTGCAGTGCCAGGCGTGTCCCCCTGCTTAAGCCAGTACATGTCCAGGCCCGTCTGAAGTTTGCCAGAGAGCGTATGAATGATCCAGAAGAGGACTGGGAAAATATCATGTGGTCAGATGAAACCAAAATAGAACTTTTTGGTACAAACTCAACTCGTCGTGTTTGGAAGAAGAAGAATGCTGAGTTGCATCCCAAGAACACCATACCTACTGTGAAGCATGGAGGTGGAAACATCATGCTTTGGAGCTGTTTTTCTGCAAAGGGGACAGGGCGACTGATCTGTGTAAAGGGAAGAATGAACGAGGCCACGTATCATGAGATTTTAAGCCAAAACCTCCTTTCGTCAGTGAGAGCATTGAAGATGGAATGTGGTTGGGTCTTCCAGCATGACAATGATCCCAAACACACCGCTCGGGCTCCGTAAAAAGCATTTCAAGGTCCTGGAGTGGCCTAGCCAGTCTCCAGACCTCAACCCCATAGAAAATTTGTGGAGGGAGTCCGTGTTGCCCAGCGACAGCCCCAAAACATCACTGCTCTAGAGGAGATCTGCAGGAGGAATGGGCCAAAATAATAGCTACAGTGTGTGCAAACCTGGTGAAGAGTTACAGGAAACGTTTGACCTCTGTCATTGCCAACAAAGATTATGTTACAAAGTATTGAGTTGAACTTTTGTTATTGACCAAATACGTATTTTCCACCATAATTTACAAATAAATTCTTTAAAAATCCTGCAATGTGATTTCCTGGATTTTTTTTCTCATTTTGTCACTATGATGACAAACCTATGATGAAAATTACAGACCTCTCTCATCTTTCTAAGTAGGAGAACATGCACAATCAGTGGCTGACTAAATACTTTTTTGCCCCACTGTATCTATCTGTCCATCCATCCATCCATCCAGATGTGTGTGTGTGATATACGTATCTGTAACAGAAGTTGACAGTAGCCTGTAAAACTGTAACATAAAGTAAAGAATATATTATTTAATGTGTGTTTAAGCTAGAGGGTTGGTGTAGTGTAGAGGGTAACACCTCTGCCTTCGACGCTGTAGACTAGGGTTTAATCGCCCACCTGGGTAAGCACCCTACACTATATCAATAAGCATTCTTGGGCAAGACTACCTTCGCTTACCTGTGTAAAATGATAAAATTGTAAGTCACTATATATAGATATAAACCTAGAGTCAAAGTGAAAGGAAACCACTATTGTGGGTGGATAAAAAAGGCTACTTTAAAGTGAATGTTTGTACATTAAAAATTGAATGAAATGACTGAGCGTCCCATGCTTTATGTTGATGTTATCAGACTGTCAGAGATCTCATGTCCAGGCTCCAAAACAGTATTCATTTTTTCCCCATCTTTTGTTTCTCTACTTGTGCACTGATTCACAGCTTTCACGTTGCCGACTGCTGACACCAATTCAAAGTATTCAATCGGCCAAAAGGGTTATGCATTGGTGAGAGCCGACTACAGCCAACAGTGCAGGACAGACCACACAAACCAACACTCATCAACAGCCTGATGGCACCCGACCCCCAACAGCTACACCACTTCAGAGCCCTGTTTAAATCTCTTTGTAATGACACATGGCATTGTGTTCTTTAAGTACTGAGAATACTCACTTAGATCTGCTCAGAAAACCTTATTGTGATGTATTGTAATATGATATCATATCAGCCCATTGCTCAACCCCTACTCCCCCAAATCACAGTAGCACAGTAGTAAATCCACGATCAGGTGCAGTTCCTACTGAGTGCCTGTCCACACACACACACTTTTGCAGAAACAAAATCCAGAAAGCAGTGTGCCAGTCGGGGCTATGCTGCCATCCAGCCATGGAGAGCTTGCACTTGTGTGTTCATTGACCCAGTGCATAATGGCCCATAAAGGCTCAGCTTAATGGGCTGGTCAGCAGTGCCAGGTTCATTATTTAATGTCCTCTTCATGGATGAAGACTTCCTCCTCTTATTTCACAAAACTCTTTGCAATCTCAGTAGAGCTGTAGTCTTTTTTTTTCATCCATTACCACAATATGTTACTATTGTAAGCTAGCTCCTTCCTCAAAATAAATCCACTGTATGCTCTCTGCCCTCATCCACTGTAGCCTTACACAACAATCAATGCACTGATAACTCAATGTGAGAAATCTGTATTGTGAATCGGCAAGGAGAAATGTATTGAATCCTGCCTTTCTTGAAGATTTAATTTAGAATTAGTCAAAAAAAGCACTCACAGTACTCTGTCCAATAACTATGCTGTGGCCATGAAACTGACTTCAGCTGCTGCAGTCTTAGAAAAAAAGCAAAAAAAAAGTCTCTGTCCCCACTTGCCATGCAAACTCAGTAAATCAAGGAGTGAAACTGGATGCAGAGAAAAGAGGTGTGAGGGTAAAAAGAAAGGATTAGATTTGAAAGGCCTAAATCTATGCAGGAGTCTAAACATGTTTTGACTTTCAGTGAGTATGGATATGATCTGCTGCCCATACCTTAGTCCTCCTCTTATCCTTGTTGAAAGTCTTTAGGAAAAGATTTAAAGGGCCAATATTTTATGTTTATTGTATTTTATGTACAAGTGGATCAGACATAGCAGTACTACTAGAGTGCTGCTAAACCTCAGTGTCACTGCTGGACTGAGAATAGTCTACCAACCAAAAACATCCAGCCAACAGTGTCCTGTGGGCAGCAGCCTCTGACCAATGACAAGGGACTATAGGATGAACTACTGTCTCTAACAAGGTGGACCAACAAGTCAAGTGTGTCTAACAGAGTGGACAGTGAAGGAACACAATGTTTAAAAACTCCAGCACTGCTTTATATGATTCACATGAATCAGTGCAACACACATATGCATATATATATATATTAATGGTGTACCATCATGACTGTACTGTATTGCTGGTGGTTAAGCTTGGGTATGAACAAAGAATAGTCAAAGAAGGAAGGTTTCAAAGAAGCAGCCATTCAAAGGTCTTTTTATCATGAAAACACATTGTTATTCTCAAGCACTTTCCCCCTATCACTTTTATCTGTCTTCTCCTGCAATATTTTCACTTAATGAGGGACGTCTTCAAGAGCTTCACATGGAGGTAATAATACTAATAGTAATAATAATAATAATAATAATAATAATAATAGCTTGAGAAGCTCACACTTTTCTCAAGCAGATTAATATGACTGTTTAATGTTATACCTGGCATATAATGTTAATTGGTAGAAGACTTTGTACTGCTCTGAAAAACAGTGTTTTCTGGCATTGGGTATTTTATTTTTCAAGGTTATTCTTTAATTGGCCCTTTAAGCTGTTTCTTGAAACAGGATCCATATAGCAGTATGCACAGGATGAATACATTCGCACACACACCTCAACACACAGAAGAGTGTGTCAGAGCAGCCCAGAGTGTGGCCATCATTTAGACAGAGATCAGCAGGCCCGAGGCCATTCAGCCACTCTGTCTCTCCAGACAAGACCTGCACCTCATCATCACCTTATTCTGTTGGTGTGTGAGTATGTGTGCTCGCCAATCTGCTTGTAGCGAGTTTATACACAAGTACATGGTCTGTGAATGAGACTGACCTTCAAGAGTAAGACTGACAGCATTACACTATCAATTACTGTAAATCCCAACATGCATAAATTCCTCTCGTTTGCTTGCGCTTCTCCATAAGAGCAGAAAAACAGCATGACCTTGATACGGCAAATTTACAGCCCCACTTTGGATACTCAAGTTCAAGCTTGGAGTACGATTCTGGGCTATTTTAATATGGCGAAGGGAACAAATGCTCCCACCATCTTGCGGCACTGAATATTAAAGATGGAGCTCTTTGAATGAGACAGTAAAGGACAGAGGATCTTAGAGCATTTTTAAGATGGCCTCGTCAGGGGCCTGGCCAAGCCCAGAAGTGGGAGCCAGGGCGGGCAGGCAGGAGAAGAGCAGTGGGGACCAGCACCGATCCACTACCGCACCACACATATGGGTCACTCCATCCACACAATGTGGGCCACATTACATTAGGGGCCACTCTAGTCCTACTATTCCGTCTCTTTCTGATCACGGGACGTTTTTGTTGGTGTGTCAGAATAGGATTAATCTAGTTCTTTTAAAGCATGTGTCCAAGTGTGTGTGTGCACTTGCTTTTAATGTGATCCATTATTAGGAAGCAACAAGCATGACGTAGGCCATGTCAAAACTGCTAAATCCTTTCTTTTTATCATCATTTCAATGCCACCTGCCCTTTGCAATGTGTGAACCTTTCACGCTCAGTAGACCTATGGAATGTTCCCAAACTACCTGGAGTAAAATTTTGATATATGTTGTACATTAAATTTCTAAGTTGTTACAGTTTTAGAGATGTGAATAGTTGAGTTGCTATAACAGTGCCAACATGCTGAAGCCTCTAGCTGAGCCTATATGTGTTTTGGCAGTAGTGATGAAAGTCTGTGCTCATGTTTAAAGTCAGCTAAAGCAATACCTTTCTTGAGTACTGTTAAAATTACCCCCTTAAACTCCAGCCTTTTTTCCAGGCTTTTTTCAGCTACCAATCTTAAGGACTTGTTATAAGAGTGAGATATTAAAGTCTGAAGTGGCTTAGAGTGCCCTGATGTTTCAGAGGTAAAATATATAATACAAAAAAGACATTATTGGTTTTTATTGCCAGTTAAACTGGATATCAGTGCCAAAATATTACATATTTCATTTCATGAGAAATACACCAATATAGACATCAAACATCAAGCATTTTTTAATGTTGCATGTAAACACTCTAAAAGGCTCAAATGTACTGTTTACTCTCCAATCCACTAGGAAACTAGTGTACGGAAACTGTTTGAATGTCATTGTTCTTGTGATGTCACAAAAACAACTCCTTTACGTATATCTGCCTATTCAGTCTACAGCAGCTTAGCCCTGCTCATTCACACAAGAGTTATAAGGAGTGTTTCAGCACTGGACTGCTTTTTGAATGAGACGCAGTATAGGGCAGCCAATCAGAGCAGAGATCATTTACATACATGTTACAACCACAACAACAAAAAGCCTGTTTAATTCCAAGAGGTAAAGAGAGGTTATGAGGTTATGAGAAAATCATAAGGGGAGAAAATAATAAAATGCAGGAAAATATACAGGATATGGGCATTGTCTATTTCAGAGATACAAAGTTTTGTTATGACAGTGACGATATTTTGTTGGACCCATGCCAGGACAGCCAATGCATACACTCACATGCACATGCACTCACCGCCTCTAGCACCTAGTCTTTGAATAGAGAACATTTCTGTACATCTGAAATGTCAACAGTCTGACACCCAGCATTACGCCCGACTCCTGCTCTCCTCCAGGCATCCGCCATGACCCCTTCAAGACCCTTTTAATCGATCCAGGAACCCGATGCATATATACACTTTAGCACCTAAATGATTTATCAGGGTGGTCTGCATTAAACAGTCCAGTGCTTTACATGCAGCAGCTCTGAATTATCCAGTTTCACATTAAAAAGTTCTGCTCAACCTTGGAAAAAATGGGCTATTTTTTTGATGTTAAGCAGCCCGTTTTAAATAAATAAAAGAACAAAAGACCAGACACCTGCCATTATCAAATTAACTCTCCAGAGTTAGAGATATACAGCGCACCTTGGTGTTGTTTTCCTTCGTTTGACCATGAATAAATCATGCATGGTTTAATTTAATGAATAGCAATGATAAGAGCATGTGATTTTCTTAAAACAGTCTAAACTAACAAGCAAACAAACATGGAAATTATTCTTTGTGCAAAGTAAACAAACAACTAGATCTATAGTCAATAGGTGGTTTAACTGAAATAAGTTTCTTTTTTCAAATGCTGAAATAAATATCAGCCATTGGACTTTCTTAGAATTAACAAGAAATCCTAAGTTTTGGAATCTGTCTATTTTTGGGTTTGAATGAGCATCATTGTCATGTTTTTTTTCCTTTGTTTTTTCTGACAGCTGCCTCACTGAAATAGAAATTACAGCAATTAAAGTGTACAGTAGTGTGTGTGTGTGTGTGTGTGTGTGTGTGTGTGTGTGTGTGTGTGTGTGTGTGTGTGTGTGTGTGTGTGCGTGCGTGTGTGTGCGCGCACGCACATGCGTATGAGGCGTCTTTCGGCTGCGGGCTAGTTTTGTGCACTGACCTGTCACATCGATGCAGGGATTTCCAGAAGGCCTCAGAAACTGACACAAGCATTCACCTTTGGGCGTAAACTTAATGTTTTACGATAAGGAGCTTATGCTAGTTTTCCCCAGAACATCAGCCTGCAGCAGTCCTGTCACTGCCATTTCTCCATGTGATAAGTTAAAGTGAGGCATCCTTGACCATAAGTTAAGAAAGCGTGCTACGTTATTAGCTGTGGCTCAGAAAGAGGCTGGAAACAGAGAAATGACAGCAGAACTATCCATTGTTTTGACGGGACGAGCTTTATTTCTGCCTTGAGCCATGTGAGAAAACAAAATGCACACCATATAAATATATATATATATATATGTGTGTGTGTGTGTGTGTGTGTGTGTGTGTGTGTGTGTGTGTGTGTGTGTGTGTGTGTCAATGTAAATCATATGCATTGTTAATGTGATAACTAATCTTTGTATCTCCAAAATGGTCATTTTATAGAATTTTATTTTGTCACATTATGCAATATTCTTTAGCTCAGTAGTGTATCCATCAGCCTCACTGATTTAACAGAATCAGATTTTATTTCATTTTCATGTTCATCAATGTTCTTTCACTACAGTACCCAGCATGCATTACATAAATGCATTATGTAGTCATTGGGAGTCCCTGTGGTGTCAACAAATCCTGACTGGAAGCTTAGCTTAATAAACATATCCAAGCTAGCATTAGTGTAATTCTTACCTCATCAATTCTGTCTTTAATCAGCACAAAATAGAGGCGAATGACAGGTTTTTACCTTTTTAGCCTGAGAGAAGGAGCCTAACTAAATGCAAGGTATCCAGATAGCCATGTTACTTCACTAACTTTAGCTTTAAGCTTGTTGTGCTCCTATGAGTAATCCTTTTTCTCCATTGTAATCATTAGAAAACAGTTATTTGGCTGCAGTGAGATATTCAGCATCCTAGTAATGCTAGCTGTGTGCTCCCACCTTCAAGATGCATCATCAGAAGGTAGTTTTTAAGACAGTCTTACTCTAGAGAACATGTGAAGAACATGTGAAGGGTGCTATCAAATATAAAGCACAGTGCATCCATAAAAAATTGTTCTGTGCTTTCTGACAACATCATGCTTCTCCACCTGTATTTATGGTGTATCATCTGACTGTGTGTGTGTGTGTGTGTGTGTGTGTGTGTGTGTGTGTGTGTGTGTGTGTGTGTGTGTGTGTGTGTGCTGTGGTGTTGGTGGTGTGTGTACTGTTTCCTCTCTCTCAGGCAGAGTGGCCTGCTCTCTCAGGACTGGCCAGCTCCACATCAATAGCCGACCTGTAAATGACAGTCACCTCGGGATCTTATTTATCCATTTGACTGGGATCTTAAAAAGGTCATAGACGGCCGGGCTTGGCGCTGCTGTCCTTTCCCTCTCTCTAACTTCCACATTTATTCATTCAGCCATGTCAGCTCCGCGCCATCCACATTCAGCTCACAGACAATCCTTCATTCCTTCCCTTCCTCTGAATGAAATAAAAAAATGACAGGAACTTTTAAAGCTGTTCTTTCCTGAATAAGGAACTGACATACAAGGAAGCACAGTATTGGGATATCTGGAGTTTAGATATGTGGTAAAATTTTTAATGAGAAGATGAAGTTTTTCACTCACATTAAATCAGTCATATATGTGAGTGCTTAGTTTTTGTGCTTGTGTGTTTCTGTGTGTTTGTTTTGTTGTGTTTGCAGGAATCTTTAAAAGATAAACAGCTGTAGATGATCCCTTAACGACTCAGAAATCTGCATTATATTTAGGATGAAGTTAGTCTTGCAGGCCAGACCTTTTCCTAAAGTCAAAGAGTCTGGTGCAGTTTATCCTTTAACGTGGCAAGATGCACCTACTTTGAGAGGAATGGGCCATTTGAATGATATGCAAAATAACCAATCGCAGAACATTGTTTCAGCATGACATGTAGAGGCAGGCGATTTTCAAAATAAGTCATGAAAAAATGGAGTCAAGACACGTAGGCATGCACCAGACCATGACTTTTTAAAGATACTACGCTGTAGCCTTCACAAACTTTTTCTATCCAGCGAATATCTTCAGCAAAAGGCTCTGTAACTATGCAGAGTTGGCAGTTACGTGCAAAAATATGTTTCTCATTAGACTGATAACACCCACTGCATGAAAATCTGTACACACAGACGTGCAGATAGCAGTGAATGCCACTGGCAAAATCCCAACAGTTGTTGTGTCCAGCTTAGCTTACTATAGATATCAGATACTTCATGTACGTATGAGTGGGGCATATGAGGCTAAGACTATAATTATACTGTAAATAGATATATGACAGTATATTATTTATCTTCTAATCACTTATTGATGCTCCCCAAAGACTTGGAATATTGAATAAAATGTTAAAATGCCTGATGGTTTGTAGCTCATAGTCCTTCAAACTACACTGTACATGCTATCATTTAACAAAATAGCCTCAGTCTCAGGTGACAAGTAATTCCAAACTTTTTAGTATATATATATATATATGAATGATATACATGTCTTCGCTGTGACAACAAAAACTCTGAAATGTACCAAAAAAGATTGTTTACTTTGTAATTTGTAATCAAAGTCATTCAAAGTGGTTTGATGTGCAATGGTTTATTCTAGAAACGCTTACTTGGATTTCTTTACAGTGCTGGTGAGAACCAGGGATTGCAAGGTGCAGTGAACTTACACATCTTCTGAGTTTACATATGTAATATTAATGATGGTACAATAGTTCTAAATTTAATAATAATAATAATAATAAATTAAATTTAAAAGCGCCTTTCTTGACACTCAAGGACACTGTACAAAATGTAGGGTTATTAAAAAAAATAATAAAACATTTGGGGACTATTTTGACTCGTAATGCCTGACGTGCACCTCTCCATGAATTAAATTTTACAAATACATTTTAAGCAAAAACTGTATCTCAAAACTGTTGTAAAACAGTGTCTCAAGCACCAGACAACTTGGTAGTAATCATTTCTGAGGAAGCTTTTAGGAGCATCAACCACTTGAGACGTCTGGTTCCCACTGTGAACAATTTTGTCTCTGTAAGTTTCTCCACACTCTTATAAAAAGATGATTCTTCAGGCATTCTTTAGTAAGGGAAATGGTTCCTCAGACTGATAGAAAATTTGCATGAATGTGCAGTAGATCAAGCTTGACACCATAACAATAGAAGAACCATTTTGGGTACCATATAGAACCATTTTCTTTATTAAGGAACCCTGAAAGTACCATCAAACCACTCTGAATTACATATTTCAGGTTTTTTTAAATCCCATTTAATGCTAGCAATACTTTATTCCAAGTCCACTTCTGTTGATCCATTTGTCATGAAATGTTCAGAATTTCACAACATAAAGGACAGTTGGTGTTTTCAAATGATAAAAAACATCTGAAAAATAGACTTTTAAGGTTTAGAGTTTTGATTTGCCAGACTCAGTATAACACATAGGGGACATATGCATGATCCAAGGCCTTGACACTACTCAAAAACAGTCCTCTGTGTCTGTGTTTCTGTGTATGTGCCTGTGCAGGTGCCCCCTCTCAGATTGTAAGGAGTCAGAGAACTTCAGCAGAGAGCATATACATAATGGTGGAATGAGAGAGGAAAAGGGACAGTGTGTCAAAGCAGGAGAGAGAGAGGCGGAGGTCCCATCTGCAGCACAGAGTAGGGAGGAACAAAGGGACCCTGCGAGGGTGGTTGAGAGTGTGTGAGAGTGCGCTCTCCCGCTGGCCTCTAATTCAAACCAAACATTCACCATGAAATAGCTCTTTGACATCATTACACGCTGTGCATGTTGATGTCCTCCACTTCTAAACATGGTGGGGGGAGGGGACACTGCAATTTTTACCACGTGGGCATAATAAAGAGAGAGGGACGGTACCCACTGTCTTCCCTCAAATAATACCTCCACTCTCTCTCACTCTCTCTCTGCCCCTCCATCCGGAGTAGTTATGAATATTGTGTGAATATTCTCTGTCCTATTCAGGTTCGTCCTATCGCTGGCCTTGAGTAAGTCACACTGACTAACAAGAATGGCTGCTTCTTTAGAAGTCCAGCACGGATGTGTCCGTTCCTTCCTGATGTGTGTTTAAATGAGCCTGCTTTGATTTCTGCAGGCCCATCCCGTACATCTGACGCAGTCAATCAAGCCATTGTGTGACCCAGTGTGCTCTGGTCCTTTAGAGCCCATATTCCCTGGCTGTGGAATGCCACCACGCTCCAGTCTTGCTTATTATAGGAGGGGATCCGATTTACAATCCATCATGGATCACAGGACTCTAGTCTAAACTTCAGAAAACCACAGAATATTTTGGCAGCGGACAAAGGGCCTGGATTCAATAAATATGTGGACTAAGCCTCCTATTGGGTCCCTGTATTGAATTCTTTATTTAGGTCATTTAGACTGAGTAAAATTGATACAGTATGGAGTACAAAGCTGCCCCCCTCCATCTCTTTCTCTCTGTCTCTCTGTCTCAACTGTTTGGCTACTGATTCTTTTTTTTTCCCCAAATTTTGTGAATTTACTGTGTACAGTATAAAGCTGGGTGTTATGACAATACATTATTGGCACTGATATAGTGATAAACTGGAGTCAGTACAGCTTAGAAAATATAATTTCAATGGACTATGGTACAATTTTGTTCCCTGACTAAAGGTACAGAGATGCATACTTGAGGGTCCCAACCCACTGACAGTATTGTACCTGAACACTGACCAACTGCACATTGTGTTAAAAAAAGAGCACAACTGACTAGAATAAGTGTTGTATTCATAGTTTCAATGGTAATTTGACACTACTAGTACCTTGTGCCAGTCAGAATATCGCAAGATGTAATTGATATGTGACATATTTTTTTCTTTATTGCCCACCTCTACAAGAATACAGAAACTGACTAAGCAGAAGACAAAAATTATACACCTAGTTAGTGAAATTTAAGGATGAAAATCTAGACTAAGATCTAGATAATATGAAATACATCAGTGAAGCATCTTAGATGTTGTCCAGCAAATTATTTTCACTTCCTCACAGGAGCTCCTAGAAGGAGCTGTTCTTTCCAGTAACAGAGCAAAAGGTTGAGGGTTGAATCAATTTTTTCCCCTGTCTCAGGGGAGGCTAGAGTAGATAGTAATCTCCTACCTTCTCATTTAGCTTGGCTTAATTGGCCATTAGGCTGAAGAATATCGCGCCTCATCCACTTTGGCCTCCATGCTTATTAGAACTTTGAATCACTAATAAACAGAAAAAGAGGGAAATTAACTGGGCTAGCCGGTAAACATGGACTTTACTGTAGAGGAAAAGACAAGCGGAGAATGTCTTAGCGATTGCTCAATAGATGGTGTATTTTTTTATTTTTTTAAAGAAAGGGAAAAAAAACAACTTTGGCCTTGCTTCTTTGAATTTACATTCTAATACAAACAATGAGGTACGTAAAGGTAATCAGTGAGCAGCAAGCTGGCAAAAGACCAGTAATTTCTCACTCAGAATGCAATCAGGCGAGAGGCGCCCAGGCAATCAAGCGATGTTTCTTTTAGGAGACCTCAGCTAGAGACAGTTCTTCCAGCATGGCACGTGTTCTGAGAGAGCGGCTAAACAGAGAGAGGGAGACAACTTTGATCCAGAGTCGTGTGTCCAAGCTGTGGTGAACTGCAGAAGTCCAACAGAATCCACTCACCCAGAACAGAAAGCTCAGCCTCCGTCATTGTGTACGTTACAGTGATGAGTAAACATGTTATTGATGGTGGGTTTACTCAAATACCTTTGGTGACATCAACAGCCATGGAGTCTTAAAGGTCTCTTAAAGGCTTGCACATTATTCAGAGAGCTAAGATGACAAAAAGAGCAAGACAGAGAGAGTGTGAATGATAATGAGAGAGAGAGAGAGAGAGAGAGAGAGAGAGAGAGAGAGAGAGAGCCTACTGAAGTTGCTCTCCGGAGAAGGCCAGCCCCTGAAATGGTTTAATCAATATCGGAATGTTAGTTGTAATGGACTGTGTCAGCTTTTTAACCGGACAAAACCTTCATCAAGTCAATGAGCGGAGTTAAACCTCTCACTAATCTGAATAATCTGTGGATGTATCGACTGGCCGAATGGTGCAGCAGAATAACAGATCCCGTCTCTTTTTTTCCCTCTTGCTTCCATTTAAATATGAAAATTCCCATAATGTCATGCTTCGCTTCTTCCCCTTGTCATGTCATTTTCCTTCTTGCTCTTTACATGAAAACCAAAGCATCAGATGACAATTACATTAAGACATCCAATCTGCTTATTGTCCGGCCTCCAGCTCCTCCTCATCTGCTTTATCTGGAGGGGGATTTCCATGCTGATGAGTTTTAAATGAAATATGAATTTTTAAAGGTAGGCACAGGTGGGTGGGCTTAACAGTTGCCACAGTTTAAATAGAGGCGGCCGGTTTATGCTGTTCTCGCTCAGTCTGTTTTCACATCACTGACCGACAGACACAGGTTGGTTTTGCTTAAGTGAATGGGTATCTTATCAATGTTTGCCTGGTAATTTGTTCACTCAAGCCAGGCTTGAAAAGGCTTAAAAGTTAACCAGGATGAGCGTGCTGCTAAAGCATGTAGGTTAGCATCTCAGTAGACATGAGGGAAATGAAAGCACTGCTTAATCAAAACAGCTGAAAAGAATGGATGGGAATAATTTATTATTGTTGTTATTTTAAGTGCTATCGTTATCAGTAGTTAATAGAAGACGTACTGATTTACTGAGGGTTTTCCTGAGGCAACAACCTCACTATACTGGGTTGGTAATAGTATGAATACTCAGAATAGAAAAGGCTGGACTGGTACCTCCTCTGTACAAACTAACAGGAAGTGCAGGAAGCGGAGAGAACCCATCTGTATCTGGCTAGCTAGTCTCACGGGCATTTACATACTGTAGCTCTGAGCATGTTTTTGCTGAACTGCAGCATTGTTCAGTTCATAAGCCAGTTCATCTACATGGTCTGAGATACCTCAATCTCATGGTAGAAACTTATTTGCACTAAACCATGTGGCTGAGCCCTTCCAACACTGAATTTCACCCTCTGAACATGTATGTTATGGCCAGCATGTGTGTGAACGAATAGTACGAATGGCATTTTTTTTGTCCCTACAGGATGGGCACAGAAGAATTTAAGATGGAGTGCACAGAAATGCCAAACATTTAAAGTGTTTGGTTCTGTTGTTGGTCCTATTGTCGAGAGATTGTGAGTTATGTTCTGGAGATATACAGACATATTTGTAGCTAGAGTAACATGGATGTCTGTTAGTTGACATAACTGACAGTTAGCATTCCCTTCCAAGCATCCAAGCTCTCCAATGATGTTGCATTAGTGGCAGTTCCAAAAGATGTGATAGCTGGGTGGCGATGGCCTTCACCCTCCCAGCTTGGTCGCATCGCGTGATGGGGGGACCTAACTAACAGGCGGGACGTTGATATGACTAAACTGAGGAGTGCTCAGTTGGGAGACATTGGAATGTTCTCCTCTATTCTTACTATTCTGAAATGTTCTAGAATGTTCCCTCATTCACACTCTTCTGTGTGAGAGTGTAAGCATGGAAGAACAAAGCTGTATATACAGAAGGGAGCAGCAGAGCGTATGTGTATCTGTAGGTAACGTAAAAATTGATGTTACGCTAGCTTGCTAATGTTTGGTATGTTAGCCAGTGAACTTTGCGGATGTGCAGCAATTGTGTTTATCAGTATGATTTTTTTCTATGGTACATGAAATAATGAAACGGCCCTATGATCAGGAAATCACGAGTTCAATCCCTGGTGATGCTTCTGCTGTTCGTGGGCCTTAGTCCAAGAGAGCACAACTGGCCTCACTCTCTGGGAGATTAGTATGGCCTCTTTTCTCAGTGCAATGCTAGTCAGGGCATTTTGTTAGCTGACAAAACAGATGTGGCGGTTGGCGCTTTCCTCCAAGCACACTTGGCTGTCCAATGACTTTGTGTGAGCGGCAATTCAAAAAGATGCAGTGACTGACTTTATATGACTCGGAGGCCGTGCTAGACTTCGCCCACCTAGTGCTCTTGGTATCGTGATTGGGGGAGTCCTAACTAGTGAGTTGAATTGGATATGACTAAATTGGGGAAAATTCCAAAAAGAAAGAAACACATTACTGTTTTAGCGAGCTTACATACAAATATGGCAAAGCCTTAACTTTTTTTTCATCTGTGGTTGTTGTTGCATCAAACTGTACGGCACATAGAAGCAGTCAGCAAGGTCACATAGTGACTTCACATGAGAGACGATACAGGCATTGCTACATGTGGAGTTAGTATTAGATTGGAGGGGTGTAAAGGACTCGTTTTAAGCTCTCACTGTGAACAAGGCGTGTGGTTCAGTGGGGTCATTAGGAGGTAGGAGAGGGGAGTCGTCTGATAATGGTAATAAGCGAGCGTCAGAGAAATAAAGTACCCATTGATCCACACTGTGAAGTGTGACATTTTCACCAGAGCCAAGAGCCAGGAGCTCACTCACATGTCTAATGCAGCACATTTCACTCTCTCTCTCTTTCTCTCCCTCTGTCTCTTCAGAACATCTATCTTTTTTAGCTTTTTCTATGGACTCCATGCCATGCCCTTCTTTTTTGTTTTGTCCCGTCTCTCTCTCTCACTCTCTCTCTCTCTCTCTCTCTCTTTCTCCCTCTCGCTCTCGTCTGATCTCTCTGCTCCTCAGCCACTGGTCTCACGGGTCACTCTATATTAGCTTACTTGTTAATACTTCGGGGTGGGATCAATACTTAATCAACAAGTAATGGGATTTTGCAGTCATCCCATATGATCTTTCAATAAAGACTTGAATCTATCTACCAACCTTTTCTGAAGGGCTCAGGGAGAAAGGGAGTGCGTAAAGAAAAAAAAGAAAGAAAGAGGAAAAAAAGGTTGAAATGGAAGAATGGGGTAGGGGGTGGGGGGGTGGTGTTGCGAGGCGAGGGTGGCCGGAGTGGAGCGGAGCTCTTGTGTGCTCTGGAGCGGGGATTTGCTGCTCTGATGCTTTTAGTCTGATCTGCATCTGATTAAGGTTCAGAGCAGGCACTGTCCTTCACCCCTCTGTTCTTTTATCCCGCTATAATGTACCGTGGCACACAGATTCATCATCGCCACGCTCTCCGAGGCCACAGCCCAGCCACTCAAGGAATTATTATTGTGTCCTGCTTATGTTGGCCTACTTTCTTAACTATCAAGCCAATAAAGCTATGGCCACCGTTCCGCTGGCAGAAACCATTCCATATGAAATGTCTCCTTACTTTTCTTAAACAATAGACAGCCTCATTTTTAGGCCATGCTTATTATTTGTGGATTGTGTACGGTTAGTAAATGAGGAAGAAAAAAAAAACAATTGGTCCTCAGAAAGATACATGTATTGTGGTGTGTGTATTTGTGTGTGCAAGAGTGAAAAAGAGCAAGAAAGATGCAGGTAAGATACTTGAAAGAGCGAGTGATAGACAGAGAGAGAGAGTGAGAGAGAGAGAAAGAGGGAGAGAGAGGGAGGCAGGGAGGAAGGGAAACGTTAGCTTCGTCTCCTCCGCCCAGCAGATAGGAACTACAAAGTGCTCGTGAGTGGAAGTCATCTAGTTGCAGACGGTGCTGTGGCACTTCTTCTCTTAATCAAAGGAACATGCTCCCCAGGGATGCCAGATGGTCTCCAAAGTAAACTCTTACAGTTCGCAAAACACTCAAATAAACCTGAGTTTGGCTTTTGAGGTGTAAAAAAACCCACTTCAGTTATCAAAGTCGTAAACTTCTGAAAAGTGTCTCGATAAATACTTTCATTTGGATATTACCATCGCAGCAAGTCATTAAATGATATGATATGTATTAGCTTGTGAATATCCAATTTCTGTGGATGCAATTATAACGGGCGGCTGTGGAAGTAATAACTCTGGTATAGCAGTATCTCCCACTGATATTTATGGGCTAAACTCAACAGCGCTCGCTAATGATAATGTAAAGTTAAATGGATGGGTTAGGCAGTAATGTGTAATGTGCTCTGGGCCCACTTGGCTGGGTTAGGCAGAGATGCTGTGTTGCCATCATTTCATCGTCATTTGTGTGTGCCAGACTAGCTGTGACTGCTAACATGTGTAGCATGCCTGAGCACAGCAGCCTCAGAGACATGCTAACAGGTTAACATAGCGCAGCGACAGGCAAAGAGGTCAGCGGTTCGACACCAAGCTAGTATAGAGTTTCAACACAGGCAGCCATTCTCTCCCTCTCTATATCCGTCTCTACAAGCAAGTACATAGCACTCTCTCTCTCTCCCTCTGTCTCTCCCCCTCTCCAAGCAAGCTTAGTACTCTCTCTCCTCTCTTTAAGCAAACATAGCAGTCTCTCTCTCTCTCTTTCTCTCTCTGGTCTTTCTCATGCATGCACACTCTTTCTCTCTCTGTCTGGAAGCTTAGTTCTTTCTCTAACCAAGCATATCTCTCTCTCTACAAGCAAGGGCTTAGCTCTCTTTCTCTCTCCAAGCAAGCTGAGCTCTCTCTCTCCATCTCTTCAAGCAAGTACCGCACTCTCACTCTCTCATGCTCTGTGTCTCTCTCTCTCTCTCTAGAAGCTGTTTTTTCTCTAAGCAAGCATAGTTCTCTCTCTACGAGCAAGGGCTTAGCTCTCTGTCTCACTCACTCACTCACTCACTCACTCACTCACTCACTCACTCACTCACTCACTCACTCTACCTCTAGAAGCAAGCTTTGACCATAGCTCTCTCTGTGTCCACTCCTCTTTCTGTCCAAGCAAGCTTAGCTCTCCCTCTTTAGAAAGTTTAGCGCTCTACCTCTCCTCCTCTCCTCTCTCTCTCCAACAAAACTTAGCGCTCTCTCTCTCTCTCTCTCTCTCTCTCTCTCTCTCTCTCTCTGTTCTTTCTTTCTTTCAAGCAAGAGCTTAGTTCTCTGTCTCTCTTACCCCCTCTCTCCATGCAAGCTTAGTCTCTCTCTCTCTCTCTCTCTCTCTCTCTCTCTCTGACTGACTCTACCTCTACAAGCAAGCTTAGTCTCTCTCTCTCTCTCTCTCTGACTGACTGACTGACTCTCTACCTCTACAAGCAAGCTTAGCTCTCTCTCTCCCTCCCTCCCTCCTGTCCTTCTCTCTCTTACCAAGCAAGCTTAGGTCCCTTTCCCTCTCTCACGGCAAGCTCCTTCACTGACTCTGATCATTTTTTCTTTCCCTTTTTCTCTCTCTTTTACTCTCAGACAAACTCTCTCTCTCTCTCTCTCTCTCTCTCTCTCTCCTGCTGAGTTTTTTCTTCTCTCCTCCAGTGGGTCGCGAGGCACGGTGTCAGAGCACCGAGTCAGGCGCTGTTGTCTTAAAGTCTGCTGTATTTGATATGGGTTGGTACTGGTGCATGCTAAACAGCAGATTCAGGGCCCAAAAACATGCTGCTCTCTGCTGTAAACAGCTTTGTGCAGCTATTGTCATTTTTCAGCACATTAATATTCATGGGATCTTAGTGGTTTAAACACTTCAGGAGTGCGTGCTTCTGCTCTTCTTCCTTTTTTTCCTCTTTCTTTTTTTCCTACACCAGATTTGTAATTTGCATTTCATACATGACTTTACTCAACCCTGAAATATTTTAAGCAAGGCATTAGCATTACGTCCTATAATAAAAGTGTGTGTATGTATGTGCGTGTGTGTGTGTATGTGCCTGCATCCGAACGTATGTGTGTCTATTCCCGACTTGTCTTGAGAAACATTACATAACCCACCTAATGTGATATTGAACGTATAGAGCAATGGACACATCTTCTGATGTCAAATAGCATCTCTCTCTCTCCTAGCTGACTGTTAACTGTGGTCCTTGTGGTCACTTTCACTTCCTTTCCATGCAGGAAGTTTAGTCAGGTGTTAAAGACGTTGTTGATAATGTGCTAAAATGTGCTAACAGGCGTTTCCTAGGCCTCTGACCCACTGAGAGAGCACTGGCCCCATATCCTGTCCTCATATCATTTCTTTAAGAGTGATTTAGAGCTTTCTCACACACAGACACACACTCTGAAGCACACAGTTCTCAGTGGCAGCAACAGTGGACTGACTGAAATATGGCCACTCTCCATAAATCACATTGCTGTTGAGCTTCGGTCACACAGGCCACCTCCTGCTATGGAACAAATACAATATCCAAATACTACATACCAATTTTAACCAATCATATGATTTCCAGATTCCGTATTCTTTCCTATGTACTATTCATTGTTGTGCAGTAGCTTTATTGTTTATCTAGCATTTTGTGGCTGAAATGAAATAGATTTGACAGAGTAAATTGAAATAACAAAAGAGGAAGAGAAACCTGATGGCAAAAACAACCTTGAGGCCTGAAAATAAACAGAAAACAAAGAGGCCTACAGGTAGTTGGTGTGAGTGAAAGAAAAGAAATGATGAGTGTGTACATATATGGTTAGATATTGGTACAGATGTGGGCTTTTAGCTACCTTCTGTTATTGCATCTTCATTTATTGTTGAATGATGCTGTCTTAGGTCTTGTCTCATGCACATGCTACACCACATAGTAGTCTATTGTTAATTTGAGGAAAAACAATATCATGTATAAATATCTGTGAATGTCCTACTTGCCATGTATTTTGTCCCTTGTCATGCTGTCTGTACCTCAGCACACAAACATTTCAGATGAAAGTTTGATGAACATAAAGCTAAGCATTGAAAAGTATACACATTTCTTATTAGTACATTTTGTGCAGGCATTTTTTACTGAACATTAACAGTGAGAAATGCCATTTTTTAATGTTGTGGTGTGGTGGTGAATATTGCTAATACTCTGAATTTAAATGAACTGAATGTTGAACGTCAAAGGAGCATTCCAACCTAAAAGTTTAATATGTAGTCAAATTTTGCACTATTCTGTAGTGAAGCATTATATACTTGAGCCTCGTCAGTTTGACAGAATCTAGATTTGATAAAATTTTCATGTTTTTGTTCATTAATGTTCTCTCACTGCAGTACCCAGCATGCACTCCTGCTAGCTGAGCTATAGGCTAATAAATACAACCATTTATAGCATTACTGTCACTTTTACCTTGGTCTTTGAACAAGTGTAAAGAAGACAGTACGACTGAGATGTTACGCTCAATCAACAACCTGATGGAAAATCTCAGAATTCCAAACCAGGTCACTCTGGATAAGAGCGTCTGCTAAATGCTGTAAATGTAAATGTAAAGATACACGCATGCGTACAGTACCGCTTAGTGTAGATGTTACCGTGACAACAAGTATCACGTGAGTCCAGTCAGAGTTAGACAAGCAGCATTAAGCAGAGACAGATAAGCTGGCCTCAATCATAGTCTTTTATGATTAAGTTGTATACATGGACGTTTTCTATTCTGATTGAGCAATTAGTTGGATTATTAACATATTATTAGGCTGCATGTAAATGTGGCTATTGATTCTACCTTTGTTTAGCAAAAAAATGGACACCAGAGAGTTTTCAACCAGAGAAATGGAGCCAAACTGAGGTAAGGTATCTAGATAGCCAGCTACCTTGCTAACTTGTTGTCCTGCTCATGCTTACAATAGATGTTGCGATGGTTGCTTTTTTTTTGGTCCAGGATGTCCCTTCAGGGTTGTTGTAATGGCCTCTAAAGGCACACTGAGCCAACAAAAGACCGACAAATCCAAACATTTGGTTGGTGTGCCAAACCTGAGCATGACTGATGAAATACATTAAATGTTCTCCTCTATCCACCCTGATCTAGAATGTTCTTCCACATTCCAGAGGACTCATCTCCTCAGAACAGTCTCTGCCTGACTGGCACCGTCTGGTGCGCCACTAAATCAAACACCAAGAGTGGAGAAGAAGCCCAGGCTTCCAGCCTGCAGTCCCTGGTGGACCACTTGCAGCCATACCGTCGAGAGATCCATTTAACCTGGATTACTCTGGTGGATTTTCACATGAATATTCCTCAAATAGATTTGTTAGAAATGCTGTGGAAGTCCCCAGGTGTGACAGTGACGACAGTGTGTGCCTCATTTTTAATTATCCTGAGATGTGTTACTAGGACCTTGAATTGATCAGCTTCTTCATGAAGTCTGAAGATCAAGCTACTGTGTACATGCCAGTGCACAGTGCGAGGCCAGTAAAATCACATAAATGCAGATCCATATGAATGAGAATGAGGAGCCTCTTTGTATGAAGAGTTGTAAATGGATAAGGTTAGGTAGCTGAGGGCACGGATGAAGTCCAAAGCTTTTGTGAAGATCTGCTTTGTATGAATTTGTATGACCTTTCAGTATGGTTCTCTGCTTTACCTTACTGATGTAGAAGGAATAGCAAATATTCAACATCAGAGAGAGACAGAGAGAGAGATATAGAGTAAGAGTGAGAAACAGCATGAAAAAGACAGCAAGAGTGAGAGAATGTGAGCAAGGGAGAGAGAGATGGCAAAAGCAAGAGAGACAGAAAGACAGAGAGAAGATAAGAAAACAGGTGCCTGTATAAGTAGTATACTGTAATTCACTGCTGTAGATGGAATAACAAGTGACCTAAGCCTGAGAGCTTCACATCAGAAAGAGAGAGAGATGAAGACAGTGAAAGAGAGAGAAACAGCTAGTAAGCTAGAAAGAGATCACGAGAGAGAGATAGCAAGGGTTAGAGAAAGAAAGGGACAGAGCGAGACAGAGCAAGGAAACAAATGGCTGAGGTTGTATACTGTGTTTCACTTCTGCAGAAGAAATAACAAGTGTCTTGTGCTTAAGAGCTCTACAACATCAGAAAGAGTGTGAGAGTGAGATATACAGAAAGAGCAAGAGATCAAGAGTGATGTATGCAAAAAGAGAGGAAGCGAGAGTGATATATACAGAAACAGAGAGCTAGTGCGTGAGTCATATACACCAAAAGAGAGAGTAAAAGTGATTCAGAAAAAGAGGAAGCAAGAGTGAGATATACAGAAAGAGCAAGAGATCAAGAGTGATGTATGCAGAAAGAGCGAAACCAAGAGTGATATATACAGAAACAGAGAGAGAGTGTGTGATATTTACAGGAACAGTGACAGTGTGAGTGATACATACAGAAAGAGAAGAAACGAGTGATATATGCAAAAACAGAGAGAGAGAGTGTATGATATATACAGGAACACACATTGTGAGTGATACATACAGAAAGAGAGGAACCAAGAGTGATTTATACAGAAACAGAGAGAATGAGTGATATATACAGAAAGAGGAAGCAAGAGTGAGATATACAGAGAGTGAGAGTGTGAGATAAACCGAAAGAGAGAAAGTGAGATATAGAGAACCCTACAGAAGGAGAGAGAGTGCAAGAGTGAGATGTACACAGTGTGGGAGTGATATATACAGAAAGAGATATATCACACACTCTCTCTGTTTCTGTATATATCACTCTTGGTTCCGCTCTTTCTGCATACATCACTCTTGATCTCTTGCTCTTTCTGTTTATCTCTCTTGCTTCCTCTTTTTCTGTATCAAAAGTTATATACAGAAGGAGAGAGAGTGCAAGAGTGAGGTGTACACAGTGTGGAAGTGATATATACAGAAAGAGAGATAAAGACATAAAAAGAGCGTGAATGATATTGTACTTACAGATAGAGCAAGAATGAAATAAAGATACATAGAGTTAAAAAGAGATACTCAGAAAGAGTGAGTGATATATACAGAGGTTGTGATACACAGAGAGAGAGAGATAGCCAGTGAGAAAAACAGGGGCCTGATGTATCCATGTGCACAGAGAGAGGGAGCAAAAGTGATATATACAGAGAGATTGTGAGAGTGAGACACATGAAGATAGAAAGTGTGTGAGTGAGATACATACTGAGCGTATCGGAGTGAGACATACAGAGAGAGAGTGCAAGAATGATATAATCAGAGAGACAGAGTAGGAGTGATACATACAAAACAGAGAAAGACCAAGACCCTTTCATTGTACCACCCCCCACAACCCCCCACTACCCCCACCCCCTCTTGTTCTCTAATTAAGCAGATGCACTTGAAAGAGGAAGGAGAAATGGCTGACCCTGACCCGGCAACGGCCACCCAGGTCATGGCCAGGTTCAGAGGTCGTGAGTGAGAGCAGGGCACTGGTGTACATATCAAATACAGCGCTGGCTTTCATCATGCAGGCCTGTGGGAAAGGGTGGCTAAGAGGAAGTGTGTGTATGAGAGTGTCTGTGTGTGTGTGTGTGTGTGTGTGTGTGTGTGTGTGTGTGTGTGTGTGTGTGTGTGTGTGTGTGTGTGTGTGTGTGTGCGCGCGCGTGTGTGGGTGTGTGTGTGCTGTATGTGCGCGAGTGTGTGCTAATTGATGTATCACGGCTCCAGAGAACAGAAGGAGAGAGCACTGCCATTCAACCTGAAGGACAAGTATGCTGAAGTTCCACTGCACTGCCTCTATAGTAACTTGGAGAGCAGCTTTTATCTTTAGATTCATGCACAATGTGAGAAGGCTGTACACCACTATAACACCAAGTGCAGCATGACAGGACAATTTTATTTAGCCGCTCTTTCAGAACTGAAGAGTGTGTAGAAGAGCAAGAGAGGAGACCAAGGTGGAGGACATAAAAAAAAAGACTGAAAGGAAATATTATATGAAATAGCTCTTCTGTTTCTCTCTCAGACTGCCTTGACCCTAGCATGACTTTCTGAATAATCACACAAAGTCAATCAGAGCAGAGTTTCTGCTTGAGAGAAGCACCAAGACCTAGTAATGAGGCTCTCACAGGACAGCCAAAAAAACAAAGAGAAAACAAGGTTAGGAGAGATAAAACAAAAACAGAGGAGTGAATAAGCAGGTAAATGAGAGGTGAAAAGTTTCACTGATCTATTCATGCTCCACCCACAAATGTGTTCTTTTGTGGCTACATTTGCGAGGTGGACAAGCTCTACAAAATGCTGCCAAATTTCCCATCCAACTTAAGGAAGAACTGTGTCTATCTTTGTGTAGAGCTGATACATTTTGAAGGAGCCCTCCAGCCTAAATGACATATGGAACCATCACTACATCTGTTGTAAACACGCTTTCTTGCATCCTACATCCTACATATTACGTCTTTTTAGTGAGATTTTCAGGTTCAAAGTCCAGTCAAACCTCTTTCTGATAATGTATCTTGTGAATGCAGATAGCTGTAGTTACTGTCTTCAAATCTTTATTACAAAAGAAAGAATGAATTACTCAAATAGCAGAGATGACTTGTCAGATGGTGACGATAAGCTAGGTAGCAACTTGGCTATCTAGACAATTTACCTAAGTTTGGCTTATTTTTTCTGTCTGAAAGGGAAGTTTGCCACTAGCATCATTTTGTGCTGAATAAAGACAGAATCAGTTTTCTGCATGGTTTTCTTTCACAACTGTAGAGTTACACCTAAACTTGGTTCTATTTATTGGCGTTCCGATTAGGCCGACCTGGCCAGCAGTCATGGTTGGTTGACATCACAGGGATTCCTAATGACTGAAAGATGTATTTGTGTAATATGAGCTGGGTATTAAAGTGAGAGAACATTGATTAGCAAAGATAAAATGAGTTCGCTGGACACTTGACCAGTGGCTTGATGTTTTGCTAAATTTATTGGACAGCTGGCAATTCAATCTAAGGTAATTATATGTCAATTCAGTTACAGAACCTTATCGTCTCAGTTATTACAGTGTAGTGCTGCTTATTGCGTGCAATAATCTGGACTAGTCAAACTCATTGTGTGTATACAAGTGGTCTGACTGGACAAAAAGAAGTGGTTTAAATTTACACCGTGCTGTAAGAAATACTAACATATGAAAGTGCTTGGATTACTGGACATTCTGTGTCCAGTAAAGGATTTATTTTCCTGGAGAGGCAACCAAATATCTGGAAATACTGGACAGGTGGCAACGCTACGCTGAGGGAATACTGCATATCAGAAGAAATAACATATTAAACTCTAATTTTAGGCTGGAATACCCCTTTAAAGTGCTAAGGTTACTGAGCTGGACTTCGTTGATATACCTAATTCTCAACAGGTTCTAACTCAACAGGTTCCAAACAACAATGAAATTGTAACTATGCAAACATTAGTATGACTGCGCAATGCACACACACACACACACACACACACACACACACACACACACACACACAAATCATCATGACTTTTCACATACATACAAAAATATGCACTATAATGTCTTATTAAGTTGATGGAGATTTTTGCCAGTGCTTGTAAAACTTGTCCATCCTCACAAAACGAATATTGTGTGCAAAGTCTCCACGTCTAATTCCAGATTCATTGTAATGACCCATCTACAAGTTACCCTGACCCTCTTGGTTCTCAGTGATGATGGGGGAGGACCAGCTATTAATGTCCGGAACCTGATCTTTACCGGTCACTCTTAAATGTGGTTCAGGCCAAAAGGTCAGGGGTGGCATTTGTTGTGTCTGGCAGGCTGCTATATATGGAGGCTGCAGCTTTAGAGCAGCACAGCCACATCTCAGGGTTTTGCATACTGTTGTGAAACAAGTTAAAATGTTTAAGTTTGATTAAATCCAGCTTTGAGGGAGCTTTGTGGTAGTATTTGCTATTGTGGGACAGTGATTTAGTGGGTTTAAATATATTGTATTTACTTGGGACTGAATGGACACCCTTTCAGTAAACACTGAATGAAGGGGTTTCCTCTACAGCCACTAGAGGCAGTGTTCTCTCTACAGATTCTGTAATGCTTCTCCTGTGTTTTCAGTGCAGATAATCAGGAGTATACTGAAGCACTGGTAAATTGGAAGTGAGCTAACTATAGCTATGGTATGGCTATACTATATACTACAGAATAAAAGTACTTAAATGGCATCCATACTGCAGAATGCAGGGTGGCAGAATTTGGTATTACAAAAACTACAAAATTCTACAAGACATAATAGCCTCCACATGCTTTCTGTATCCCCTGTGGATAAATGCATACAAATCTCACCCTTTCTGACAGCACTGTACTATCCTGTAATAATTCAGACTTTTTTTTCCTTCAGACTCTCCTCTCATCCGGTCCTGTCCTCTTTTCTATCTTCTTTTCCTTTTTCCCCTCCTCTAGAGGTCTCTGGCTATTGCGTGACCCGCTAATGCACAAGCCCGATTTAAGGGCATGTTGAAACTAGTCTGTTGTGACAGTTAGTATTTAAGGAAATGGACTTGTAATTGTGCAGCGTTATGCATAATTCTTGCTTGCTAGCTCTCTCTCTCTCTCTCTCTTTCACTCTCTCTCTCTCTCTCTCTCTCTCTCTCTCTCTCTCTCATGATTAGGTTTTCTGTCCAGATTTCTTTCTTGGCTCTTCTTCCTCCTTTGTAATGTCATAGGTGTAAGACACTTTATTACCTCTCTCTCTCTCTTTCTCTCTTTCTCTATGCGCTAGGTACTTTATTTTAAGACATGCAGCTTATGCTGATCTCAGACAGTGGTGCGAGAGTTAGGAGCCCAGCTGACCTGCCTGGGCTGGCTAATTGGGACTCTTTCCTCTCCACTCTGGTCCCAGAAGCATGGCATTCTCAGCTGTGGCCGCTGGCGCTGTCAGCTGCGCCCCTGTGACAATAGCAACTGTAATATTTCATTCTGTGAACTACATTTTCTAAAAGATTATCTTATTTATCTACCTGGATAGGCAGCACCTCTGTATCATCACAAATGTATTTTTGGTGTGCCTTGAGCTGGGCCAGAGTTGTTTTAATGTGACCTCTGCAAGTTTTTCAAGTACAGAAATGTGTACCGTAAGCAACAGAATACATGCTATTATTCTTTTGACTGCACAGTCTGTATCCCTGGGAAGACATAATGCGTGGTACAGAGACAAAAGCTCTATTTGAGCTGGATTAGTTTTACCTGGAAGGTGTTGTAATTTATATGATCACCTAGGCCTTTAGTAAAGAGCTAATAATTTCTGTCAACTAATAATGCATGTGTGTAATTTTTAGTTAATTTTTATTTAATAGAATCATGATTTGATTAATTGTATTTAAATGTTGAAATAATACTCTTATTTCATTATTAGTTTTGGTTTGAAAATTTGGAATTTGTGTCCATTCAGTTGAAATAGCAAGATGTCAGACACTGATGTTGGATAAAAAGGCCTGACTCACAGTCGATATTTCAATTCATCTCAAAGGTGTTCAGTGGGGTTGGAATCAGGGCTGTGTTACTCCACACCTAACTATATGAACCTTGTTCTATGCACAGTAATGATGAAAAAGGAAAGGGCTCTCCCTAAACTGTTGCTAAAAATGTGGCAGAATATAAATGCCCAAAATGTCTTTGTATGCAGTAGCATTAACTTTACCGTTCACTATAACTAAGGGGTCAAGCTCAAACCCAGAAAGACAGTCCCACACCATTACTCCTCCACCACCAAACTTTACTGTTAACACTATGCATTTATGTAGGTAGTCTTCTCCTGGCCTAGATTCATCCATCAGACTGCCAGATAATTTAACGTGATTCTTTACTCCAGAGAATGTTTTTACTGCTCCAAACAGTCCAGTGGCGACTGTTTTACATCACTCTAGCTGGCACTTGGCGTTGCACATAGAGATCACGCTTGTGTACATCTGCTTGGCTATCAAAGCCATTTTAATGGGACAGTTCTTGTGCTGATGTTACTTCCAGATTTCCAGTTTAGAGCTCTTTTACAGCAGCACTTCGTAGCCTTACTTTACGAGTTTGCATGGTTTACCAACAGCTGGGCTGTTGTTGGTCATAGATTCTTCCTTTTCACAATAGTAGCACTTACAATTGGCCATGGCTGATCTAGCAGGGCAGAAATTTCACAAACCGACTTGTGGCCAAGGTGACATCCTATAACAGTGGCACATTTAAAGTCACTAAACTCTTCAGCATGACCCATTCTGTCAATGGTTGAACACGGAGACTCCATGGCCATGTGCTTGATTTTATGCACTTAATTGTTGTGGTTGAAATACGTGAATTCCATATTTTTTTGAGTGAGCACCTACTTTTGGGCATATATGTCACTGAATGTGAATACAACCAGGTTTTAGTTCATTGTAAGAAATGGAAAACAGCAGCTCCTTGCCTGAGTCACCTTACCACCGTGACATACAAGGTTGCAGTGTATATCTGTCACTGTCTTTTTCAAGCTCCAAATGTCTAGTTAATATAAAATGGCCACAATGTGCATCTGTTCCAACATACAATTAGAAATCCCATAGGGACGCTATCAGAAATGAGCATCATTGAAGTGTTTCTCATTTTTTGACACTTACAATTCGAACCAAAGGCCTAGCTCTATTAGTCATGTTTCACCCCTGGATGTTTACATGCGGGATTTGGGGAAACTACACAGATACTTTATCTCTTACGAATAGACCAGACAATTTCATTACAAATTACATTACAGAACCTCCCTCTGTAACTAATCCAGCTCGAATAGTGTTAAAGCCTCTGCATGTATTGATTCAGAGGTATGGAGTCAAAGTCATATTTCATAGTTCAGCTGACCTATGCATTGTTTAAGGTCAACTCATGATCTTAAACCCAGTACTCTTTCATTTTCTACCTTTGTCTCCTTGTCCAGAGTGATGGCTTTTTTTATTGCCATGTGACTGCTTAACTGCCTTGTACATTAAACACTTCCTTAATCTCCATACTGACGTATGAAAGTGGTCGTGTGATGCTGCCTGCGCTCAGTCCTGGTGTACATTTGGCTCATTGATACATAATTAACACTCCCTGCAACTGCTCCAGCAAACACACAGATGTCTCCCCTGTGGGGTTGCCATGCTAGTGAGTGCCTGTGTGTGTATGCATCACCAGAGTGGGTTGTCCTACTGGGCTTGAGGCCTGGCTGTGTACAATGCTAGCCACACCCTACATTTGCTTTAGGAGCCCATGCTCAGGGCTTCTATCTGACTGACCCACAGATCGAAATCCCGTAGAGCGGTGCTACTGATCCACAAATGAACAACAGAACCTTTCCAAAGTCTCCAATACTATTAAATGCAAAACCTTGTCACTTTTGCAAGTAAGTGTCCACCCACGTTTTCTTAACAGTACTGCCACAGTGAGTTTCAGAACATGATTGTAATGGGTCACACGATGCACATCATCTGCAAAAGAGTATGGGGAATCAGTAGACTACATGCACCATATCAGACCTGGAATCTTCTGGTCTTTGTTTTTGCTTAGTCCTTTTTACATAGTGACAATTCATAATTTCTAATTTTTGTTTTTACTGGAAACTGGAAATCTAAAGTGTTTTAAAATATCTTTTTAAAGCTGTAAGTAACACAACAAGCCATCTGTGGGCACAAACATATTTGTATAAGTTGTCATGAATCACTGTCTTCTGGATATAACAACACAAATGCTATACTGAGAATAACTGTGGCTTCCTTTCTTTTCACCGTCAGTTTTTCAATTAAATCTACAGGGACATTTCTTACATCCACAGTTCAATCTTAGTTACATTTTCTGCTTTTCACAATCCAAGTAATCCCAAACACATTCAATAATGCTGAAGTCTGGGCTCTGAGGTGGTTTGTTGTTCTGAAATGAAAGCTGTTTATCGACTGAAATGAAAGTATTGTTTATTTGATAGCAACAGTTTTGGTGGTCTACAAGGTCTTGCACAGTTGTTAGGAGTCCCATTATCTCTATATCTTTTAATCGTTTTCAATTAGTGGATTATTTTAAATCTAATCTTAGAAATATCTCCTGAAAACGACTAAACTGATGGTCATTTTGACTGGAAATTAAATGAATGGGAATTGGTGATCTCTAGTTTTTGCACATTACAGTATAAATCTAAGTATTAAATAAATAATGAAATAAAACCTTAATTATTTTGCATTAGATCGCACAGTGTATATCTGATGCAAACCACAGAACATATCAAACACATGCTGCTAAAATACACTCTGAGCATGACTGCATGCTTAGTTCACACTGCTGCACTGCTTGCCACACGGCCAGTGTAAATGGTCACACTGATAAACACAAGCATCATCATGTTTTGGCTTCCTTTTAAGAATATGCTGTACATAGTGGAAACAACTATTTAACTGACAGCTTTGCTAAACAGGCTATATTAACGCAGACTGTTCCATCATGGTCCTAACATCAGAGATCTAATGTTATGTAGCAGCTAAATGCTTGCTAAATTTCAGTGAACCTCTGCTATTCCTCCTCTGGCTGGCCTCGCAGTGGGGGAACACTGTGTCCAAAGGGGAGCTATCCAACGGTGCGGCAGCAGCTCCAGCTGGACCACCAACAGGCAGGCCAATTAGTGGCCATTGTCTAGGGCAGCAGTGAGCTCTCAGCATAGAGACCACCAGGATGGACCCTCCAACCTGCCCACCACCCTTAGCCCCCCTCCTCACATCTGCTCGTTTTTCCGTGCCCACGCTGCTTGCTCCCACTCCAGCTTTTCTCTCTGTCCTACTGTTCTTCCACCTTCTGCTCCATGGTCTGAGGACCTACCTCTAAAGACAATACCTAGGGTAATACTTTTTTAAGCATAATAATCCTATGCATGTAACATTCTTGTTTATTGCTTTGCTTATTTAAAAATAAAGCTGTATATATCATTTGTCCTATGTTTATGTTGATTTAACTACAAAAAGGCTGTGATATGGTTTTAACATTTTAGGCCATACACCCTATCAGATTCTTTGGATGCTTTTGTTGGTTTGGGTTAAACTGCCATTTTAAATCAATGTATCTGCTAACTTAATACATGTAAAAGAGTCTCCTTAATCTGTTCTATACGCTTGGATTTCTCTAAAATGCAGGTCTGTTCTGTGTTTTAGGACTTTAGGAGTTTATACCTTCTTCTGTTCTCTGCATGCACCCCATTTATTTTTTTCTACAATGCAGTCTTTCCCTAGATAAGTTCAGGGCTTAATACCCATTTTTATACTCTCTGTGCAATCCTGCATTTCTGCAAAGTACTGTCCTTTCCTGGGTCTGTAACTCTCTTCTATACTCTGTATGTACTCATTCAGCCCTTTCCTGGATAAGTGTAGAGATTTATACTCTAATCTCTATGGAGGCCTTTCCTGGATCTCTTCAGTGACCTATACTCTCTCTTATATTCTGTATGTAGTCCTTCATTTCTTTAAAGTTCAGTCCTTTTCCTGGGTCTTTTTAACGATTGATACTCTCTCCTATATTCTGCTTGTATTCCTTCCTTTAGTCCTTTCCTGGGTCTAGTGATGCAGGCCTATCATGGGTCTGTTCAGGGCTTTATGCACCCTTCTATACTCTTAATGTACCTCCTCAATTCTTCCTAATTTTATGCTTGGCATGTACTCCTTATTAAGTGCAGTATAGAAGAGAGTAGTAGTTTCTAGAGTTTGTTTAGAGTAGACTCTTTATATAGCATGTACAGTGCGTTTCTTCATTTCTCCAAAGTCCACGCCTATTCTTTGTCAGTTTAGTGCTCTATACTCTCCTCTGCATATATTCCTTGCTTTCTCCAAAGCACAATCCTTTCTTTGATCTGTTTGTTGCTTTATGCTGTCTTCTAAACATGTACTCCCTCATTTCTTCAAAGAGCAGTCTGAGGGAATTAAACTTTTCTACAGAAAAAGAAAATGCAGGAAACATTTAAAAATGAATGCTCTTTTATTGACCCGACAGCAAGGGAGAACCACTGGTCAGTGCTAGCTGACACATCGAGAAGCACGAAGGCCAATTCTAGCCCCACAGCTCTCCTTCAGGGTAGACACTTAACCCACCTAACTGTTCCACAACCCAGCACAAAATAGCACAACCATCATGTTTACACATGCTAAACAAGCATCAACAACATAAACAACTAACATTAAAGTTTCTCCTACCATGAGCGCAGTGCCTCCCGAGAGCCCCTTCACATGGTCTACTTTGCATTGACACACCTCATGCACTCCTATGGCAGTGGAGCCAGTGGTGGGACCTCACAATAATCTGCATTTATTCCTTCATTTCTCCAAAGCACAGTTTTTCTCCTGGGTTTGTTTAGCACTTAAAATACTCAATTAAGTAGTCTGTATGTATGTATTCCTTCATTTCTCTAAAGCACAGGCCCATCCCTTGACAGTTTAGTGCTTTATATTCTCTTCAATACTCTTTATAGACGTGCACTTCTCCAAAGCACAGTTTTCTCCTGGCTCTGTTTAGCACTTTTTATTCTTTTCTACACCCTGTACGTACTCCTTCCCTACAAAGCACAATCTTTCCTGGATTAGTTTAGAGATTTATATTCTCCTCTACACTCCTCTGTACTCCTTCGCTTGCCTTAATGCAGGCCTACCCAGGGTCTGTTTAGCGCTTTTTTACTCTCTTTTACCATCTGTATGTTCTCCTTCATTTCTGCAACACAGTTTATCTGTGCTGCACAAGTGAAATTGGGTTTGGTGATATCTGCTATACTTGAGGAGTGTGGGCTTGTGTAGGTGCAGTAAAAGTTGGTCATCATGCAGTGGACCTTTTTCATGCTCTGCTTCGTTGGGCACAGTGGAGGGGATATGGGCATTTTAGCAAGAGGCTCTTTTCTCTGCCTCTAAACGTGCACTCACATACACATAACAGTCTCTCTCTCTACTTTTCTGCCCTGCACTATTTCTTAGACTTGTTTTGCTATCTCAGCATTTCTCTCCACCTTCCACTTTGCCCCCTCCCCCTAACATACGCACCTCTCTCTCCATTTCCCCCTATTCTGCTCTTTTTCCCCAGCTGCTCTGTGAGGTCACAGGTGCCGCCTTCCTTTCTTCTCAGAAGCCTCTCCTCTTCTTTCTTCCATCCATTTCCAGGTTAAGAGCCCAGTGGCTGAGAGGCACAGTAGATTAGTGGCCATTCATTCCCTGCTTGTAGTTGGCAAGAGACATTTACACACATACACACACACATACACACCTGCACAAACTATCCACTCTGTTCTTTTCATGTACTTGCTTTAATTTAAGGACAACGCCATGCTCCCTGTCAGAAATCTCTTTCTAGCCCTGTGTCAGCTGTGGAATTGTGACTGTTGCATTATTTTTTATGACCTCAGCAGGTATTGTTCGATGACAAAGGTTACAGTGCCTTTCAGTACAGTGGCAGTGGTGGTCACCAGCTTCGCTCTGATCCATTTATTTCTTTTGGTCAGGTTTTTTTTTTCCTCTCTCCCTCCTTCTCTCCATCTCTAGCCAGGGCCATTAGAGGGAGAGGGTCTAGAAAGTGCACGCCATCCGTTGCATGCTATCTGAGCCACTGGCCTGGCAAGAGAAAATAAATGTTCAAAAGGTTGTACTTTATATTTAGCCAAGGAGGTGACCTCGAAGTGGCTTAAAAGGGCTCACATACTTAAAGGTGCATTACAGGTCTTACACTAATTCACTGTGATAGCTAAAGTGCTCGGCACAGGCCGCAGGAGGGAGCGGGCCCTGGAGGATCCGGCAGAGGCCAGGATGTGGCTAGTTCACATTATTCAGCATAAATGTTGTATTCAGCGCAGCCCTTTAGTCGAATCATGTGAGATGAGGGTAAACCATTTGCATACTGTATTAATCAAGGCTTTAGAAAGAGAGCAGTGAGACGAAAAAGCCTCTCTCTCCGTGACCTGGCTCTTGAACCACACATTTTATGTAGACGTTCTTTACCATCCTCACTGTTTCTTCATGGTCTCAAGGCCTCGGAGCAAACAAGTGCTGAAGAGGCATCTTCAGAAATCTGTTTGTGCAAATATCCTCCTTGTGCTGGAGCATCAGAGGTCTCAAGCATGGTTTGGTGGAGACCTATTTTAATTCTTAACTAGACTGAGCATGATTTATTAATTCACATTTGAAATAACAATTACAGTGTCAGTGGGGATCAGGCCCAAACCTTAATTGCAATGGAAAACATACTTAATATGGGACTTGCCCCTAACCAAAGCATGCAGAGAGCCTCGTGCTTCCTGCAGGCCGGAGGAGCATCAGGGGGCTGGAGTTGAACTCAATCTGCCTCCATCCAGGTCCTCTTTAACGCTTCCCTCTCTCCACTAAACTGAAGCAAAAGATGAACTGACTCAGGGTGAGGAAATGTGCAGTCTCTGTGTCTATTCCTCATTCCATGGACCTCCTCCTGATAATGTGGTCCATAGAGGGTTAATTAATCTCAAACAGACAGGGCTGGGTTTGGGTTTACTTTGACAGAATTGTTATCGGTGATATAGTAATGATGTCCTTTTTTATAAAGGTAGTGTGTAATATAATCCAGTGGATGGCTATTAACATAACATAATCTGATTCTGTCACTTTTTGATTGCTTGTCTTTTTAAAGTCGGATGCAAAAATTTGGGCACCCTGGTCAAATGACATGGTTTGCTGATTTGAAGTGAAAAAAGAGCACATCCTGTACAGTAAACACACCTCTGTACATGTAATGCACAATCAGTGTTTATTTGCTGAATTTAACATGTTAAGAAAAAATGCATGAAACTTATGGCACTTTTGATTTTTTAATTTTTCCAAAATGTTAAACTCACCAAATACATAGAAATCGTGCAAGTATGTAGAAAAATGCCATATTTAAGTTCCCTGTAGAGGATGTCTTATTGTCATTTAGACAATCAACTTTTAAACATGGCAAACAAGAAAACCTCACTGTTTTATCAAAGAAAATTATATATTACAGGTACTTATTGCCAATCACCTGTCAGCTGCTGACTGATTGATTGACTGATTGCATTTTGCTTTGCTGTTTGAGCCATAAGAAAAAAAAAAAACAAACAGCAAAATGTCAAAAAGTAACAAAGACATCATTTGCTCCTCACAAAAACGGCAAAGAGAACCATTCGGTGGACCACCTTACATTTTGGAGTACCCCTAGTTCAGGAACTGAAACTTTCAATGTTTTTGTATATAGCCTGGAGTTTGGGCTGATTTTGGAAATGGCCAATAAGTGATAAATCTTTGGATGTTTGCTAAAAGTTACTGGGACAACCATCAGGTAATGTGGGATATTGCTTTGCTTGCTAAAAGATTGCATAGTGAGCTCAAAGTGTGGAACATAAAGTTTTACTTGACTTTTCCAAGTTACTTAGTGCTCATGTGGAAATATTGTGGAACAGTTAGTTTAGACTGAGGAGATATGATGCACAGGCAATATGCAAGAGCTCATACATCACATTCATGATTTTTTATTCTTCTCTGTATTTTACTCCTCCTCTGTAAAGTTATAGAAATAATATGCATTATTATGAATGTCTCTGCCTCTCTCACATGCACACACACACACACACACACACACACACACACACACACACACACACACACACACACACACACACACACACACACACACACACACTCATAACAACACCCTCCTGCTCATAATTCCCTCTACATTGAACATCTGAGAGAATTCTCCATATTCCTAATTCCCTCCCTGGTTCTTTTATATTGAGGCTAGCTCCTCTCATATTTCATGTCAAAGGCTTACTCTTTTATTGAACATCAAATCCTCAGTGTCTCAGCTGATGCTCTTTTCTTTTTCCAGAGCATACATATTCAGGAGCTGGGCGGCTATATGGCTTCCCACACCAAATCCACGCTTGTGCGCATTAGCGTTGCAATAACACTACATGAATGGAGCTCACACTCTATATTTAGGAGTTAAGTCGACTGTGTGAGCCCTCAGACACAGGCGGCCAGGGAAACATTCATTTTCCCTCTCTGGATCTTGGCACTCTGACCATCTGCTGTGGCCAAAACTTGTGCAGGGCCGTGGATGGATCCTGCAAGAATAGCATGCTGTGACACTTTGCTTGCTGCTTTCAGCTTTATAGCCGACGCGCAGCAAAAAACAACAGACCACGGTGAGTTTTCAACTGCTAACCGTACGACTGAGCCAGAGTGACACAGTTACAGCAGATAAAACATGAAGTAAGAATACCACTCACTCTCTCACTCACTCTCTTCTTCTCTCTGTCTCCAGAACTCCACGTATTTCTTTCTTTCTTCCTCCCTCTTTATCTCTCTTTTTCCTTCTTTCTCTCTTCTGCTCTAGCTTTCACTGTGTTTCCTTCTTTCTTCTTCCCTCTTTATCTCTCTTCTTCCTTCTTTCTCTCTTCTGCTCTAGCTTTCACTGTGTTTCCTTCTTTCTTCTTCCCTCTTTATCTCTCTTCTTCCTTCTTTCTCTCTTCTGCTCTAGCTTTCTCTGTATTTCCTTCTTTCTTCTTCCCTCTTTATCTCTCTTCTTCCTTCTTTCTCTCTTCTGCTCTAGCTTTCTCTGTATTTCCTTCTTTCTTCTTCCCTCTTTATCTCTCTTCTTCCTTCTTTCTCTCTTCTGCTCTAGCTTTCTCTGTATTTCCTTCTTTCTTCTTCCCTCTTTATCTCTCTTCTTTCTTCTTTCTCTCTTCTGCTCTAGCTTTCTCTGTATTTCCTTCTTTCTTCTTCCCTCTTTATCTCTCTTCTTCCTTCTTTCTCTCTTCTGCTCTAGCTTTCTCTGTATTTCCTTCTTTCTTCTTCCCTCTTTATCTCTCTTCTTCCTTCTTTCTCTCTTCTGCTCTAGCTTTCTCTGTATTTCTTTCTTTCTTCCTCCCTCTTTATCTCTCTTCTTCTTTCTCTCTTCTGCTCTATCTTTCTCTGTATTGTTTTCTTTCTTTCTCCCTTTTTATCTTTCTCTCTTCTTCCTTCCCTTTCTCTGTCTCTCTTCCCTACCTCTATTTTTCATGTCTCTCTCTCTCCTTCCTTCTATATCTCTCTGTCTTTCTATGTCTGTCTCTCTTCCTCCTTCTCTGTCTCTCTCCGAGTCTCTCTATGGCCCTCTCTATCCTTTTTTCTGTCTCTCTTCCTCTATCTGTCTTTCTGTCTCTCATCCTCACTCCTCTCTCTGTCTTTCTTTCTCCCTTTCTCTCTTCCTCCATCTCTCTCTGTCCCATTATTCCTCTATATTTTTCTCTCTTCCTCCCTCTCAATCTGTCTTTCTCTTTCTCTCTTTCCCTCTTCTCTATCCCTCTCTTACTTTTTCTCTCTCTCTTACCTACCTCTATTTTTATGTCTTCCTCTCTCTCCTTCCTTCTATATCTCTCTGTCTTTCTATGTCTGTCTCTCTTCCTCCTTCTCTGTCTCTCTCTGAGTCTCTCTATGGGCCTCTCTATCCTTTTTTCTTTCTCTCTTCCTCTCGATCTGTCTTTCTGTCTCTCATCTTCCCTCCTTCCCTCTCTGTCTCTGTTTCTCCCTTTCTATCTCTTCCTCTCTTCCTCCATCTTTCTGTCCTCTTATTCCTCTACATCTTTCTCACTTCCTACCTCTCAGTCTGTCTTTCTCTCTCGCTTCCCTCCTCTTTCCCTGTCTTTCTTTTTCTCTGTGTCTCTCTTCCTCCCTCCCCATCTCTCTGTGTCTCTGTCCCTTTCTCTCACACACACACACACACACACACACGCACATGATCTATTCATTCCATCACTTACACTTAAACTTTTTCTTTCAATCTGTCTTTCTCTGTCTCTATTCCATTCTCCCTATCTCTTTGTCTCTCTGTCTTCTTCCATCCCTTCCTCTCCTTCTGTCTCTCTTCCTGTCACCCTTCCTCTCCTCTTTCTCTTTTCATACACACACACGCGCACACACACACACACACACACACACACACACACACACACCCACACCTATTCTTTCCATCACTTACACTTATTTTGACTCTCTCTCTCTCTCTCTCTCTCTCTCTCTCTCTCTCTCTCTCTCTCTCTCTCTCACTCACTCTCTCTCTTCAATTCTATGACTCTGCCTTGTCAAAATATTGTTCCAGTATATCCCCACTGTTTCTGGCCTGAAGTCAACTTCCATCTCTTCTAATGAAAAATGCAGAATGTTCAGTAGGGATTAACTGGAAGGCTTCTGCAAAAAGGATGAGGGAAGGCGTGGGGCCTGCTTTATGGCAACACAACTCAATCATTTAGTACCTCCAGCTGACCATTTGACCTACTGCTTAGAGTTTTATTCTTCCCAAATAGCGGGGCAGGGGGAGAGAGAAGTGCTTGAGTTTGCGTTTTCCTCTCGTCCTGATAAATATCTCCTGCACCTCAGCATGTGTTCCCATTTATCTGAGTGGGAGCCCAAGCTGTAGATACATTATTAAGTGTGATTAAACACATGCATAGAAACCTGCGCAACACGGAAACGCTTCTGGTGCGTGCCGTCGTTTTTCATCCCCAACCTCTACAAACTTACACGTGTGCTCACACACAGGCGCACACTCACGCATGCACTCACACGAAGTGTGCGTGCACTAAACATGACTTAAGTGGTACTGGATTGACCTGAGAGTAGAAGAGAGAGGAGAACCCCTAGAGGAAAGAAGTAGATATGTGCAAGAGGGAAGATACGAACCACAAATTGATGTGATACCTAAATTAGTGTTGCAGTAATATACATACATACAGCATATAGTATTACTTTATAGCATATAAACACATTCAGACGCATTGTTTTCATTAATGTTTTACATATAGGGCATATATCTACTTCAAATTTGCATACATACTATCTTTTGACTTTGTACTTTGTAATCCAAAAAGCGTATGTATTCAAAACAAAAATAGTTTAATTAGAAATTAGTTTATGCAAAGCTGTTATTGAGAATTACAGTTCTTGCATTGTGGTTCAATTTTGGCTCATTCCTCTAGGCAAACGGTCTTCAATTTGAGATTATGAGGGTCCCTCTATCTCTCTCGTACTTTCAAAATTCTCCAAAAATTTTCAGTATAATAGAAGTCAGGTGATTGGCAAAGCCATGCATTTGCCTTCACCTTTTCATTAAAACAGTCTTGAGTTACTTTGGCTCTATGTTTGTGGTCTTTTGATGATATTACAGTACTGTTTGCAGAGGAACTGCTCTATATTCTGATGCTCCCATCCCCATACTTTACCTTGAGCATGGTGTTCTAGGGACATACAACCCCAATTCCAATGAAGTTGGGACGTTGTGTAAAACATAAATAAAAACAGAATACGATGATTTGCAAATCCTTTTCACCCTATATTCTATTGAATACACTACAAAGACAAGATATTTAATGTTCAAACGGTTAAACTTTATTGTTTTTTGCAAATATTCACTCATTTTGAATTTGATGCCTGAAACACATTCCAAAGAAGTTGGGACAGGGGCATGTTTACCACTGTGTTACATCACCTTTGCTTTTAACAACACTCGATAAGCGTTTGGGAACTGAGGACGCTAATTGTTGAAGCTTTGTAGGTGGAATTCTTTCCCATTTTGCTTGATGTACAACTTCAGTTGCTCAACAGTCTGAGGTCTCCGTTGTCGTATTTTGCGCTTCATAATGCGCCACACATTTTCAATGGGATACAGGTCTGGACTGCAGACAGGCCAGTCTAGTGCCCGCACTCTTTTACTATGAAGCCACGCTGCTGTAACACGTGCAGAATGTGGCTTGGCATTGTCTTGCTGAAATAAGCAGGACATCCCTAAAAAAAGACGTTGCTTGGATGGCAGCATATGTTGCTCCAAAACCTGTATGTACCTTTCAGCATTAATGGTGCCTTCACAGATGTGCAAGTTACCCATGCTATGAACACTAACACACCCCCATACCATCAGAGATGCTGGCTTTTGAACTTTGCACTGATAACAATCCGGACAGTCCTTTTCCTCTTTGGCCCGGAGGACACGACGTCCATGATTTCCAAAAACAATTTGAAATGTGGACTCATCAGACCACAGGTCACTTTTCCACTTTGCGTCAGTCCATCTCAGATGAGCTTGGGCCCAGAGAAGCCGACGGCGTTTCTGGGTGTTGTTGATATATGGCTTTCGCTTTGCATGGCAGAGTTTTAACTTACACTTGTAGATGGAGTGACGAACTGTGTTCACTGACAGTGGTTTTCTGAAGTGTTCTTGAGCCCATGTGGTAATATCCATTACAGAATGATGTCGGTCTTTAATGCAGTGCCACCTGAGGGTCACGAGCATTCAGTGTTGGTTTTCTGCCTTGCTGCTTACTTGCAGAGATTTCTCCAGATTCTCTGAATCTTTTGATGATATTATGGACTGTAGATGATGAAATCCCTAAATTCCTCGCAATTGCACATTGAGAAACATTGTTCTTAAACTGTTGGACTGTTTGCTCACGCAGTTGTTCACAAAGTGGTGAACCTCACCCCATCCTTGCTTGTGAATGACTGAGCCTTTTAGGGATGCTTCCTTTATACCCAATCATGACACTCTTGACACACCTGTTTCCAATTAACCTGTTCATCTGTGAAATGTTCCAAACAGGTGCTTTTTTGAGCATTCCTCAACTTTGCCAGTCTTTTCTTGCCCCTGTCCCAACCTTTTTGGAACATGTTGCAGGCATCAAATTCAAAATGAGTGAATATTTGCAAAAAACAATAAAGTTTATCCGTTTGAACATCAAATATCTTGTCTTTGTAGTGTATTCAATTGAATATAGGTTGAAAAGGATTTGTAAATCATTGTATTCTGTTTTTATTTATATTTTACACAATGTCCCAACTTCACTGGAATTGGGGTTGTACACACAACCCTTTTTTCTCCAGACTTGATGAGTTGAATTATAGCTAGACTTCTTTTTTTTAATCTAACCAGAGTATGCTGTCCCAAAATAGTGCCAATTTGTCTAAATGTTCGTAGACTTGTATGCTGTAGACAGGCATCTCTGTGCTTCTGTTTTAGCAGAGAGGATTTGTGCTGTAGGAATGGAGATGACTGAGATAACTGTGGTGCAGTTTGTTGCTTCTTGGTCTCTTTTTAACTCTTGTTCCAGTTGCTTTCAGCTCATCCTACAAACTCCTTGTGTGACTGCTGGCTTCTCTCTTACCTTCCTTATCATTAGTCTGAGAGAAATCTTGCTCTTATCCAGGGATTATTAGTTTTGGTTACATGAACTTTGTACTGCATATTATCGAGTAAATTTTACTTGCAGTCTTTATTTGTGTAGCTTTTTCCATTTGAGTGTTGTTTAATGATGTTGTTCCTGAGAAGTTTAGGAAACTCCTTTGCTTTCGCTATAATTGCTGTTTGTTGCATGAAATCCTCTCAAATAATAGCAATAACTTTTATAAGGGCAATAAGTGCAATTTGCACAAGAACCTTTTTTATTTCTATTTTTACAGCAATAAAATGTAGAACTCACTACAGTAGAGGACTATATATTATGCTAAACCGTGGCCCAGAGTTCCACATCCCTGATTTACATATGTGTATTTTAACCCCTTATCAAGCCACATCTCTGTAACTTAACTCCATTGAAGTCCTTGTAGATATTGAATAATAAATTTATATAATAAGCCTGAACTGTTATGGGGTTAATATAGTGTGTGTATATATAATATACAAAAAAAACACATATACACACACACACACACATCAAAATCTAAAATATAAGGGCAGGTCATCCCAGGACATACAGTGACTGATTTAAGAGAGAAAAAAATGTGTTGTTCTGTTTTTCATATTGTGACTTTGTCAGTTTGCAAAAATAGCATGTCTTTTTAATTCCACTATATAAATAATGCAAGCAGAGCAGTGTATAATTTATGTAAGTGGACATGCAATCAGTTCAAATTAAAGTGCATGAGCGGAGGTCAGGCTAAGTGCCACACGAGTGTGTGTTTTGTATATATGTGAGTGTGTGTGTGTGTGTGTGTGTGTGTGTGTGTGCGTATTTGGACTGAAGCAGGAATGAAAGGGAGGCAAGGCAGGTCAGAGTGCCAGTAGTCCTCCCCTCCCCACCAGCACACTGGTTGCTGGTGCTTTAGCTCAGGTTGGAGCCACGTGACTCACCAGTGACTGAGACGCACAAAAGCAGGAGGCATTAAGACATCAATAATTAATTAAACCAACAGGCTCTCATAGATACCTATAGAGGAGGACATCTGGCTGAAAGCACACTCAGTCTCATTAAAACTGGGCTCCAAACGGGAGCTGATTAATCCTTTCCAAATGTTAATTGGCGGGGTGAAGTCTGGACGACTGTCAGCGGAGACGCTGGGCCGCAGCATTGAGCAATGCTGATGGAACAGGCCTGGATCAGGGCTCAGGCTGCTCTCCTGCTGCGCTGGCCCAGGCACAGTACTTCACAACACAGCACAGCCGTTCCGCTAGCCTGTAATGGCTACTACACACCATTGGCCATTGCACTACATTGCTGGCTCCTAATCCTGTTTCTGTATAGAGGTGTAAAGTATTGAAGTATAACTACTCTAGGACCTGAGTACATGTTTGCCTTCAACAGTACTTTTTTGAGCATAAATGAATCACAGTAACACAGGTCTCTCAATTCCTCTCGATTTCAGCTTTAAAATAACTGATTTAGTGAAACTGAATTTGATCATGAAACTGCACACAAATGGTACTAGAAGAACTATTTACATTGTAGTAAAATACAATACTAAGCTTTACATTCTTAGCACATTTTAACCTTTAACCTTTTTTTAAAAATCTAAATTTAATAAAGTCAATATTATTATAGTTGATTTCAATAGATTCCAGAATGCACTCAAAACTCCTGCTTTCAGATTTACACCAATTTGTGCAACAATACACAAACTAATTTTAATTTTAAAGTTTACTTCTTTCTACTAAAGTATTTACCTTATTAGCTATTGAATACAAGCTAAAAAGTCTTAAACATGTATATTTTCAGTCAGTGTCCAACCCAATGAAGCAATTAGCTGGCTTATCTAATTTTAGCTGAATACATACTGTGTTCTTTTATTTTATTTTTATTTTGATTATTTTTATGTTGTTTTAAAAACAGGCATAGCATCTCTTCAGTAAACCTAAAGGTGCTTTTTATTTTCTACTAGCTAGTTTGCGAATGTAAGCTAACACTGGGAAAGAAGTCATTAGCTTTTAGCAGCATTGTGGCTCAATTTTTGCTCATTCCTCTTGGAAAACCGTCTTAAATGTGAGGTTATAAGGGTCCCTCTGTTGGTTCGTCTGTCCGTCTCATTTTCAGTTATTTTCAATAATTTCAAAATTCTCCATACATTTTCAATAGAATATAAGTCAGGTGACATTTTGAGTTATTTTGGCTGTATGTTGTTTTAAGAACAAGCATAACATCTCCTCATTAAACCTAAAGCTGTTGCTTTTTATTTTCTATTAACTAATTCAGCTACTGTTCAAGGTAAGCTAATTAGTTTAGCTAGCCACTAAACCCACTGAGGATTAACTTATTAACTTAAACTCATTTAAATAAAGTAATTACTCAAAGTAGTTTTTAATAAAGTTTTTTTTTTAATTTAATGATTTTTTAATTTTTGTATTAATACTGTAGTGTTGTACTGCTGGCTGGCGCTGGCACCTGAGACTTTGGAGGTGTGGCTAGGCAAGCTCATGGTAGTGCGCAGCCTCCAACAAAGGGACTAAATGTTGTTATTTTATATTGTTTGCTGTTAGTTTAGGATGTGTATATGTGTTTATTGTGTTATTAAGTGTTGGGGTGTGGATTTAGTTGTGTGTGAGGGAGGTCACTGTCAGGGTGAAGCCGGTGGCGAGGGGTGACCCCTTCTTAAGTGATACTTTTTTTGTTTGTTTCGAGTTTGTTGTTATGTGCGTGGCCCTTTCTGCCAGTGCTATCAATAAAGAGTACCTATTGCAGCAGAATTATGGCTACCCCTGTGTTTCTTTTGCTGCCAATGCAACAATACTTCTACTTGAATCAAGTAAATTATCACTACAGTAGCAGTGCTACACCTTTCTTAAGCAGGGATTTTCAGAACTCTTTTCACCCCTGGTGCTGGAGTAACTCTGCCCTGCACAATTTTCCAGCTCTAACACAACCACCTCAACCCAGGAAGTGCTTGTTAATGAGCTGATTAGTTGAGTCAGGTGTGTTAGAGCAGTGAAAAAAGGTTATGTCTACTGTGGTGGATAATAAAGTTAATCTAAAACACTAAAATGCAGGACAGGGCTGGGAACCATTGCTGGCCTTTCAACACATTTTCCCTCCAGGTTGGGGATGCAGTAAATTACGTTAGAGTGAGTTGGACTGATTTATGTTCTGTGTGTCTGGATGGAATAGCTTTTATTGCTATTGGTACCAATAACATTATCGTAGCCATCCCTCATAACAAAGGACAGCAGTGCATACAGTGCGCATGCATTCAGAAACTGAGGGTGTTTCAGCCACTGCTCAGTGGCTTCGGGTCCAGTCCCAAGCGTGACACGTTTATGAATGTGAGGGCTTCCTCTGGAGTCACAGCGCTGTCCACCAGCTCAGTACATTAGCTGACAAACTCTCCTGCTTGTCATATGAGGCACTGACCTAAAACGCAGCAGAGTTCACCCGCCTACTGCTCTCTCTTCCTTTCTCTCTCCAGCTCACTGTTTTGGCTCTTTCTCACTGTCTACTGCTAAGAAAATAAAGAAATGAAAGAAGAAAAAAATGCGAGCAAAGATGACACACAAACACACACACACACAAATAGGATATATATATATATATATATATATATACAGGAATATATATAGGAGCTGTCAAAGTTCATGTGATAATAACGAATTAACACAATCTCATTTTAATATACTAGAAAAAAAATTGTGATGTTAACACTGATTCTTTTTGACCCTGTGAGTCACCTGTAGTTCAAGCTGCAAATTGAATGCATGCCACTCTCACCTTTAAGTGAATGGGATTGTATTAGAAGTCGTTCTACACTCTTTGAATCAGTGAATGAAAGAGAAAGGCAGTTGAATGGGAAGTTCTTTTTCAAAACTTTGCCAGACGATGAGTTTGACAAAAATAAGGCCGTGTGTAGTTGAGGTTAGTTATCGTCTGAGTACATCCCACTTACACATGCAAGCCAAGTACACATATAACACCAACAGGGTCAGCCCTGGTTACATGCAACAGACCCCCCTCAACAGTGTTCAGCGAAAAACAATGCTGAAGACATTAACCTCCGGCAAATTAACGGTAATTGCTAAACAGATAGCCACAGCATAAAAGGCCAATTTACACAGTTGAGAACAAAGGTACAACATAATTAAGATCATGTCCAAAGACTTATGAGTTGCCACCATCATCACCAGGATACACAAGCTGTTTGAAACAGAGGGCAAAACTTCTGAGTAAGGAAAATGTCAGAGCTCACAGCAACAGTCACACTTCCTGGTGAGTGAATAAAAGTCCATCACAACTGAAGTTTTTTTTATTTTTTTTTTTTATTAGGATTTATAGAAAACAATTTATTAGGCACTTTATTTTGAACACCTGGACACCAACTCATTAATTCAGTTATCTAATCAGGTCAAACATGTGGCAGCATTACAGTGCATAAATTTATGTAGATATGGGTCAGCAGCTTCAGAATGAGGAAAGATTGTGATCAGTTATTGGGAAGAATATTTCTATTACTGTTGATCTGGGATTTTCATGTGCAAAAGTTTCTAAAGTTTTCTCAGAATGGTTTAATAAAGGATAAGCATCCAGTGAGCAGCACTTCTGCAGACAGAAATGCCTTTGTGAAGAGAGGTCAGTGGAGAATGGCCAGACTGGTCTGACCTAACAGAAAGGCTGCAGTAATTCTCATAACAACTCTATACAATTGTGGTGAGCAGAAAAGCATCTCAGAATGCACAACATGTTGAAACATGAGGTGAATGGGCTGCAACAGTTGAACAGAAAGTAAAACAGAAAGATGAGGCTGCAGTGCACACAGGCTCACCAACACTCACCAAAACTCTGCTAAGGTGTACAGATGATAGGGTAAGAATTTGGTGCCAACAGCCCAACTTGCCTTGTGTCAGCAGTCCAGGCTTGTAGAGGTGGTGTAATGGTGATACAGACTTTTATACTATACTGAGTACCTATGTACTGGCAGCTGTAAGTAAATTTTGTTTTATAGCTTTGGCCCTAATCAGTCTCTTTCAATGAGGCATATTTGGACTATATATATATATATATATATATATTGTCTACAACCCCAATTCCATTGAAGTCGGGACGTTGTGTAAAACATAAATAAAAACCTATATTAAATTGAATACACTACAAAGACAAGATATTTAATGTTCAAATGGATAAACTTCATTGAACATTGTCTTCAATGTTCATTCATTTTGAATTTGATGCCTGCAACACAGTCCAAAGAAGTTGGGACAGGGGCAACAAAAGACTGGGAAAGTTGAGGAATGCTCAAAAAACACCTGTTTGGAACATTCCACATGTGAACAGGTTAATTGGAAACAGGTGAGAGTCATGATTGGGTATAAAGGGAACATTTCTGAAAGGCTCAGTCATTCACAAGCAAGGATGGGGCAAGGTTCACCACTTTGTGAACAACTGTGTGAGCAAATGCGAGGAATTTAGGGGTTTCATCATCTACAGTCCATAGTATCATCAAAAGATTCAGAGAATCTGGAGAAATCTCTGCAAGTAAGCAGCAAGGCAGAAAACCAACATTGAATGCTCGTGACCTTCAATCCCTGAGGTGGCACTGCATTAAAGACCGACATCATTCTGTAATGGATATTACCACATGGGCTCAGGAACATTTCAGAAAACCATTGTCAGTGAACACAGTTCGTCGCTCCATCTACAAGTGCAAGTTAAAACTCTGCCATGCAAAGCGAAAGCCAGATATCAACAACACCCAGAAACGCTGCCGGCTTCTCTGGGCCCAAGCTCATCTGAGATGGACTGACACAAAGTGGAAAAGTGTCCTGTGGTCTGACGAGTCCACATTTCAGACTGATTTTGCAAATCATGGACGTCGTGTCCTCCAGGCCAAAGAGGAAAAGGACTGTCTGGATTGTTATCAGTGCAAAGTTCAAAAGCCAGCATCTCTGATGGTATGGGGGTGTGTTAGTGCCCGTGGCATGGGTACCTTGCACATCTGTGAAGGCCCCATTAATGCTGAAAGGTACATACAGGTTTTGGAGCAACATATGCTGCCATCCAAGCAATATCTTTTTCAGTGACGTCCTGCTTATTTCAGCAAGACAATGCCAAGCCACATTCTGCACGTGTTACAACAGCGTGGCTTCGTAGTAAAAGAGTGCAGGTACTAGACTGGCCTGCCTGCAGTCCAGACCTGTCTCCCATTGAAAATGTGTGGCGCATTATGAAGTGTAAAATACGACAACGGAGACCTCAGACTGTTGAGCAACTGAAGTTGTACATCAAGCAAGAATGGGAAAGAATTCCACCTACAAAGCTTCAACAATTAGTGTCCTCAGTTCCCAAACACTTTTTGAGTGTTGTTAGAAGTAAAGGTGATGTAACACCGTGGTAAACATACCCCTGTCCCAACTTCTTTGGAATGTGTTTCAGGCATAAAATTTAAAATGAGTGAATATTTGCAAAAAACAACAAAGTTTATCCATTTGAACATTAAAAATCTTGTCTTTGTAGTGTATTCAATTGAATATAGGTTGAAAAGAATTTGCGAATCATCGTATTCTGTTTTTATGTTTTACACAACGTCCCAACTTCAATGGAATTGGTGTTGTGTGTGTGTATGTATATATATATATATATATATATATATATATATATATATATATACAGTGCCCTCCATAATTATTGGCACCCCTGGTTAAGATGTGTTCTTTAGCTTCTAATAAATTGAGGGTTTTTTTAAATAATATAGGACCACGATGGAAAAAAGAGCAAAATCCAACCTTTATCTCAAGTGCATTTATTCAGTAGGAAAAAAATCCCACATTAAGAAATAATTGTTTAACATCAAATATGTGTGCCACAATTATTAGCACCCCTGATGTTAATACTTTGTACAACCCCCCTTTGCCAACAAAACAGCACCTAATCTTCTCCTATAATGTTTCACAAGATGGGAGAACACAGAAAGAGGTATCTTCGACCATTCCTCTTTGCACAATCTCTCTAAATCATCCAGCGACCTGGGTCCTCTCCTCTGCACTCTCCTCTTCAGCTCACCCCACAGGTTTTCAATGGGGTTAAGGTCTGGGGACTGAGATGGCCATGGGAGGAGCTTGATTCTGTGTGTGGTCAACCATTTCTGTGTAGATCTTGCCATATGTTTAGGGTCATTATCTTGCTGAAAGACCCAGTGACGACCCATCTTCAGCTTTCGGGCAGAAGCCACCAGATTTTGTTTTAAAATGTCCTGGTATTTCAAAGCATTCATGATGCCATGCACCCTAACAAGGTTCCCTGGGCCTTTGGAAGAAAAGCAGGCCCACAGCATCACTGATCCTCCCCCGTATTTCACAGTGGGCATGAGGTGCTTTTCTGCATACTCAGCTCTTGTGTTACGCCAGACCCACTTACAGCATTTGTTGCCAAAAAGCTCTATCTTTGTTTCATCTGACCAAAGCACACGGTCCCAGTTGAAGTCCCAGTACTGCTTAGCAAACTCCAAACGTTTACGTTTATGATTGTGAGTGAGAAAAGGTTTTTTCCGTGCATGCCTCCCAAACAGCTTGTTGGCGTGTAGATAGCGTCTGATGGTTGTTTTGGAGACTTCGTGACCCCAAGATGCTACCATTTGTTGCAGTTCCGTAACAGTGAGCTTTGGAGAACTTTTTATTTCTCTTATCATCCTCCTCACTGTGCGTGGTGGCAAAATAAACTTGCGTCCTCGTCCAGACTTGTTTACCACTGTTCCAGTTGTTTTAAACTTCTTAATAATTCCTCTGACAGTAGATACGGACAGGTGTAGGTGAGTGGCTATTTTCTTGTAGCCATTGCCTGACCTGTGAAGGTCAACACACATCTGCCTTACTTGAATGCTATGTTCCTTTGTCTTTCCCATGTTGAAGAGAAATGGCCTCTGTGTCACGTCATAATTATACCCCAGGGAAACAGGAAGTTGTGAATTGCTAATTAAATGTTCCTACATACTTTGATTAACTTCGTAAACTACTGTAGAAGTGACAGAAATTCTTTAATTACATTTATTTCCTAAGAATTGTTAGGGGTGCCAATAATTGTGGAACAGGTGATTTTATGAAGAAAAATTATTTCTTAGTCAGGGATTTTATTTTCCCCCTAAAACTCTACTTGAGTTAAAGGTTACATTTTTCTACAATTTTCAGTGTGACAGTATGTTTCCACAATAAAAACTGAATTTATTTTAAGGCTTTTGACACATCTTAACCAGGGGTGCCAATAATTATGGAGGGCACTGTATATATATATATATATATATATATATATACACACACACACACACACACACACACACACACACACACACCACACCACTTGTACTCACAGTCAGTGACATAACTAGGATTTCCAGAAGGCCTAGAGTGTTTTTCTTACAAAAGTAGTCCATTATAATCAATTGTGTAAGGGCTTCTGTTTAGCTGAAGTCCTAATTGGAAAGCTTACTTGGCTTTATCTACCTAGACATAATGGAGAAACAAATCTAATTGCACAATTGGACTTATTTGTTATCAACCAAAACTTAATGAAAGAACTACTACAATACTGATATCGTTTAAATACTACAAGAATCATAATTCGATTAAATCTGTTAAATCAAATTGAACTAAAAACTAACTAAGGACTAAAGACATACATTTCTTTAATTCCCAGATTCCTTCAGGCCTTCTTTGTTGATACTATATTGCAGGCGAACACAGCAGTGCAGGCCATTATCGCTATGCACTATGTATAATTTTTTTGTACATACTGTACAATGTGTATGTGTAATATTCTACAGCATTTCTATAAATAGCATGTATGAAGAGTTCTCCAGCTGGCCTCTGAGAATGTACAGAAAGCAAAAGGTTATGATGTTTAGCTCATTTGGTCCTGTGTGTGTTCCTAAAGTCAAAATGTTGTTTTATTTACAGCCTGACCTAGAGCTTCCATTCAGAGCCTTGTCTTTACGCACTCCTACTGCGGTTCTTCCACCCTCCACAATGACCAGCTCAATACATCATATTATGGAATAAATACTGTGTGTCTACATGTGTGTGAGAGAGTAACAGTTCATGCATGTGGGAGTGAGGTTATGACACGTGTACATGAGGCCATGGTTTTGCACAAACAGCCTGCTTAATTACTGTGAAGAGAAATACATGAGAGGACATTATTAACTAAGCACACGTATGAAACAATGCTTCTAAAGATAACACATAATTGAGAGCGAGAGAGTGCGAGAGTGAGCTGTTGCATGGTGGTGTCAGCCACGTTAGCTGTTGGCACCCTGCTGAAGCCGTGCGAGCCTCCATAACGCCCACCTCCCCCACCGTGCCCTCTCACCCCCAGCCCAGCACACAGGTGTGCTCTGGCAAAAACACGCTACACAATCTGCACTCCAGCAACACATGGTGAAAGCACAAGCCTGAATGTGTCTGCAACACCTTTACCTTTGAAAGTTTAGCTATTGTCTGCTTCTCCCACAAATGTGTTCTTTCTTATATTTAAGAGGTTAGACGGGCTTTACAGAACACTGGCAAAAATATGGATTTGGATTTCCTACATAACATTGAATTTCCAGTTTAAAGCACTGCACTACCAAACTACTACTGTTGTTGCCAGGGATGAGGGAAGAAGGGGTGCTGAGGGGACCATAGCATTCCCAGAATGTTTTAGATTGTTGAACAACAGCTGCTTAAATAGTAACAGATTTATCATTTACAGAATATAGTCACTTGTTTCATCCACTGGCATGACATGCACCACTGCATTGTCACCTGAATAATATTTATGCAATTTTACTAATTCTCATATTTTTTTATAGTTGTTTTTAGTATATTTTATTGGACATCTTTAGCTCTTCTATTTACAGTAGCATACATTGATGCTTTTGCGCTGTACTGTACATTGTGCTGCTCTGATATATGACTTTCCCTTCTGTGATTAATAAAGTGACCTTCCTACCCATCCACCCAACCACCTGACAACCCACCCATCAACCTTTGTAATAAGTTAAATATGCAAGTATATCTTGAGTATGATTGTGACACAGCCAGTTCTATTATTAATTTCATTGGTCAATGCTGAACTCATTTGCATGAAGTTTGTCCAGTAAGAGAAAGAGCAGACAGCAGGGTTTGTACCAGTGATTGCTCTATTTTGGTCATATATTTATAACTGTATTATCATTTCTAACCCTAATCTAGCAAACAGCTGAAGAGCTGTGCTGCTTCCATGGCATATCTTTTATAACAGATGTGATGTATGGAGGCATGTAGCTTCAGGTAAAAGTATACCTTGTCAACAGTAACCGTCAGTTTATCATAAGGCTCTATGCTGTCGTTTGAGCTCATCCAGTGCCAGGCATGTTGAAAGTGAGTGATGCTCCTCAGTGTTCAGTATAGAGCCCCACTTGGGGGTCTGCATGAATCTGAGCTCAAACCCCCATAACTCATGCTCAAACTCATTATACATACACCCTGGGACATGCTTTTAATACATCAAAAATCTCAATTACAACGTCTAATTGATATCCCTATTTGCTTAATTGTTCAATTTCCTTCTTTTCTGTTTCTTCATGAAAGGAATGTCTGTGAGTGAAGAACTATCATATACACTACGGTTCTGCACTGGCACTTTGACAGAACTGTTCTCTCTCTCAGTTCTGTAGTCGCAGGGTTATTTTCGCGCAGATTGAAAAAGATAATAAATACATTCTCTTCAACTCAGTTTCAGACTGACTGTGAAATTAAACCAATCAGCAAAGCAATTACAGCAGATAGGAGAGGGCCCGATCGATAGCAGCCCATTATGAATAGCCGATAAAGAGACTGAGAACACCCAGGGTTTGGGGAATCCCCAAGCATGTGATTGGGTAGCGACTACAATGTGATTTCACTTTAATATAGGAAGTGAAGATGACACTTGCAAAATGCAAAGTGTTACTGATGACAGATTACTGATGTAGATTGAGCTGAACTGGGGAAAAAAAAAAGATGGAGGTTTTATGTACATCCACTATACAGTCACAAAAGAAATGGTCTTGCTGTGTTCACACTGGTAAAACACATGCAGTATATGATCTGGAGATCAGTGATACTGCAAAAAAGAAGTATACTTAATAAAAAATAAAATGAATAGAATATTAATTCTATTAATTCTATTATATTTTTTTCTGTCTGTGTGAAAATAACCCTGAAACTAAAGAGTGAGAGAGAGAACAGTTCTGTCAAATATATATGCTTATTTTATTCTTTCAAATAAAAATTAAGATTAATCAATTCAGTTAATACCATGGCCAATGTTTTGGACAAAACAGGCTTTATTTATTTATGTATGTATTTATTTATTTATGAATGAATGAATGAATGAGAGGGGTATTATAATAAATACATGGTGCTTATAGTAAAACTTTAGGAGCATCCAGATCATTTTCTGTGAACACTTTCCTGAAGGCCACAAATTATTTGCAAGTATCCACATAAAATTAATAAAATTATCCACATAAGTGAATTAAGTATTGTTTGCAATATATTGTGCTGCACTTATATATTATATATTAATGTATTGCACTGTGTATTGTAGTTTATTGTTGAATGCACTGTGTATTGTAGTTTACTGTATTGTATTGTATTGTATTGTATTGTATTGTATGGCACAGAGTTCTGTGTTCAGCTCTGTTCCTTTTTTCTGGGTATCTACAGTGACTTTGTTTCTAGCAGTATTTGAGCTCAGGACTGTCTTTTTCCCTAACTTATTGGTAACTAGCAAAGATACTTTCTCTAGACAGACACAGAACTTCTTGTAAGTTGCTCTGAATAAGAGCGTCTGCTAAATGCTGTAAATGTAAATGTAAAACATTTAATAAAATAACTAAAACAGTAAAATTAAAATATGAATAAAAGTCACCACAATAACAGGTATATTTTAAACATCTGGTCTTAATTCTAATGGCCAAGACAGAGGGCTTTATTACTGGTTAATAATATGTCTAGTAAAGAAAGGCTCAAATAGTTTTTACCCCTTGAAGAAAGGCAACAAATTTAAGTAAACTAAATATGTCATCATCATTGTCATCTTCCCCGATTGGACTGACTTTCAAAGACTGATTAAATGAAAACATGAATAAGTAGTCTGAGAGACTACAGAGAGCATAAGCCAGAGGAAAGAAATATTCTATATGAGATCTCCTCTTGATCTCAGGTCTGTTTCTCAGACATGGTTAAGTCCAGTTTGAAATCAGAGTGAGACTTAAGCCATTTTCTCCTGTTTCTGAAATTTGGCTCCTGAGAAATAAACCTCAGGTTTCCTCACCTTGATTAAAATGTTGGTGCACATATGGCTTAACTCTTTTGTGTCTGACGCATCGCACCCCAGTTTTAGCACAATAAGATTTCTCTAAGAAAAATGTAAGATCTCATCGCTTTCTTACAGAGCTCTGATCTGCATAACAGAGCTCTTTCAGCAGTCTGTCAGTGCAGGTAAGAGAACTCAGGCTTTTCTCCTTCTTCACCAGAACTTCTCACAATGAAGTGCTGATATTAATCTCCTTTTTCTCACAAGGTGGGTTTAGGAGAAAGAGTTCAGAAATCAGTGATAATCATTACAATATTGAGATCTGCTTTATTTCTTTGAGACAATTTTAAGAAAGATATTTTTTTCCTCTAGGAAATTAGCTCCACAGGTGCTGACTTGGTCGAAAGCACAGAGGATCTTTATTTGTGTAAAAGTCCTACGTTCTATTTTTTTTTTGGTTGGTTTTTTTAATTAATTGAAAATCCCAAGAAGTCTTTTACTTTGATATCTTTTGTCTGGTGACTAGCAGTGTTATTTCACATGTTAGTTGAATCAAAGGTTAATGAAGGCACTTCAGAAAAGATCTGCCGCATTCAGGAAAGTGCTTTGAAACCTTCATGTACAGTGTTATAGATGCTTTTGTCTCCTTGCTTCATCTAAAGTGTTTGCGCCGCTAAGTGTCAGAAAGTCTTTGTGCTTATATTATCATAAACATAATTATGCAAAAATAGTACATTTGGATGCAAACAGAATCTAATTCAAAGCTAAAGGTCAGATGTGTTAGCAGCATTGTCTAAAACAGGGTGGGGAATATCCTAACCTATTCTGGGTTTTGTGTCAATAATTAATGCAAGAAAGGGTTAAATGATGTACAGTTTGCCATGAAGTGTTATAGAATAACCTGAGCATCCCTCTTCCTCTGCAGTGAGAGCCTGCAAACAGTGGCCGAGGCCAAGGCCCTCTCCATAGCCTTTCATCTCCTCTGTGTAGATTCACCCACCACTATTGATTTCTTATTGACCTGAGATGTCCTCGGCTTCAATGTGCTCTCTCTTTGCTCGCCACAAACCCTCGAACCGAATGTAAGAAAGACGAGTCTCCAACATTGATTTTTTTTCCTCCCTTTCTTTCCCCTCTCACTCTCACTCTCTCTACCCTGTCTTGCCTCTCTTGAGATTAAGATTAAAAAAAAAAAAACTTATTTGTCTTCAGCCATTTCTTGCTCATTAAAAGAATGCAGAGGCTGTTTTGAATAACGGATCTTTTCACCTGAGGAGAGTATAATTTTACCTTGGATCTCAGTGAGCTCTGCTAAATGTGGGATGTACAAAGAGAGAGTAAAGAGCACTGAAAGAAAGGTTGAGTTGTCTTAGCCCCTGCATTTGTGCTTTCAGTACAGGGTACAGCATCTCTCAGAAACACAGTCTTAAAATTCTTTCATGTAAATGCACAGGTATCAATCAACAGAAGCATCTTCTTGTATTTTTGTCTACTGAAGGTTGCAGATTGATTTAGTTTTTTATTTAAAAGGCTTGCACAGATCGCTGTCTTTCAAATGTAGCACTTTGTATAAGTAGATACGACAAAACCTTCGAGATTTGTGCTTATCTTCTTTTGTAGCTCCAGACATTTATCACATGCTTCTGGATACTCACGTATGTGCAGAAACCCAGCACAGTGTATAGTAAGTGTATATTGGTTGTGTTTGGGTCAGCGGAGCTCTGAAATGAAGAGAGCAGGTGGCTAGCACCACTCTCCATGCTTCATTACTGTGTGTGTGTGTCTGTGTGTGTGTGTGTGTGTGTGTGTGTGTGTGTGTGTGTGTGTGTGTGTAATGTACGGGCCGAGGGCGCAGTAAAGGAAAACAAAAGCGCGCGGCTTCCTGGGATTAAGTGAAAACGGAGGCCTCTCATAACACACGTCGGCCTGAGCAATTGAAATAAGATGATTATTCATCCCTCTCAGCTAATTAGGCCCCTCCCCCCAAACCCAAACCCAACAGAAGAGCATAGCTAGAGAGAAACAGTTTCTGCTGAGAACCCTTTAATTGAATCTGCCCTGTTGAGTTAAAAGGCAGAGGAAAGGGAAAAGCAAAGAGGAGAAAAAAAAAACTCAAGGGGAAAATTCTCCTCCGATCATTGAGTCTTCCTTGCGTCTGCACTCTTATTTATTTAATTATTTATTTGTTTGTTGCTTTATCTGTTCATTTCATTACGATTTATTTCCCCTTTTTTCAGATTCAATATTGTTTAAAATGGTTTCTTCTCTCCCTTTGATCTCATTTGAAGAAAGAATTTAAAAAAGAATCCTTTCAAGAAACCCTTGAAGTTTGTTCAATAACAGTGTGTTCTTTTCTTTTCTTTTCCCTTCACTACTTACTGTGAAGTTAGTGGGACTCTTTAGCTACGACTTTAGCTACTGATATTGATAGAAACATAATTTCTGTGTACGTGCCTTGAAAGGCATTTTATGTGTTATGTTTACTGAATGTGTATGCGTGTGTGTGTGTGTGTGAGGGATAACACTTTATGATACAAATAATACAATCGGCTGAAGAAGTGCGAGTGTTGCACGCATTCTTTCTGCCTCGGTGTTTTGATACAGTCCTTGAAATAGAATATGTCATTTCATTTTTTTCTGCTTTAATGAAGACGTGCCATTCAGCAGGGCTAAATGGGTTTTGACCGTCTTGGTAATCATTTCCATTGAGTGCAGAGTGCTTTAGATAAATAGCTCCTAATTTGTGCGAGGTGTGTAGGCTGATCTGACAGAGGCTGCCAGTGCGCATTACCAGCTCTGCTCTGCGTGTCAGGGAGGACAGCCGTCTGCCTGATCCCTGCCATGCGCTTTACCCAGGACTGAAACTGCTGACCTCCAATCAGACCCATTTGCATATGCAGTGCAGTCAAACCTACACACAAGTGCTGCAAGGCAAATTTCTACTGACCCTGGAACAGCCTGTCCATATACATGGCTCCCACACACATGCAAAGGCTGCAGGCGAACTGGGTGCTCTGTGCGGGCTTGGATAAGAAGAGCATGCACTGGGACGCTCTCTTATTGCTCATATGAACCATTAAACTATCTTCATCATTCTCACACACATATAGCAGATAGGTTAACCAAACACATATGACTATTTTGATTGTTTAGATACTAAATACTTTACTACACAGTAAGGGTTAGGCCCTTTTGCCAACGCAGTGCAAGCTGTTTGTGTAAAAGGTCGCAATCTGATTTAAATTCATACACAGTAATTAAAGACATATGTAAATGAACTTTTAATCATAATTGGCCTGTCCATGCCCACAAATGTGTTGTTTCATAGCATTCATTATTATGTTAGTGAAGCTTTAGAGAATATCTCAAAAAATCCAATTCAGAGCATAACATTGGGCCTCAAGCACCAACTGTTCTTAAGAATTTACTCAGGATTTCTTCACTGCATTTTTGCCCAATGGTTGGATGATGTATATGATACACGCTGGGTATTGTAGTGACAGAAGGACAGGATACAAAATCATGAATTATATCAGACTGATGAAGCTAAGAAATGGAATGTTGCACTACAGAATACTATATAACACAACAAATATATTACATGCTAGCTTTAGACTGGAATGCTCTTTTAATGACACAGACTGAAAATACATAGTTCTGTGCTACCATTTCTCATTAGTTTGAATGGGATTTGTGCTATGAAAGAACGATTTTGTAGGCAGAGCACAAGGTGCATGTAAGACGCATCAAAAATAGTTCAGCATCACTGCTGTCTTTGAATTGTTTATGACTGGTATATAACAGCTTTGCACAGTGATAAAATATTATGAGGATATAGTATTAAAATAAGATCACTTTGAGGTGTGATACACATTTTCCTTTTTAGATTTAGCCTTAATCCTTGTCCTATAGGTGGTAATTAAAGTGTATGTTTGTGGAGCTCTTTAGTTGAGCTGTGGAGTATTACACTCTGACCTTTAGAGATTGGAATCTGTGTTCTCTGTGTCTAAAGGCACACACTTTAAGTGGTGCTTCAGAAAGGTGCCAAAATTGATTTTTCCTCACGTTAAGTGTGTTTTTGATATTAACAATGTTTAGAGATAATCGTGAACCCTCTTTTAAGTGCTGTTGTTGGTGGGTGGGGAGTGGATTGAGCATTATTAAATATAATGTCTGTGTAGAAACAGATCTTGTTTTGAATGTGCTGGCTCTGTGTTAGTGTGTGAGCTGTGCAACGGAAGCTACAGGTAATTAAAGCAAAGAAATGCAGTGGTAAGATCAAAGCAAGGCACACCTGATAACATAATAATCCAATAAAATCCAATGGCCAGTATTTTGAAAAGATATGAGAATTGTGGGTGCTGGTAATGTCAAGCAATAGGGGGATGTACTCACAACAGCTGCAATAACTCTCAAAAAACTGGTCCAAACTGACAAGTATATATTAAAAAAGCTAACTGGTACCGCTATAAATGGAGAAGTTTATTAGGGAGTTTGAAAACAGTAGCACCATTCCTTTGTGGCAGATGTTCATTGTTTTCTGGGGAAAAAATACAGAGGCAATGCTTGGGTAGTCCCCTTAGAGGACTAAACACTTGTTGAGGCAGGAAGTAATACAGGCAAATGAAACTGACTTCTTAACACACAAGAGAACTCACTTTAGTTGGAAAGTGTTATTTGGAGAATTGTTCTGTTTTGACAATCTCCATCATCTCCATGCTCCTAATTTATTTTGGCATCCTCAACATCACCACTGTGCATAACTTGTTTCTATTCTCATACTTGTTTATTTCTTTTTTTCCCTTATAGGAAGGCAAATGAAATGTTTGATGTAAGGATATACTGGACTGGTCCTAACACTCAGATTAAAAAGGTTAAACAGAAATAAGAATGTCTCAGTAATTAAAATACAACATCTTATATTTTCTATGTGCCATGCATATGCTCTGAATGTACGACGCAACAAGTTTATACAATCCAGTAAATTAATTTCCCGCTCGCAGTTAACAGCGGTTGACCACACTCTTATTCTCATCACATAAAGAAGTATAGACTAAAAGAAAGCTTGTAATGTGGTAAAAATGTAATGCAAATAAAGGCTGCTGTTAGAATCACACAACAACTTTTTGTTGTGTAGAAATAAGCTACTTGGCAAACCTTTGCAATCACAATTTTGATCCATTTCTCAATGCAACAAGATGAGAAATTCTAGAGAGGGAAGGGATGAACAAAAGGGGAATAAGAAGAAAAAGAGGGCCTGCTTTTTGATTGACAATCACAACATGCAATTAGCAGTGTGTGTGTGCGTGAGGGTGGGGGCAATGATGAGCAGCCGTGCTCCAGTGGTTTTGGACTGCAGCAGAGAGAGAACGCTGAGTGTAGACTCACAGCCCCTGCCATATGGTCTTAAATCTCCTCCATCCCTATGCCCATGCCACAGTGCGTCTGATGCTTTCTTTTCTCCGACTCCCACTCTCTCACACACACACACACACACATATACACACACATATACACACATACACACACACACAGGTACACGCAAACTGCAATACTCACACACATACACTATAGCTCAGAGATTTCCTTCACCCTTGAGAAGCTTTTCTGTAAATATAGGATAGATAGATAATTAGATAGACAGACAGACAGAGCTTTTGATCCCTGCATAGGAAAAATTGGGTTCAACAGTAGCAAAAAAACAATTTTGCAGAATTCTGAGAAAGTCCCACCTCCCTAAGTTATTGTTGTTACATTGATCAAAATTTCAATTTAGGAAAGTCCGTCCACTTGGTAAGCCACCTTGGCAACGGCCCGGTCATACAAGACATGCAGTCTCTTTCAATGGGAAAAGACCTATGGACCCCAAACTACAACAATTAACAATAAAGTACAATAAAGTAATTAACGTTTTAAAACATATTTGAAAAGTTTGCCTCCAATAAGGCAGAAAAGCACACCTTTTAAGCTTGTTCTGGCTGCTGTACATGTGCCAAATGGCTCTTTTCTGGCCGTATTCAGACAGCGGAGAATATTCCTTCCAAAATGCCATTAAATTCTATGCCTGAGCTTGAAGATAAATATTAATTCACTGGAATATGTGACCCCCTTTACATTGTTATTACTGAGGTTTACTAAAAAAACTTGAGAAATAAATGAGTACCCCTGAGCACCATAGCTTGGTGAGTAGTTTATTTTCATGTAGAAATATGATGTTGTGGCATTCAAGGCACTTGCTAACATTGATAACGGGCTGAATATGAAGAATTAAACTTGATAGACTTCAAAAAGGAAATAGGAGCATAATTAAGTGCTAGTTTCTTGAGTCTATATATTCAGTGTGATGTGGTGTTGAACTTCTTCTCATAATTCCACCTTTAAAGATCTACTTTGCGTGGGTGTGGATTATTTGTGGAAAACTCTCTTCTGTCTATATGCAGCTTTATTGATGGACAGGACTTTCACTGTAAAAAGATGCTATCTTGAGCATTGCAAGATTTCCCATTCTTTTTTCAACCAGCGAACAGTCTCTTCTTTTATTATGTCTCTGGTTCCAGCTACATGGTAGCACCCATAGTGTGCTATCCACTTGTGCTAACAGACTAAAAAATTCCTCCTAGACCAGCATAGCTGCTAAGCAGCAAAACCAACATAAGTTGCGTTTCTGATGCTTTTGTGCTGGTCAGCAGCAATACATTTTAATATGCTGGCCAGCAGCAAAGCCAGCTGATGTTTTTTTGGATGCTAGTATGCTGGTCAACCAGCATGACCATGTTGTATGACCTGCTAAACCAGCCCCAGATCAGCACTACACCAGCCATTTTTATTCAAAAATATCTTAACTTTACAAAATGTTAAGTGCAGATGTCCATATTTGGAAACTGACAAAATATGCATGCAGGCCAATTTAAAGACAACAATAATGGACTCTAGAAACCATGTTTACATCAATCAAACCAGGAAAACTGTTTAATCATATGACGATGAAGTGGCAGGATTTCATGTTTAATAAGGTAGAGGTTTTAATGACAAAGGCTGCCCCTTCAGCTAATGCTAAAGCTAACACTTGAGCCAGACAGAGGGACGTTGGATACTGAGAAGGACTCATGTATTACTTGAGGTCTTTCTGCAAGCTTTAATGAAACAGTACAAGTAATGACATTCATGTTTATCTTTACACTCAATGCTTTAATCACATGTAAGCTCTGCAGTCCTGTTTTATCTGACTGGTTTACCAAGCTAATTGTCACCAACATCTTGAAATGACTGTGTAAATACAGTAACCCAGATAAAGTTTCCCACAGAGTTAAATCCAAGAGTTTTTCAGCTTCAGGAGTGAAACAAAAGCAAATAACACCCCCCAGATGATCAGGATAGCATGAGTCATTATAGGTTCCCCAGTAACACCTTTCTATAATTTCTATTATTTTTTTAGCTTAATCTAATATGCTGCCAGGGTCACTCTCATTGCAGTTTTGGCTTGAGGTGTTCTGTCAGAGTTTTCCCTTCTCGTGACAGAGTGAATAATGTTTAGAGAGTTTAAAGGGATTGTGATTGGCTGAGAGGTGTGTCAATCATTATTTTGCAGATGGTCAGGTACACATCCAACATATATTTACACTTACATACTGTACAAAGAAAACAGTGTACAATCATGACAAAGTGCAGAGGAGAACAAAAGGAAATGCAAGCTCAGCTGACCCCATTGTTGAGTCCACTTTCAGTAAGCTTATTTACCTCAAATCACGGCCGTTATTAATGACAAAAAAAAACTTGATTAAACAGTGGGCCCGTGTGTAAATAAATGCAGCGCTGTAAGCGTGCACTGTTGTGGGCTTGGTAAAGGTCAGTCAGGCGGGTCAGGTCCTGCAGCAGCACTTTGTTCTGTGTGTTGGTGTAGTTGTGGAAACGGCTGGCTGGCCTGCTGGCAGTGGGTCCGCCCTCCTCCCTCCTACAGACCCTGACTGTAGGCCTGCATGCCAGTGATGGATGGCTAGTTAGCCCAGAGCCAGGGGCCGAAGCTGGGCAGGGCCGGCTCTCGACAGGGGCTTTTACCCCCACCCCAGCCCTCAGCCCTCACACACCCACTCTCATTAACACACAGCTAGGGTCTGGCCTACTTCCTGCTACTGCCTCTCTAGCGACTTTCTGTGGACAATACCACTGTAGTTACAAGTTTTTAATGCTAGTCTAAACCTTTGGATGGGTAAAAATATACATATTTATCACATCTAACTTGGAGAAATACTCCAGCGTTTTTAACTTAGCTTAGCAGCCAATAAACTGATATATATATATATATATATATATATATATGTGTGTGTGTGTGTGTGTGTGTGTGTGTGTGTGTGTATATGTATATATGTATGTATATATATAATATTTGCCTCATAAACAGAATTTCTTGTCCATGGCATTTAAACATATACTACAGATACAGCAGTCAGAGGTTAGATTTATTTACTTATAAATTACTTATAAATAAATAATTTACTTATAAATTATCAAGTTATTACAACTGCATTATAAGTAAGTTGAAAGAAGAGGCATTACTGAGTCAGGACTGGATTTTTGATCAGAGTTGTGGAGTTTTTCAGACCACATTATATGTCTTTATATAGCTCAGAAAAAGGTCCAGCAGAGTGTTTAGGTTCACATGCAAAAGCAACATTAAGCTAATGAAGATACGATTACAATAGTGCATATTTGGAAGTCATGATGTTCTCTTTGAATACTGAAGGAATTTACTGTTGTGAAATGTGCTATATTCTGCATTCTGTGTGAATGCATTGAAGTTGTATTTTAGGCTGCCTATTTTGTGTTTACCCCTACATGGTCATGTTTGTCACAGCTGTTACTTGTCCTGTATAAGCTGGGTCTAATCTTGGCATCAGTCCGGCTATAAAACTCTATCAAGCCAATGTCTTATGGGCTGGCTGGGTGTCTGGTACCTGCGCGCTCAACGAGTAAACTTCACTTCTCCAGACAAAAGACTAGGTCCCCTGGTATCAAGAGGGGTTGGATTCTTCAATACATTTAAAACACACAATCAACAGATTCATCCGCTCAGTGAAGAGGTCCGAAGCACAACCAACATTACAAAGTGTTCTTCTGTGCATTGCGTGCTATTATACATTTCCACCAGGGAGGTCTCCAAATCTCAAAAACTTTCATAGTGCAGCTTCAAATAGATTTGTGCCAGTTTCATTGCTATAATATACACACAGCTTCTCTACTACTTTTAACTGCTACTTTTTTGCTAATTATTTTAAAATGCATTGTCAGGGGAGCCTAAGTGTGTTCACTTGAGTGTTTAAGAAAGTATTCAGTGATGCCAAAGTAAAATGGGAGCAAATGAAATATTTAAGATGTAATTTTCCTTTAAGAATGAACTACTAACAAACTAACAGTGGAACTCATATAAATCATCGCTGTTGGAACAAAACCTCTGATCTCAGAAATGGTAACTGTACAGGAGAGGAAAAGAATATTCTTAACTTGTGATGCAAGCCATTGTAATTTTTAGACCATAAAATTTCAACACAATGCAAATGGTAATTGGAGTTAAGTGATGTTACACAAAAAAGTGATACAAGGTTTTGTGGAATAGTGATAAAATGCTCAGTAAATTCTCATTGAATATGGTTTGCACAGCATGTCCTAGCAGCAGCTGCATGCCCACCATTCTTTATATGTTAAAGTGCACAAAATTGTGGCTTTACAATCCGTGCTGACTGTGGTGTTGCTAAGGTTACTCACTCCGAGGGCATGCAATATGGAAGATAGTGCTAGTGATTGGGTCGTGTCCATCTCATGCCCTGATGTCACTTCATTTAGATTTACATCAGGTACTAAATTAAAATAGTCACTCAGCAAACACTCTCATCTCTCTCTCTCTGTCTACCTCTCTCTCTCTCACACACACACACACACACTCAGGAGTTGCGTGCAGTGCAAGCACTGAAGCAGAAAATATTGCTGTCTAGATATTTGTCCTGGGGCTGATAGAGGAGGCATTGTCTTGGGACTCTGTCGGGCCTCTGAGCTGATAGTTGTGCATGGCAGCTGCAAAGTGTGCTTTGTTATGTGTCTGAGGATTAGGGTTCAGGACCTTGTTTTTTCTTCAAATTCTAGTCAGATCAGAGACACATGTGTTCCGAAGAGATCAGGGGTCAACTCTTCTCTGTCTGATGTATGTATGTGTATATATATATATATATATATATATATAGATAGATAGATAGATAGATAGATAGATAGATAGATGGTATTTTAATTGTTATTAATTCATTAATACTTTTTTTAATTTTATTTTAATGCTTTGCAGCATTTCTTTCCTGCATGCATTATTTCCAGGCTGCCTCTGAGAATGCCCAGCAGCACAGAGAACCCCAAGGGGTTTCCATTTTCGTATTGTTCCCATTATCCAAAACACAGTACTTAACCTACAGGCATTTAAAGCAAAACTGAGAACAGCTGTCACATTAGAGGCAGACAATGCTGGCAGTAATAGCCAAAATACTGTAATTGATGCCGTGATGTAATGCGAGCGCAGGCAGAATAAACAATAGTCAGCCTTTTGTTTGTTTTTCTAAACAGTTAAACAGTAGTGGGTTTTCCCTATAGGTAACCAGCAGAGTTACACCATGCAACAGTACACTGGGTTCTTGAGCAGAGCTAGACTGTTTACTCATAATGAAGCTGGATTTGCACTGCCAGCATGTGTCCCCCCTCTCTCTCTCTGTCTCTCTCTCTCTCTCTCTCTCTCTCTCTCTCTCTCTCTCTCTCTCTCTCTCTCTCTCTCTCTGTCTCTCTCTCTCTCTGTCTCTCTTTTGCTCTCTCTGCAGTCTCTAAACTGTAGCAGAGGGTTGATGTCGTATCCTATTGTGTGTCGGTGTGTAAAGGGGGGGTGTCAATGTAGGGGGGGTGCGTGTGGGGGCCATGCAGCAGCTGAAAGCAGCGGGGGACATAGCTCTCAGTAACAAGGACACACTGCTCACTCGTCCCTTCCCACCATCCTCTTCAAGGTGCTCCACTACTCCGTGGGTGCTGATTCTATCTATGTCCAACTTGACAGACTTGCAAAAGCATCATTCTTCATCACCGGTATTCTATTCATTACCTAGCGTTACAGTAAACTGCCTGATGCTGTTAAGACATTCAAACTACATTTAAGCACAGTGGTACAATGAAGGCCTACAGATGTTGGCTGTGTTGGCTAATAGCAAATACATCAAAGAAATGCAAACACCCTTAAATCTCACAGGTCTAGATGTATTATGGTCTTTTTTGTATACTAATCAAGTTGCAATGCTGACATAACACTAATATATTACAGGCTTTATGAAAATTTTGATAATGAATTACTTTTGTTTTTAACATCTGTTCTGAATTCATAATTTCTGTTTGTTTTGATGTTAAAAAAATGACAAAATGACAAAAATCTAGAGGATTCCTTTTTCTTTCTACAAAAACTGTATGTAAAGCTTTTTTTTTTACTTTTTATCAAATCATAATACAGAATCTTTTGTTATAAAATATTTGCTCTTCTACTTACAAGCACAAAGTGAAAATAAGTATAAGTGAAAATAATTTCACATAGCAGGTACAGAAAACTTAAATGTGGCATTTGTTCTGCAAATTTCAGTGCACAATGCCTGTTTATTTCCCATTTGAGTTTAACATATTGGAAAAGGTAAAGAAAATAATATGTGAAATATGAAATGTTTCCACAAACACTGACTGCATCTTATGTTTATGCTTTTTTCCAGTATTTTAAATTAAGCAAATGAACAGTCATTATGCATTAAAATGTGCAGAGGTGTGTACATATTTTCACTTATCATTTGACCAGGGGTGCTCAAACTTTTGTAAAAGTATGTGTGTATGGCCTAATTCTTCATCTATATCTTTCACCTGTTATAACATTGTAATTGGGTGCCAGAGCTTCAGTATTGCTTTGTTATTATACAGTAGGGGAAGCACTGTGCACAACTTAGTCCAATCAATTCATTGCAGCCTTCACCAGCTCTGTTGACACTGTCCATTTAGAGTAGCGGGCTGCAGAAATATGGCCTATTAATTGGTGAATCATGGCTCGTTGCAGTAGCCATGATTGCCACCAAAGTGAAAAACAGTGAGATTATTAGCCACCCTGCAATGAATTTTATTATGATGTACAGGGCTGTGCGTCTGCCGAGACCATTCCACCTCAGCGGGAAAGCAGCAACACCGGACTTATTAGTCATACTTCACTAGCTGTCAACAGGCACAAAGCCGACTCGTGATTAAAAATGAACATCCCGCACTCCTCAGTATCCCTCTCGTGTTGGGTGTCAGAAGTGAAATGTTGGGTTATTTGTGTGCTTTATTGATGGAGTTGCTTGGAGGTGAAGGAGATGTTTTTAGATTGTCTGTTAATTCTCCGAATGCAACAGAGACGCAGAGTGAGGGAGAGAGAGGGGAGAAGATGGCTAAGGGAAATAAATCAGTGAATCAGGAATTCTCAGTTTCATAATTCTGTGGAAAATATGGGGAATAAAAATCCCATTACAGAGGAAATTGAAGTCCTTTGTTCTTAAGTATTTCACTTCTTCAGATATTTCCCTGGATGGAGCTGGGGATTCGGCAGGCCGGAGTTACCCAGTCGAGACAAACAGGAATTAAAACACCATATGCTCTGAAACGCTGCCTCACCACTGCTCAAACGCTTCTGCAATTTCTCCCACTACAAAGAGGCCTACGTTTCCAGTGCCTCCTTCCTTTATTTATATATTTTCATCCTTATTTATGTGCTTATGTGCATCTCCTTTGTCACAATTGCAGAGATAATACCCATATTGTTTTGCAGGATGCTAATTGCTAGAATTGTTTAGCTGATGGGAAAGAGCTATGATGGAAAAGGAAATGTAAGAGTTCTTGGAAAATATCTGATGTCATCTGATTGCTGTCTGACCGGCTGTCTGCATGCATCATGAGCATCAGGGTGGAGCGTGTATCTGGCATTAGCATGCGTTTAGACAGGTAGCAGTGGGACCGGGAGCCAGGGACGCTCAGCTTTGATTTGTTAGGCCAATGAGAAGATTCTGTTGCGGGAGTTCAGCTCAATCTCAATCTAGCAGCGCATTAGAGGTCCTGTTCCCCTACGCCCCACCTAGCTCAGTTAATTGTGTGTTTTCAACCCGCCGTCGGAGGCTAATTTAGCTATAGATTGAAATGAAACAGCCCTGGCCTCACATTTTCTGGCAATCAAGACTCCAATTTGACTGTGTTTTCTCAGCAGACATTAATGATTCCAAAGCTAATACTCATTGTTTGAAGTGACATAGCAGCCCTGGCATTTACTTAACCTTTTGTCTTATGTACAAGTCTGAGTCAATGCAGAATTTACTCTTAATTAATATCTTTTCTTCCTCCTCCGCCAACATTCATTTCTTGAATATTCAGGGACAGTCAAACCAGACAAAGGCGCATAGTTCAGAGATAAAGAACACTTTTATTCAATCAAAATCCTTTTTACTTTTTTTGTTCTTCAAATTAAATTGTCGGATATAATTAACAACCGAAGAAGTTTTTTTTATATTCAATAATTAGATAATGGTGATAAATACTAGCACAGGTCAGCTAAGTCTTAAAGTGCTCTTATGAGGCCGATCACCGAAGCAAGGAGTAATTCTTTGTAAGCCGCATGTTAACTTATGATTTTACAATGAAATCGGAGTTGAAGAGGATATGTGAGTTCTACTTGCTCTATTTTCTGGATGCTCATTTATCTGAACTATTTTACTCCAATGTGACTGTTTCTGTTATTGTTGTCTCAGGTGGCTGGAACAGCAGTGTCTGGTTGGACATGGCAGATGAACTGATGTAAGTGTACAATATTCACATGTACAATATTCACAGTTCTGCCTGATAGCCCTTACATGAGTCAGTCTGGGACACGTTAGTTTTTGTTAAATCATTTTAAAAGTATGTGAGAAAGCTACACTGCTGCACTGTAGAAAACGGCTCAAGTCAACCTAAAAAGTTACTTCATATGGTAATAAATTTGAACTAGTTTTATTTGATCTAAATGAATATTTTGAATGAACGATTCTTTCAGTGTGATTTGAATAAAACCAGTTCATTTGTTTGTTACCACATAAAGTATTTTATTAGGTTGAACTGAACAGTGTACACATCTCTACTACAAATGAAAAAGTAAACTTACCATTTATGAACAGTTCAGTCTAAAGCAGAGTGGGTGCAATGTTACAAACGACCCAACAGTTGGGCTTAATTGTAACAGACAGAGGGTCTAGTTGTAACAACGGTCAAAATGTTTTCAATTTGATGCAAAAAACAACTAGTTTAATAAAATGATGTGTTGTTTGAATCAGACAAGCTTTTCAACTTCAGTACATAGAAATACACACATCGAATTTTGACTGCAAAGTAGAAGAGTACTTATCAGATTGATTGTTTATATGACAGTACATGTATATTTACAGTACATTTTTATTATTCTGTGCATAAAAATGATTATTTTTAAAACTATTTGGATTTAGCTCTCACTGTGTGATATATGTATGCTATATACTTCAAAATGGTGCTACATTATAACCACTGACAGTGATAAAATAATACAGGAGTGAAATTGTGAAAAACTTAATTACTCCAGAGTGAATCTTAAGCCAGTATCTGCCTGTTTGCTGTCAAAATTCACAGATGAAGTACGGAAGTATGAGCCTGTTCTACTTGAGCATTTTTAACTACATTAAATATCCATGCAACATTTTATCCCACATTTGGCTGTGCCCTGGTCTCCCCTAAGTAATTTGGACAACACTAGTCCAACCAAAGCCATAAACTGTAACACTCAGCTGAAGAAAGAGATCCATTAAAATGACTTGATTTAAACATTAAATATACCATTTATATTATATTATATTATTTTCTACACAGTTGTCGGCAAACGTAAGTAAACTGAAAAGCAAGTTTGGGTAACATTTTATTCTCATAGTCCATAGTAAAAGTGCCCAACTTACACTTCAACTAAATATTTATTAAAAAAATAAATTCTTACCTTAATTCCCTAATCTTAAACCTGGCCTTAGTCCTAATCTTAGCTTAACTTCACCCCAACACAACCCTGGCGCTAACCCTAATGCTGCTGAGAATCAACTTAGTTGGAACCTCTGTAGATGATCTATAGGGGACGATACAAATAAAGGTTGGCCCAAATTTATGTTGTTTCACTCATAAAAATGTACACATTCGAATCAAGTAGAATTCAGTTTATTTCATTATTATCAGTATTATTATTATTATTAGTAGTAGTAGTAGTAATAGTAGTAGTAGTAGTGGTAGTAGTAGTAAGAGTAGTAGTAGTAGTAGTAATAGTAGTAGTAGTGGTGGTAGTAGTAGTAATAGTAGTAGTAGTAGTCGTAGTAATAGTAGTAGTAATAGTAGTAGTAGTAGTAGTAGTAGTAATAGTAGTAGTAGTAGTAGTAGTGGTGGTAGTAGTAGTAATAGTAGTAGTAGTAGTCGTAGTAATAGTAGTAGTAATAGTAGTAGTAGTAGTAATAGTAGTAGTAGTAATAGTAGTAGTAGTAGTAGTAATAGTAGTAGTAGTAGTAGTAGTAGTAATAGTAGTAGTAGTAGTAGTAGTAGTGGTAGTAGTAGTAGTAGTAGTATTATGATCATTACTATTTTTTCATGGTACCATATCTCTCAAGTGCTTTGATGCCCTGTATAGTTCAGGAAAAACCTAAAAACTCTAAACCTAAAAAAATATACCCCCCCCCCCCCCCGCCCTCCAGAAAGGCCCCTTTGTGTATATTACCCAACATACACACTGTGTGCAAGTGGCACACGTGTTTAAAACCTGTGACAGAATTCATTAATTATATAGCAATATGCAGAACAAATAAGGTTATGCTCCTCAGTACAGGTTGCACTTATGACACTTATGTGGTTTTACCTCTCTCTGACTCTCCCTCTCTCCCTCTCTCTCTGAAGACTCCCACCTGGATGAGGCTGAGGTCAAAGTCTGGTCAAATAGCAGTAGGCCCATGTGGCTGTGCGAGAGCAGATGAAGTGGTCAGCGGTATGACAGGTAGTGGGGGATTCTGACAGGCCAGGCTACAGTGTGGATTAAAGGGGTGTGGGGGGTGGGAGCAGCAACTGAGCAAGCAATGCAGAGAGAGAGAGAGAGAGAGAGAGAGAGAGAAAGGGAGGTTAGTGGTCCATACTATTCTGTGCTATGGAGCATGGAAATAACAAAGCCTCAGAGACAGCCCCAGTCAGTCCGCATGAATATGGTCATTCGAAGCGACCGATTGGAGTTCCAGTGTGTGTAATCTTACATAAGGCTGGCAGAGATTAAAATGGCAGCATAATTACAGCGGTGCGGGAGATTCCTGCTGTGTTTGCATACACACGCGGGATTTGTAAGCTGTGCATTAGCCGCACGGAGAGAGGGCCACCACAGAGAAGGTAATTTAAGGAGAAAATTCCACCGGATTCTCTCTCTCGCCCCGATATCATTACGGCCCATATATGCGCTATCACGTTCCTGCGTAGCTCACCCCGCACTGTAGATGAACACCATGGCAATTAATTGTTCTGGGTTTTGGTTTTATAGCTTGTTCGTTGACCAAAGCTCAGGGAATGGTTTGTTCTAGCCACTGGTATCTAAATTAAATTGTCTTTATCTCCTGCTGGAAAAAAAGGGAGAGGGGAGGAAAAAATTAATTTGTTAGATCAAAAAAATATTTAATTTTTCAGCACATCAAACAAACTTTTATTCAGGGTGTACCGAGGCAGTCCTCTTTTTTTTCTTAATTAAGAAAGCATTCTATTATTAAACCAGATGAAAAGGAAACATCAATTCAAACAGTACAGTCATGTTCGACTACCACTAATCTTTTGGTAATTATTTTTTAATTGAATCTTTTGAACACAAAAAAACCCTGAGCAGATGCTTGTATTACTTGAGTCCCTCATCATACTCGACGCTGTGTGTGCAAGATGATGCTCCTGCGCGTGTGAGCAAAGGGGAAGGAGAAGTTAAAGAAAAAAGGGAGAATTAAAAAGTGGAGGAGAGGGAGAGGGGGCCAGCGCAGAGACCCGGTGGTGCTCCGAGGAGACAGAAACTTCTGCATAAATGAACAGCTCAGCAGCCAAACTTCTTTAGATGATAACACATATACGCACGCATACACAATTGTGTGCACACACACAGGACTGTGTCAGGATTCTGCTGATACGCACAATATTTTCGAAACAGAGAGGTCGAGCAGTTTGAATTGAAACAGAGATCTGCGCTATTTTACCTCGCATTCCTCTCTGCCTCACCTAGAAAAAGCCTGGACAAGCATAGCCTCTAAACTTTTAGAGTAATGGAGTGCTGATTTGCGGAAGTTCATATGATTAGTCTTTAGGGGAGCATGCTTTAAAAGTGTATTAGCAAAACCTAGTGCAAAGTTGGAAGGCTTTTCGAGGGGGGAGAGGAGGAAAGAAAACAGACTGCGGAATGGGAAACTTGATTTTTTTGACACTTGATATGCTCCCTAAGTGGAAATTTGTGAAGTGCGCTCTCAGGCTCTTCAAAGTACTTAAGGCGGTTGGTGGAGATGCAAAGAGGGGCTTATGAAACAGGGCTGTAAGAACGGTCAGTAATAAAGAGACATCTTTAGCGTTATGCAGCAGCGCATAGGCCATAATCAGGCACAGCCCAGCCCAGATAAACCTGGGCAAATCACATTAAACACGCATTATGCATGTGGCTACAAAATGCCGTGCCACAAAACGGCTCCTCCGCTGGCTCAGACGCACTCAGCATCTGAAGCTGTCAGCATCATTTCTGACAAACATGATTTACTGTATTACATTCCCTTCTATGCACACACACTCACACCACACACCAGGGCTGTCTCTCACTTTCATAGCCACCAAATGGCAAAACAGCCACCATCTCCTTATAATCTCTAACATCACGAGGTGAAGTCAGCACAGCAGACTTATTGTTGGCTAGTTTGATGAACAAAAGGTCAGCAGATGAAATTTCAATTGCTGTTCCAAATGAATGAAATACAGAGGAATGTTATACTCAGTTAAAAAAGGGGAAAACACAATGGAAAGACACCTAAGCACGCTGTTCACAAAGAATAATAGTAATAAATGCAACATGAAGAATAAAATTGTATGATAATACAGTATTGTTATTGGCTACCACAGTGGCCTAAGACAAATGAAGGAAGGTTCATTAAAAGCCAGGGCTGCATGAAGAGACCTTCCCACAAATTGAAAGAGAGAGAAAGAGGAAAGAAAATGATGAAGAGATTTAGGGGGGGGTGTCTGCCTGCATGCAAAGAGGAAGAAATAAATAAACAATTACGTAAATAACCTTCAGAAAAGTCACCTGTCCTCCATAAGGAGCCTGTCGACAGCTCGTCAAGGGAAATTAAAGGTTTGTCACCGTCATCTATCCGCAGAGCCTGGCTCTGTGAAAATGGTAGTGCTTTTGAGGATGGAAAAAGGTTTTTATGCCAGATATGTATGGGTGCAGGCAGTGATTTTGCAGGCAGTTTGTCAAAAGAGCACAGGAGCACTAGTGAAACACTAGCACAAAAAGGTGTGATATCCCTGCTTCCTAACGTACTATTGTAGCAGTTAGAATGTTTCAGCAACACACACACACACACACACACACACACACACACATATATATATATATATATATATATATATATATATATATATATACACACACATACAGGGAGTTTTAGTATTCACACTGAGAACAGAGGACAGATGCACATGTTATATGTGCAGGTGTGGAGCTTTGTTTAGAATCCAGCTGAGTCTGTTGAAGTCAGCTTTATAGTATGTACTGCACAGAAGCCTTCAAGATACTTGATTACCCTTCACTTCAGTGAGTCCAGCCAAAAAAAAAAAAAGTATCAGGCACTAAAGCGTAATGCTTTTTCTTCTGTAACTTTGCTTCACTTTGTCTTATGAGTTTTCCAGGCTCTGCACAGTTCTTTACTAAATTTGTATCGCTCTACTGTACTCAATTACAGACCATTGTTTACTCTGAACAATTCAATTTAATTCAGTTCCTCTGCAAAAAGAAGATGATACAAATTGTCTTGAGCAAAAGTAGTGATGACAGCACTTCTACACTCTTCCAGGTCTCAACAGCAGTGTAATTTCATTCAGCGAGTCCTAGCTCTGACACAAGTCCGACCCAAAATGAAGAGACCTACAGATATGTCTTTACTGCAAGTACCGCTGGATTTAGTTCTGTATGAAACGCAATTTGCGAGCAGTTTCGTGACACACATTACTGTCTTCCTGCCTATGTCAGATCTACAGAATAGAAAAAAGCACCATTTATTTTAGTAACATGACCACTTACATTTGAAATTGATTCTAAATGCAAACAGGCATAACTCTGGATGCTGCAGCAGTGGAGAAAACCTCTTTCTTCAAATTTCACACTGTGTATTGTAGCTGGATAAAAATGGAGTGAAACAGAGAGAGAGAGAGTGTAAAAAAATCAATAGAGAAGACATTGCTGGAGGCTTACATATTACATTTTGCATAAAAGTCAGACTTAATTTGGCTTTGATCATCATTCCCAGAGATGACTCACTGGAGCCACTGTCATTAGTGAATCCTGGGAAAAAGCAGACACTGACGGAGAGCAAAGTCTTTGGGTTGTATCCATCTCCCTTCAGCGCTGTGCTCTGATGCAAGGCTACAGTGAACGAGTGAACGCCATGACGTTTAAAGCAGTAAACACAGTTTTTGGATTATCGCAAAACCTTATCTCACATTGTCGCAAGTGTTATCAAAGCTGCGGATTCCTTTATGCCTAATTTATTACCATTAAAACTGCTCTAATTTTTTGTTGGAAAAGAAAGATCTAAGTCCGTCTGCCTCAGAGCTACGTTCTCTGCATTTGGCTTGAAGAAGTTGTAGGGAGATAGCTTCCTGTGAAACTTCTGTATAAGAATAGCTTAGCCTTGATTGTTATCATCCTTGTTTTACAACAGATTTTTGGCAATCAGTCCACGTCAGATCAAAAGAGTTTTTGTTCACAATTATAAAAGCTTTAATAATATTCAGGATTAGATTGCGCAGCTTCGGTCTCTGATTAAAAATCACATTAGCCGTATAAAAAAGAGGGGAAAAAAAACCTGGAGAAATACAATAAAATAATGAATGAAGATATGAATGTAATTAATAGATAGAAGAGTTTCACAGAAAGAATAAAGAAGAAATTTGTCTTCTCTTCCACACACAATGCCATTGTTCTTGGGACATTCACAAGTCACTTCATTATTAATGATACCGGGTTTGATAATGTTCTTCTATTTTTTTCTTCCCCCACTGTTTCAGTGTTTCAACATATTCAAACTTGCTGCTTTCTCTCCAAGCTTTTGATATTCACTTCTGCTGGATATATGATCTATAGCTGAAAAGAGATTATGTTTCTGTTGTTTTGACATGTCCTGTCATGTAACATGGTATCGTGTTTTGAACTTCACAGTGGTTACGTGATAACGTGGCCAGAGTGTTCTGTTCTCGGTACACGTGAACGTTAGCCATTTAAGGTGGTTGGAGGAGACTGGGCTGTGTTCGTGGAAGACTGAAAGCAAACACTGACTTTCCATTGGCCTTTTCTCCCCTTTCTTGGCCTCAGAAAACTAAGCATCAGTGTCAGAAATGACAAGGCAAAGTTCATGTGCTTATTTAAGGAGCTTATTTCTGGGTGTCTGCGGCAAAACGCGCTGTGATGGGGAGCTTAGCTTTAATAGTCTAGACTGGGCACGTTACACAAAGCCTGGTGTGGTGCAGGAGTGTAACATAATAGGAAAACATGTGAAGTGGTCTTAAACCTCCAAGCCCAGTCCTTTGCTCCTGTGGCCATAAAGATGAAAGTCACCATCAGTTGCCATCATGTGGGAACACTAATTATTATTAGAACCAGACTGCCACAGTGTTTTTGCTGGCGATCAAATCAAACGTGTGGATGTAATGGCATATAATCTTCAATGATCTAGAGTGTTCAGAAAAGCATGATGGAAACAGAAATAGATTTAACTCGTATTTCACCTTGCAGTGTATGCATAGCCATCCAACATGGCACTCCTGTATAAGAGTCTAACAAAGCAGCACTTTGGGACACTTTGTACATCAGTGTCTGTTGTTTATAGCTGCAGATACGACACATAGATCATCTATATGCAAGAAGAATCTCTCTCTCTCTGTGTTTTTTCCAATTTTCCAGAGTTGTCTGCCCCCCCAAAACACAAGTGTGCTGATTGAATTAGCATGCGGCCGTGTGAGCTCTCTGCCTCCTAATGAAGAAATGAATTCCGTAGAAGTACTTTAATCGTATTAGAGTTAACCACAATGACCAAGTATTGTTCACAGACATGACAAAGAAGAAGAATAACATTTGAACTACAATGGACCCTGGATCTTACTTAGTGAATTGCATTAATATCAAATAACATTACATCACGCTCTTTGTCAGACAAGACGAGGAAAAAGGACATTTTCATTTCAGGTCTATCAACAGCTTCATCAAAAGCTAATGTGGTAAAAATGAATGTTCTTCCTGAGTTATTTTTCACTCTTTTACAAGTCTGAGGTGTTGTAGGCAGGGTCATAGCCTGCTGGATTGTGCTGGTTCTAAGTATGATGGTGGAAAGGGCTCTCATTTTTAATTACTTGTAGGCTTGTAGACAGCTCTTTGGTGAACAACTCCATTACAAGTTCAGGTGCAAAGTGGCACTCGGTTCAACTTCAATGCAAATAAAGGAGTTATGTGGTACGTCTCAGAGAAAACTTTCAGCTAGCGGAAAGTGAAATAACGAGTTGTTTTGTGGTGTGTGGTTTCATAACAAATAGTAAAACTAGCTATGTTTCCACCCAAAGGATTTTTTAAGCTCCAAAAAGTCAGTTGATGTAGGCTATGAAAATGCACATTTTCTGTAAGATGAATGGTGACAAAACTGTTTTCCATTTAACTTTCGCTGGGAAATTGTTTATTGATACCTGAAATCTGTCACATAATAGTTCTGATGGAGGGAAAAAAAGCATAAGACTAGAGCGCACAAGTTGTGATATCGCTTGTGGTTTACACAAAAAAGTGAATAGAAATTACTTCACATTTTTCCTTTATTAAGGTACAGACAATGTACATGGACCCTCAAAAGTACAACATTGGTTTTAAGGTACCTTAAATAAGTTTTCCCAATGGAAAATACATATTTATGTCTTTTCATTATTTAATGTTTTAAAATAGAACAATAAAATAAAAAGGCTAGAGATGAGACAGGGTGTGTGGAGTCAGTATAACTATAAAATATAATTTCAATGGATTATAGTACAGTTATGTTCTTTGAATAAAGGTATTGAGTTGTACCCTTGGTCCCATCCCAGTGACAAGAGGGGTACTGCTCCATTGACAGTTTTGTATCTTTTTTTGAGAGTGTATTGCTGTCTATTTCCACAAAAAAGTAGTAAATAGAAATTTTACATTTTTTAAATGTAAACCATTCACATCCAGCAACTAACAAGTGGTCTACAAATGTGAAACTTTTTCTATTAGGAAAGCACTGCAGATAAAGTAGTAAGGAAAACCCTTCTAGATGCCTTCTACAAGCTTTTGGCTAGTAGTGTATATGAAATTATGTATATTCCCTTCTGTATGTTAGAGGTTGCTAGTGTAGACCAAGAGCTACTAACCTTGGATGATGAGAGTTAGCATGATCCCTCTGCAGTATGTGAAGCCAACTGCCACGTACTTTCAGACAGCTGCCTGCGCGTTGTAGGATAGGTCAGCATTCTTGAAGAAAAATGTTAACTTTAACTTGTCAATTCTGTCTGCATGACCTAAACATTGGTCTTGATTTGTTAGTATCAGTGTATGCTCTCAAAGAGGAACTCTGCACTTTTTTCCCAACAAGTGTGAATCAATATTAGTAAATGAACACTTAGCTGGTAAACTCTTACAAATAAAGGTTCTTTGGACAGATGCCATAGAAGAACCGCTTCTGTTTCCCTAAAGTACTTACTCAGTTGAACATTCCATGGAAGAACTACTTTTCAGTTCATCTTTAAAAAAATCTGCCGAAACCACCAAAATGAAAGTTTTTTTTTCCAAAAGTGTTTTTTCTGCAGCTTTGCTCCCAAGAATCCTTTTTTGGCACCATTATTTTTGAAAGTGTAGACTTACACAGGAGCACTGCCTAAAACAGGGCTGCCTAAAGTGTGGCTTGTGGGCCAAAGTTGGTCTGTGAGGACGTTTGATTTGGCATGTCAGAAAGTTGCCAGAACCCCACCCTGTCAACCAATAAGAGAACAAACAATTCTGTAACATATATGACTTATTAAGCTCTTATTTTCCTTTTAAAATTGTATTTTTGTAACAAAATATAGTGTCTTCTTCTTCTTTCGGCTGCTCCCTTTAGGGGTCGCCACAGCGGATCATCTGCCTCCATCTTGCCCTATCCACTGCCTCCTCTACTTTTACACCAACCATCTCCATGTCCACCTTCACTACATCCATAAACCTTCTCTGAGGTCTACCTCTTCTCCTTCTACCCGGCAGCTCCATCTCCAACATTCTTTGCCCAATATATCCACTATTCCTCCTCAACACATGTCCAAACCATCTCAACCTGGCCTCTCTGGCCTTATCTCCAAACTGCTCCACCTTCACTGTCCCTCTGATCTGCTCATTTCTAATTTTTAACAAAATATAGTGTAATGTTATAAAATTTATTTTAGAAAATTAACTTTGGCCTTTGGTCCACTACAGACATTGCATTGGCCTCTGCAAAGCAAAATGTTTGGGTACCCCTGGTCTAAAATGATTCACCTTGTCTAGTGATTAAACCTTTACATTCTCAACTCATTTAAGCACCCCACTGCACACACTGCTGAAGTGGATACGTGACGGGCCTGGATGCTGGGCACCACCTGTAACAAAAGCAGAGATGAAGAGATGAGTGAATAGGATTACAGTCCTGAAACGGGGTTCTTAAGCCACTGCTCAGTGTACTTTATGCTGATATATATACCTACTGCACGGTGATGTGTGATGTGTAAGCACAGTGTGTGTGGGTATTCAGTAGGGAGCACTGTGCATCTTGCTGCTAATTCTCTGCCTTTAGGGAGGTGGCTTTACAGTGACTCAGTGGATGCCGGAGCATGGGGCTACAGTGTTTTACATGATTACTCCAGGTTCCTGAAGCTCGGGCTTAAGAAAGAGCCTTCTCACACACTGCAGCTCAGGGAATTGTTAAATGATTGGCCTAGCACTTAATTCAATAATTTCTTTCTCTCCTTTCTCCTGCAACCTCTCTCTCCCTCTCTCCGTCCTCTCCTCATTGATCACGCTGGTTAGGGAAATGTGATATTTTGCATATCTGGCTAAGTGCTCTTAACAACCCCAGCCTGTACTGTGTTAAAAATTAATAAATAAAAAAGGGGGAGGGGTGATCTTGTCAGGGAAGTAATTTGCTTCTCTTGAACCAATGATGGCTTGCACTTTATGCAAATTGGTGTCTGGGGACAACAAAATCCCTCTTAATACATATGCAGACTTCATAAAAACACTGTGAAAAGAAGGGAGGGAGCGAGGGAGGGAGGGAGAGAGATGATAAATAGCGAGTCAGCGCAATGCTCCGTGTGAATTTCACTGTCTGCAACAACTGACACTATCAAAGGCTGCGTCTACACTTCAAATTAGAAAAGCAAGCGTTACACTATTCCATCCTAACAAGCATCAGTTTAAGGGATTAGCACCTATATTCATCAAATTTCTCAACAAATCCCAGCACGCCGTTTGAAAACAAAGAGCTGCACTATTGTGATCGGAGTGATGTGACAATGCGATGGTTCTTATTGACGGTTAGCCCATACTTATTGTTTATAGTGTAGTGTTTTGTATAGTTTATTGTTTGTATTCAGTTGAATTTACATAACACTTAACTACAGATTTACATAAATACCTAAAGGTCTAGGTCCTTAATGAGCAAGTGGAAGATGAAAGTGCCAGGAAAAACTCTGTGAGAGCATGTGGAAGAAACCCTGAGAGGAACCAATACTCAGGGGAAGCTATCCCTCTCTGTAAGACACCTCACTGTGGAATGACAGTAGTCTGTACTGTTTGTACTGACTTTTGTACTGTTGTCCCCTTTTCCTCTTCTCTGCTACTGTTGCTGTTTGTCTTAAAGGCAGCACAGTTTCAAAAGAAATATGGTGCAAATTCAGGGAGGGTTGGAGAGGACATACATACAAGATTTTGAACACAAGGTTAATTATCATCATATTCATCATCATTCGGGAATTCTGCTAAAATATTTCTAACAACATGCAGATCAGATTAAGAATTTTAGTGGCACAATGGAAAGAAAAGGGTGACCTTGTAATAGTAAAAGTAAAACAAAATCATTTCACTATACTGAATATGTATAATGCTCCTGTTGATAATTATTTATTTTGCCCATATAATATTGATATTTTAAGCGTAATAGTAGGCAAGCAATGTTTACCCTTCTGACACTGGGTTCCTGGCTTGGACATATGGCTCTTGGAAAAACATGTAACTGGTAATATACCTCCTGTGCATTACATGGAGGTTCTTTCTGCTTGCACATTCTTTAAAGAGACATGCATTAAAAGATTATTTTTTAGCTATTTTATGATTAAGAACCATTTTCTCACTAATATTTTGATTCCACCATTTTTTCAACATTTCTGCAGAATTCAATCACTGAGATGTAAACAGTCACTCTGTGTGTTTTGATGTAAAATAGTTCACTGTAAAGAAACTGTCTCAGGGAACATAGGAACCAGGGGTCACAATATCTTTACAGAAGTAGCCATATTATTTACTATTCAAAATGACCAGTGAACTTAGACATGTCTTTTGAGTTATATGCAAATCTGAAATAATTACATCTCTCAGTCAAGATATCAAATATCATATAGTCAAATATCGCTAAAATCATTATTAAACATTGTCTTATGCATAGGTCAGTGAGTTAATAACCCTTTTGTCCAATAATTTAGGTATTAAACACTTAATGTCTTGTTTCTATCACCATCACCGTCAGCAGTAAACTTTATTTGCATTAATTAATTATGCAGAAATCCAGAGAAATCAGTGGAATTCCCCTTTAAGAGATGTTGCAATATAATATGAGTATTTTACATTTTTCTGTGAAGTGGCCGCTGAACTATACCTTTCTCCCCATTCAACATTTAGCTGTGATGAGGCGAATGACAATAAAGCTTGACTTGGCTTGATGTCAGCTATTTGGCGAGGTGTGTTTTCCAGTCAGGGGTCAGATGCTGACCGAGTCCCCTATGGTGAAGAGGACTGATACGGCCAAACCAGGCGCAGCTCGCAGCAAATGAGTAAGCCAAGCCATCTGCTTGTGCCACAACACGGGCGTATCACACAGCAGCCGGCCCAGGGGGAGTCTGTGTCAGAGTTAGGCTTCATTCCCTCTGCTGCTGTCAGCGTGGCCAGAATTTGAGGCTAACTTTCAGATATGGGTAATAAGCAGAACTGTGTGTTATCATTATGGATGAGGCGGCGGAGTGGGGCCAAGGAGGTGGGGTTGTGTATGCTTTATCGGAGTAATCTGGTACGGTATTTGGTGGAAGTTTATAGCGAGTTGTGCCGCGCTCCCCGCGAGAGTCTCCCCGTGTCTTTCATGTGGCTCTGCAGACGGCCTCCTCCACACTCCTCTCCTTTTGTATTGTTATATTATTTATGTATGGGAGCAGCCATAAGCAGGGTGTGCATTAAGACAGATGGGGGGTACGGGGAGTCATTCATATTCCGTTTCTGTGACATCTTAAGCAGCCGTCGAGTTCAAACATTTCCAGCCCCGCTGCATAAAAAAAGGAATGAGGGAGAGAGAGAGAGAGAGAGGGAGAGAGAGAGAGAGAGAGAGAGAGAGAGAGAGAGAGAGAGGGAGAGAGAGAAATGAAAGAAAAAAAAATGACAAGACACTGGGGGTAGGTGCGGGGTGTGAGCATCCTGGAACAGATGGAGATGAAAAGAGCGTGAGAGAAGCAAATGAAAGAAAGCAAAGGGAGAAAACAGAGCACAGAGCAGAAAAAGCGAAAACAATGCACAGCCAAGCCAGCAGAGAGTTGGTAAAACTTTTTGTTGTCCCTAACTCGAAGCCCATTAAATATAGATTTAACTTTTGGCGGCTTAAAGGGGAGGGAGCCAGAGAGTTCTTGCAGGCGGATGAGGTGATTGTTGTAGTGCTCACTCCGCCCAGGAGTTCTGTGTGTCTGGAATATTTGTGTGTGTGGAGAGAGAGTTAGAGAGGGAGGGAAGGAGAAAGAGAGAGAGAGAGAGCGAGAGATGAGCAACTACCAGAAATGAACAGTAGTTTCTGTGCCATGCCAAGTGGATCAGAGCACAACTCTCCTCTGAGACACACACACTCCCAAACACACACAGTTTTAGACCACATACAGGGATGCCTATTTCTGCATCTCCTATAGCATATGTGGGGTACTTCCTGTCACTGGAGACTGCAGCTCCACATATTACAGCAGAGCAGCATAATCAGCAGGTGGACCAGGAGGGAGTGCTAATGTGAATATAAGTGTCATGTAAAAGCCTGGGTGCTCTGTGCCGCACATGAGATGCATGAGCTTGCAGAGCTGCAGTAAGAGAAGTGAGCCAGAGGGCAGCAGTGTGAGGTCTGAAGCCCATGGAATAGGGTCAATACCTTGAGGAATTCTACTTTTAGAGCCAGCCAATCAATAAGTACAGGAAGCCCTATGGGAGGGACTAGGACAATGCAAGATGGATAGATAGGCACTCTGTATTCTCTTTTCAATTGATAAATGATCACGTAACTTGATGCACATCATTGCTGTTGGAAGCGTATATCTCCAAAAAGGCTAATTTACACGACAAGAAAAAAGCATCTTTAACTTTTTAGGGAAGTCAATGGAACAAGAAATTGATCCCAAGTCAGTTTAGACTATTTTTACTGGTCATTTCATTATAAAATTTTGACAGAATGTAAAGGCAAGCTGTTGTTTTTCAGATCTTTTGAATAAGGTTTTTGTACCTTTTGTGTTTTCCACTGAAATATCATTTTCATTCCTCTGTCTGAAAACATCAGCTGCCCTTTACATTGCGTGACTATTTCATGATGAATGGATGAGCAGAAATAAGCAACAATTTCTTGGAACAAAATTTCGTAATAGTAACATATCGTTAAAATTATTACCTCATATTTCCATTCTTCTTGCCTTTTTTCCCATAATTTGAAAATGCCAGCCCTCGTTTATACTCGAAATGATGTAGGATCATTAGAAATGGTCCAGAATTATTTCTGAATGACATCTTGTTACATTAACTTGTATTGAAAGTTAAAAATGTTTATCCTTTTTTCTGTCAAGTTTTGGAGGCTTTGTTTCAACACCAACAAATATTACTTCACATAAGTTACTAGTTGAACCTCAAAGATAAACATTATTTTTCACGTCTCTTGCTATTTACTACTGAAGTTACTATTTCAGAGACACAAGGTCTTGCTATGACAACATAGCAAGACCTGATATAGTTGGATTTTTGAATTAACATTGCAAAACCTGGCTCATCCTTCCATTATTGTATCTGCATGCTATATTTTTGTTCTTAAGAACAAATGAGGAGAAAAAAAAAGGGAAGAATGTGAAATTGCGGCTGTCAGGAGAGAGGCAGGGCTTGATTTGTGTTGAAAAGTAAAACAAAGGAGTTCAGTAATGGCCAAGCTCGGGGCGGCTGATTATCCGCTGTCTTGTCAAGATAATACCATAGATCAGAGATATTTCTTTATTCAAATGATATGTCTGCATCTGCTCTCAATTGGAGGCCATCAACTCGTGTCGAGGCGGCAGACGACATTGAACGCCCCTCCCCTGGGTCACACGCGCTGCCTTCAGTACCCCGCCAGTGCGGAGGGGAGCTAAAGTAAAGTTGATATCGCAATAATGCCCTGTCTGTGTCCTCCATGTCACTCCTAACTACTGCCTCGCCCCAATCTGACAGAGTGCCCAAACCAGAGAGCGCGGCAGTGCCACTGAAGCTATCCAACCCAATCAGCATCACATATTTTATCTCCCCTCTCCATACCCGTTTCTTTTTCTCCTCATTTTTTTTCCCCATACAAAGTGAAAAAGCTCCACAGCTTAAGCACATGGCATCAGATCAAACGATGACATTCAAAATAGAAACATATGGTAAGGTGTACTGAGCATTGTGCATGAATATGTGTGTGTGTGTGTGTGTGTGTGTGTGTGTGTGTGTGTGTGTGTGTGTGTGTGTGTGTGTTTGTGCGTGTATTTGTCACTCACTGAGTGGTATCAGATTTCCTTTTTTTCACCCATATGTGAATGATGCATTTATGCACAGAACGAATTCAAGTGCATTTTGTAGAATAAATGCAATATCGCATATTGTACAATGACACTTGATTCATTAAAAAGGCTTTAAAGTGAGTTTTGTTTTACAGTTTTACACATACAATCCACTCTAATCAAAGAAGGGCACAGTGTTGAAACAATCAATATCTCAGTATGTAAAAATGTGGATTTTTTCCACGTACTATAATCCAAATATTCTTACAACAGTAAGCTCTCTAGAAATGTTCTGGCAAGTTTAGTTTTACTTTTTTATTTCTCTTCTTGAAATGACTCTTCTGTCATCTTAAAATAGAAACATAAAACACTTTCATCAATTGGCCACATCATATGTTAATGCCTGGCTTTTAAGATATAATGTCTAGCTTTTAAGGCAAAAGACCTTAGTGTAAATATATGTTACAGGCCTGTATTATCAATAGGTTACATCAATCAGCATAGTCCATATGTCACACATTAGCTGACCCCTCCGCTTTTGTCCATTAGGAATTAATGCAAAAGAAGAAGAGGAGAAAAAAAAAACTTCTGTGGAAATGTCTCTAACACAGGAACATTTAAAGCACCTTGCTCACAACACCTCGTGTGGGAGAACAGACACAGTCTAAATATATTACATTGTCCATAAGAAGGAGTTCATCTGTGGAGATGCTCAGATGTAAAGAGCGCTCTTTATTCAGCACGAGCCCCACCGTCCCTTCAGGGATTTCTAACCATTTACTCAGATGAGTCCAGTAATGCCATGCAAATATAATTTAATTCAAAGTTAATTCTGCTGCATTACATTTTAATAAAGAAATGATAAATTATCATCTTCTGTGCAATTTAATATGCTTCCGCTGTTTTGTGCCTTGCTATGAAATGCAATAATTGAGGAGAAAGTTGGGCTGCGTCGAAATCTGTTATCTTGCTGTTGTACTGAGGTTCTGAAGATGTGAAGAGAATTTATTTCTGATTTTACTCCTGTGGGATGAAATATGTAGACATTTTATACAATATTAAAACATTCAGCATTCAGTGCTGAGTATAACTTGCAATTATGGCATTTCCTTTTCCTATCAGACATTTGCATACAAACTCTGATGTCCATTCTTTATTTAAAACTAGTATGTCCACGTCAGCATCTTTACATGCCTACAGTCACATGCAAAAGGCGTTCCAGTTATATTACGTTTTGCTGACTTTTAAAGTGACAGTAAGTACACTTCTGCTACAGTGAACATGCTGATGCTGAATTATTTTACTGAATTTAATATATTGACAAAAATTTTTACTGTAACTTTACTGTCTATCGAATCTATACCTGCACATATATATTGACAACGTGTACATCATCTATCCATATCTTGTATAATATGGAATATTTATATATATCTATATTTATCTACCTCAGACTCACATATTGCTTTGCATATTGTTTAAAGGAACTGTATATTGGAATGGGGCAATGTTGGTGTACACTAATGTGTACATTGTGTATATGTGTATATATTTGGAGTCTAGTGTGTGGGTATATATATATATATGCATATGTTAAATGCATAATATCCATTTAACACAATTTTTTTTATATAAAATCAAAAATGTGCCATAACGTGTGCACAGGCAACATTTATGTTGCTTTTTCTTTTTCTCAAATGTATTGTTACATCAAGTACATATATATTGGAAAAACAAAAAGCAACATAAATGTTGCCCATGCACATGTTATGGCACATTTTACATTTGTTAAATGCAGCAAAACAAATACAATAAAAAAGTAAAAAAAATAAAAATAAATAAATAAACATTTGCAACACAAAGCCATATTTAAGTCTTTTACCTGTAGAGATTGTGTTGACATTTTAACTTCATCAGAATAGAATAATATTTAGTAATTATACTGGTAATATCCTTCTTTATAGAGCACTTTTCAAAGCAGTGGCAACTCAAAATCAACAAAACAGGTCCTTTGATGAGGGATGTTTAAACTTTAACATATGGCTGTGGTTTGATAGTTCTAATGCAGTTATTTCCCATGGCTAAAGAGAATTGTCATGTTCTATAACTGCAGTGATGGCTCCTATCTTTCCTCCATGCCTGATGAAAAAGGAAAAAAAAAATGCCCTGAACAGCAGCCTGCTGTATATGCAGCGAGCCCGGAGCACACAGCCTAACTGTGTTACAAATGCAAATACGGGTTTGAGCTCACCCTTTTTTATTTGCATGATCGTATGCAAATGTACTAATTAGCACATTGTCTGGTTTGCCTTAATAGTCAGCATTTTTGACAGTGTTTAACGAGGGTGTTTATTCTGCTCAGGGTCTGAATACTGGCAGAGAGACAGCAGTGCCAATTTTCTTCCTGATTCCAATAAGCTGAGCACCACAGCATATTTTAAAAATATATAAACAAATATATATGCATATCATATGCATGCATATTAATGCATATATTATATACAAATATGTGTGCACATATGTGTTTTATGAATAAGTTATTGTCATGACTTTTCAATATTTCAAAAACATTCATCTTCAACTCTCCTGTATTCCGTTTTTGGCATAAACATGACCCCATTTTAAGCTTTTAAACAATGGGCTCTAAAGAGATACCAGCAATGAAAACACCTTAAACAAGGACAAAGGATCAAAATGATAATGCTCCAAGGCTCATTTCTCAAGCATATGCACTGATTGGTTGATTATACAGTTTTTCCTCCTCAGAGAATCTACTTTAATAACCTCGTAGCGTTGTCATAGACCACGATGGGTAAAAACTCAACCAATTAGAATAGTAATAGAGCTAATTAACATTGATTGATTTTGGAAGAAAAAAGATGACGAACTTCATAATGTGGGTATTCATTAACGGGTTTTGGTACAGAAGCCTTTGCTGCACCATAATTTATGTATATCTCAGAGGTATCGCACGTCTCCTCCACACATTCTCCCTCCAGGACTCAACAAGGCCACAGGATGTTAGACAGTATATGAACACATGCTTTGATTATTTATCACTGTTAAATTCATCTACATACATGAAGGCAAGCAGTTCACTTTGTATTTCTTCACATTACACCTCTTAGCATCTGAGAAGGGATCTTATCTGAATGCCTGCTTTACCACAGCACCCACAGCACTGCTCTTTAGACAACAGCATAGTATTCTGCAAGGGAATATTTGGGCAATATTGAATATTTTATTTTAATATTCTACAGGCAATGCACTGAAATGAAATTCCACTCATATTTAAAATGTCCTCTTGATTCAGTGGTTGAGATCTAAACAAAGTTATTCAGACTAGGTTGATGTGAAATAGTTCACTGCTGAGAAAATGAACACCTCCTGCATGTTCCTCTTTGCTATAAATGGAATTTAAAATATATGTTTTAGGTCACAAGCTGAGCTCAAAACTATCGTAAAACAATATCTCACGCATCGTGGTGTTTTTGTGATCATTCCATGCATAACTTTCTGTGATTAAGTTTTTAGAGGCATTAACTCTCTGAATGTCTAGTTCCTATCACCACCACTGTGAATAACTCTGACTTGGTAAGTTTCTCTAGAACAGAACACTTCACATCAAATCACTCTGCGTGACTTTGTTAACTCCTTAAACATTATTCATTATGCAGATGTTTTGAAAAGTTGGTTGAATTCCTCTTTAATCGGAGTGCTTTTGTGTTCTTTGAACTGCAGTTTGTTTTGCATTGTAGTAACAGTGAGCAGCCAAATTAACTGTTACAGACCTTTTTACAAAAACGAGAGATGAATGTAACCAGCTTAAGTAATCTGAACTACAGTAACCAGACTATGCCATCTTCAGCATTTAGCCTATGGAAATTATTTTTATATATGTTTTTTTCTACTCAACTTCACAACAACCAATAAGGTAATACAGATCCGCCCTCCTACACACTGCATGAAGTAAGAGGAAGCATGCCTGTCAGACTAGCATCAGTGCTAACTTCTTTCAAATATACTTGTAGCATAGTACCATCTCTCTCCATTTCATCTCTCTGAAATGCTCATTTTAATTAAGAAGGAAAACTCATTCTTTAATTCAGTTTTTGTTAATGTTAAAGGGCATTTTTGTTCCAAGTTCACACAATATAAAATGTAGCTAGTATGCTCAAATAGTGTAAAAAAACAAACAAGCTCTCCAGTTTGGCGGCCTCGCCCCTTTTCTGTGGAAGTGGTAGAACCCAACACTTTAGCTGTCAGAGTGGAGTATGTATCCCATTGCATTATGTATAAATTGTCATTGTTTTTTTTTCCTTTTTCTTAAGTGTAGGATGTTTATAAAGTTGAATTGAACCATTGTCATTATGAATTTCCATCATTATGCAACCATGACCTGCTGATAACAGTAGAAATTTTACTAATTAAGTGCTACTTAAATGATCAGTTTACGGATATCTAGAGAGGTCATGGGATAGTTGTAATTTTCTGGACTGTTATCTTGAGATCACAACTTATTTGTCTTGTGATCTCAAGATAACAAAAGTTGTTTCCTTCATAGCTCAACTTATTTGTCTTGTGATCTTATTTTGAGAAAACAACTTTTGTTACCTTCAGATTACAGGACAAATTAGTCATGATCTCAAGATAACAGCCTAGAAAATTATAACCACCTAATAGGCACCCTTGAATTCTGTACCAGGGTCTGTATTCACGCAGCTTCTTAAAGTCAGAGATCAGATTCCACTCTTATTTACTTTGACTTTACTGACTGTAACAGATCACAGATCAGCATTCTGAGATGCTTTGTGAATATTGACCAAGGTTAGAGTAAAAGGTCAAAAATAGCAACATCCCTCTTTTCCGTGGAGGTGGTGAAGCCCAACATGTTAGCTGTCAGACTTGGGTATAGCTAATATTGTAATATATATAAGTTATTATTATTTTTTTGTTTAAATACAGGATGTTTAGAAGTGTCATGGTGAACTGAACTGAATCATTACACACTTTGTAACGCTGAAAACTATAAGAGAAAAAGTGCTTTTTCACTGTACAGGTCACAGTAAAAAAAGTCAGGACTATCTGTAGATAGTCTTTTTCTGTGGCATTTAAACATCAATTCATCAATAATTTGCAGCCATGGTTTTAGTGTGCGTCCAGTCCCCTGGTGCAGTGGCTGCTCTCCTCATAGCCTCAGGTCACTTGAGCGATTTCACTTAAGGACTGCTGCACACAGCCCCAACACCATATGGCTGACAACACAGTGGGAATGCTCCCTCTCTCTCTCTCTCTCGCCACCTCTCTCACCCACTCACCCCCCTTCCCTCGTTCCCTGTATTCCTCTCTCTCTCTCTCTCTCTCTCTCTCTCTCTCTCAATCTGTGAATGTGTGTATGGTGGTTGTGCAGACTGCACTTCTTTTTTTTTTTTTTTTTGAAGCTGACATCCCATTGCTCTTAGCCAAGGCCTGTCACAGTTTGAGAGACGCCAGCGAAAACAAAACCGAACAAAAAGGACAGCAGGTAGCAAAACATCCCCTGCAAGCAGAGCTAAAGCCACCAGGTCGTCGTGTTGGAGCCGCTGCCATATGGTAACCTGGGGCGAAGCAGCTTTTCTGTTTACCTGCTTTACTCAGGGTCATGTCAGCTTAATTTCTGCTTAACCACAACATGCTTCTGGTGCCAGCCTCTCCACATCATCCTTCTCCCTCCCCTGGCCCCCTCTCATGCTCTGTCCATTCTTTTGTAAACTGGCTCTCTGCGTATGATACGGACAGACCTGTATCAAAAGGTCATATGTGTAAACCAGTTATGTTTTGGGTACTAAAATTGCTAAGGGCAGAAAATATTTCATATTTCATTAGCATTTAGCCATTTAGCTTCACATTATGCCATGCTTTTTGGAAATTCAAGTTTCACAAGAATTAAGGGTAACACAAAGTTCATTAAGATTAGCCTATGCAAGCAAATCGGACACTGGTTTCTCACTCAGCATGGAGAATTCTGTCTTTGAGCAAGACCCAGAAATTTCTGGTTTTATCTTGACCATTGTAATTGCTTTGAATTTGTAACTGGCCAGTCAAAAGGGACGACATGCCAAAACAGTGGTCTGTAAAAAATTTTTATAATGGGCACAGCCTCATATTATCCTTGTCTGACAAGGAATTGGCTTTTTATCATTAATTCATATTATCATTACTATCATATAATTATTAAGTTTCTCTAGTATTCTGTTCTGAATGTTTGTAGTCGTCTGCCATGAATATTTACCAAGAGCTTTTAGACAGAATTGTTAAACAGAAAGTTTTTATGAGCGATGCACCAAAATTAAACTTCTTGCCAAAAACTGAAACTGCTATTCAGGACGCACTAAGCTGAAAAATAAAGCCAGAAAAAAAGCTGGTAGTAAATCAGCAAAACAACTTAATTAAATGAACTTTCTAACAGTATTACAGCATACAGGTTACAGTATGCCACAAAACCTAATGTCCTAGATAACAGAAAACGGCATCCATTGTCATCCAAGACAATGATTTCCAATATGCTTTAGTTACACTTGCCACTTTTTTGTCTTATGCTGGGATCTACTACTACACAAATTCAGACCTATTTTGACACAACTTTGTTACAGCCAGCAAACTTCCAACATGGGGCCCAAATATGAGTGTCATGGGTGATGAATGGGAATTGCAGTGTGACATAATCGAAGAACAGCAATGTACCATCTGGGATGCCCCAAGACACCGACCCAAAGTCTAGCATGTCAGAATTTTTTGTATTTTCTGTATAGTTTGAGGTCTCCTACGACACATTCCTTGACGTTAACCAATAGGATGACAGAGCACTGTCTGGTGCGCAGATGTAAACACGGCGAACAGAAAGAGGGTTGCTGCTGTTGCAGCTGTCAGGCAGAGCAACAAAACACACGAAAGGTTTGTTGAGCTGTGGCAACAATACCTCTGCCTTTTTGACATTTCCTCAAGGGAGCACCCACCATGATAGAGTCTAAAAGATAAATGTTAGGGAGAGAAAGCATTAATAGCGTCTATTTACATACAGTGAACCTGGTGGCTAGCTACATTTGTATACTGTTCCTCATATGTTAAAACATTTATTACCTCTATTAAGTTCTCTTTGAAGGACACGCAGCCCATACTGTCCTCTTCATGACACTCAGGAACAGGTCCACCATCAATTTTTCTTTCCTTCCCTTTTTTAGAAAACAAAACTGCCAGCATCACACATCGTGCCTCTGATTGACCCTCCTCTCCAATGGCCTACAAAGTTGTGTAAGAACATGAACAATAATTGGTTTGAGTCAAACTTGTAGCGCTGACAGTCTTTTGACTAAGATACAGCATAAATTTATGGCACTATTTTTGCCTAATCTGACAGTGTACAATATGTGCACAATATTGTGTAGCCTGATCCCTGCATTAAACTGTGGCAACAGATGTGTCAGCATCTTAGCAAGTGCTTTCCTTTTTGCGTTCTGTTGTTTTGCTTTATTCTGCATATCATACCATTTTCAAGTGGTGTCATACCTGTAGTGGAGGAGTTCTTGGGTGTTGCTGATATTTGCCATAAGCAGAGATTAGAAATCACTTGTTTAATGTTTCTCATGGAAACCTTGAGACGTAGAAAGTGATCTGCTGGTCTGCTGCTCATCCAGCTGTTTGAAGGGTTTGCACTGAAAGGTCCAGGTAAGCGAAGGGAACAAACAGCAGTTTTAATTATTATTTCTCATTTTTATTACCATCACAATTACTTTTTTAAGTATTTTTGACACTTTGTTGTATGCCATTTACTTTTAGACATTAGCTATATAAGCTTATAAAATGAGGAATGCAATTTGTATGGGCTTATATTTTATGATACAGAGAAAAACAGTGGTCTAAACGTCAGGTGTAGTTCAAACCTACATCTAAAATGCTGCCCCGTTATATAACACTGATGCATCTGATGAACGACTTCTGAAGAAATCAATTAGCTTGAGCAGATGTGTCTATTTATGGTTGGGAATAGACTTTTTAGGAAGATACATTTAAAGTCCCAGGGCTGGTGACCACTGGTGTAAAACAAAACTTATGCATTGTGGTTGGCCTAATGCATGGGTCAGCAACCCCAAAGTTAAGAACAGCCATTCTGTCATTTAAAAAAAAATCTAACCACCTTAGAAGCCAAAACATTTTATGTCCATTTTACCATCTTGGTGACCAGCAGGCTGCGCACCCATCTTCAGGGTTAAAGGCTGGCAAATCAGCAGTTATAGGCTACATTAGAGGAGCCACATGTTGCCAACCCCTGGCCTAATGGCATTTTGTTTTAACTTATCACTATCAACTATCTGCTATGGCTACTACAACTAGCTATGTTAACTTAGCATCTGTTTTATAGCTATACTATGAATGCTTTACGCAAGAAGATGTGTTATGACATGGCAAACTCTTGGGCTCTGTAATTTGCTTTGATTTAATAATAAAAAATACACAGATTTTAAAAGGGATAGATGAGCTTAAATCATGGGCAACAAAATTCACCATTCACTAGTCTAGCAGCACCCTGCAACATAAATCACCAAAGCCAGCAGGTAAGGCAGGCATAGAAATTCCATGGTAGAACTCGCCTAAACTGCATAAACTGATAAACGTAAACGATAGATCAAGTGTCCCCAGAAGCACAATGAGAACCTATCAGAGCAAGAACTTTAAGAACTACACTGCAGAACATGTGAATCAGTCAGGCAGCTCTGCTCCTTTTCACTCATCAACCTCACATGGATGGTGCCCCAACACCATCATCTTCTAGATCTCTTTTTTTCACAGAAAAGAGCTATGTCTTTCGGGTGTAAAATGCTCTGGTTCTTCCACTCATCTCCCTCAGCACTCCCCTCCCTTGTCCTGCTTCGCTGAGTCTTAATAAAGTTATCTCCATCTTGGAGTCCAGAGGGTAAGCAATCGTATTGGATGTTGTATTTCTAATTGTGCTGTCAGCTCATAAGCTTAATTATGTCCAATCTAGCTCCAAGGGGAAGATGGCCAGCCATGCTGGTGTATGTGTGTGTGTGCGCGTCTGTTTAGACATATCTGCCAAGTGTCACATCAGGGGAGCATTTGGAGGCTGAAGAGTTCTCTTATTAGGTCACAAATGATCACAAGTGACCTTTCCTTCTTCCCCGATGCCCATGGCTCAACATAATAACATCAATTCACATCAGTCAGTAGTCCCATGGTGTGAAAAATCATATGCTATCTGACATGGCATGCTCTCATCAGTGGCCAAACACGGCCTGTAGTGTCCTGCAGTCAAGATGGCAGGAGAGTTTTTAGGAGGCCTTGTCAGGCTCTGGCTGCAATTAGAGCTTTGGCGGCTTTACACCGAACTGATGTCCATTCCAAATGCTTCTGCGTTTTGATTTAGCTTTGAACATGATAGCAGAAGACGAGTTTTACAGTGTAGACCACATGCACATGCTAGCACACACACACACACAGAGCAGTAACAGGTGTTTACATGTGCCTCCTGGCATGATGCCACGCCACCCGCCATCTTGGCAGCCGCTGCCACTGAACCTCCCGTCCCATAATCGCTGGCTCTCAGCACCTCTAATTGATTTACTCGGCTCTACAAAGTGCTGGGATGCTAGTCAGACTACTACTTCTAATATCTAATGAGCCTGGTTTTTGGAGTCTTGTGTTTATTCAACTGTTCAGGCACATTATCTTATGTAAATGATGCTATCTTATAAACGCCTTGCCACCTACAGCAATTCTACAACGCAGCGTCTTCTATTTGATGGAGGTGGTCCTGTAGGGACGACTCCAGCCTTGCCATGTGTGGAGAGGAGATATGGTCAGAGGCCAGTTGATGTTCAATCTTGCATGGTGTGTGTGTGTGTGTGTGTGTGTGTGTGTGTGTGTGTGTGTGTGAGTGGTAGGCTGCTCTCAGTGAAAGGGTGGAGGACCATATCCCTTTAGCGTCAGAGACGACAGTCTGACACCCGCCCGCCCACCCTTTTTCCATTTCAGATGCAAAGCCAGCGAGCGGCGCATGCATATAGTCACAGCGGCAATCTCATCTATGTCCAATCTGTCATGCCACTGCTTTTCATTATTCTTATTTGGAGATAGGGAGTCATATTTTATAGACACTTGAGCTGCAGAGCGCGGCCGGCCGCTCTCTGGCCAGGCAGACATGTCACTCTCTCTCTCTCTCCGCACGAATCTAGGTCAAGGCGAGAGAGAGAGAGAGAGAGAGAGAGAGAGAGAGAGATGGAAAAAAGCTTTCGGCATATCTGAGAGGCAAATGAGCTGATGAAAATTTTCAAATTCTGTCCTGAACCCTATGGTCAGTTTTCTCACTCCTACTCCATTTCATCTTTCAGGTCCTCCCATATCATCTCTCTCTTTCTCTCTCTCTCTCTCTCTCTCTCTCTCTTTCCCTTTTTCTTTTTGTCGATCTGTCTTCTCTCTCCCTCTTCATTCCTTTCTCTTTCTTCCTCCTCTTTCTTTTCTCTTTCTCCCCCTCGTTCCCCCTCCTTCTCTTTTTCCTTTTTTCTTTTCCTCCCTCTTCCATCCTTTCTTTCCTACTCCTCTCTGTCTCTCTCTCCTCCCTCTTTCTCCCCTTTTCTTTCATCTCTTTCTCTCTTCTTCTCCCTTTTCTTTCCTCTCTCTCTCCTCCTTTTCTTGCCCCTTCTATATTTCTCCTTTTTGTCTTTTTCCCTGTCTTTCTCACTGTTTCTCCTTCTCCTTCTTCTTTCATCTGTTTTTCTTTCCCCAACTATCTTTCTCTCTTTCTTCCTCCCTGTCCTTTTCTCTTTCTCTTCACTATCTTTTTCTTCCTTTTCCTTCATCTCTATACCTCTTCCTCTCCCTTTTCTTCCTTTCCTCTCTCTTTTCTCACTGTAACTGTCTTTTTTCCCACTCCATCCATCTCTTTCTCGCACTCTCTCTTTTCCTCCCTTTCTGTCTCGCTCCCCTCCCCTCTTGTTGTTCAGAGACCCAGCAGTATAGTGTACACTGATACTAATATGCATGCAGAATTTGAATAGTTGCCATATAAGATGCTAAACATGCAGAAGTCCAAAGCCGGCTGTGTAGAACAGAATGGAGGCTCGCGCAGGTCTCTGCCATCACCTTTGTTGGCTGACTGTGTCCCGGCTCTGCTGCGCTGCCGGAATGATTCCGCCACGGCTGCAGAGAGCGTGTGCACTTTACATATATACATACATCATCCACACATACGCTTCTCAGCTCTCTGTCAGCAACGGCAGAGCTGTTGTGTGTGTGTGTGTGTATGTGTGTATGTGTGTGTGTGTGTGTTGCATCCAGATGTCACTGCAGTCTCTCATTCTGTGGCTGTCATTGAGGCAGCAGCGGGGGTAGGGTTAAGGTGACCTGCTTTAAATATAGACATGGTCATGACAACATGCCGTGCTCGACTTATAAAGCACATTTGCATAGCGGCCCTTTAAGCTTTTTTTTTTCTTCTTCTTCTTCTTGATTTTTTCCCCTTTTCCTTCCATGGCCAGGAAGATAGGACAGGCTCTCCCTCCTCAGGCTTTCTGCCTGCGCACCCTGCTGATTAGCAGGAAACACAAAAGCAACATCTTTAGTTCTCTATTATTAAATGAAAAGCTTCATATTTGATGTGGAAAGAAAAGGTTTGAGGTAATTTGTAGACTAATATTAATCAAAATGGACAGGCTGCTTTGAAAGAATATACAGCACATGTTGCCTTTCTTAAAGAGGTTATTTATTGTGTTATTGCTGTGCTTATTTGATGGCTCAAAATCCTTTCTTGACATGCACAGACACAAATCCTGTTTAGGCTATGCTGACTATGCAGCAATTCAAGTATTAAGTCATTAAGATATTAATTTCATATTTATGTATTTATTCACTCACAGTTTACTCCATGCAGTAAAAACACTATGTGACAGTGTCTTTAATATGACAGTGTCTTTCAGTGAGGCTGAACTGCTTTTGACTGAAATCATTCTGATGTTGTTTCTAACAGCTTCATGTTATTCCATAGGCATGCCATTGTACCACATTGCTTTTTATCCTCACTCTTTTCCACCTGTAGCAATAACCTTGGTGTGAGATAGGCTTTCCAGGCTGCTATAGAAAAATTCACTGGCAATGGCACTGCTTGGCTGCCATACAGGCCTTGAGCCAGTAGCGTGGCCTTACAGCATGGTGTGCATACTCCACCGGCTTTCAGTATCATGCTCTCATGAAGGCCTTTCAGTGATGTTCTCGTTGGCACAGAACCTACAGGATCACACTATGCTTTCCAAACACAAATTCAAAGCAACAGAATGAAAACGAAGAAGAATGAATGAAGAATGGATTCTTGCACTAAATGTTCTTTGGATAGAAAAGCTGTTTGCAGTGAAACCACAGAGAACAAACCATGTGTTTCTTTATTGTGTAGTTCATTCACATGAGAGTAAGCGCCAATGGGTAACAACTGTTACTTCTAGGAAACAGAGAGTTTTCTATGACTCTGGCTCATAAATGTTTGGTTAAAAGTATAATTTTGCTCATCATAAACAAAGCTAAAGACCACATTCACATTCTTCTAACCTGGAATAGACCTGTTCATGCTGTCCCCAACAATGCATTCTTTCAAAGCATCTGCCGCAAGACATGCAGCTGTACAAAACGCTAACAAACTAATGATTGTTGAAAGTTGTAGTGCACAACTCAGTTACAATAAAAACAACATTAAGAGTGTTATTCATGTTAGAATAGTCTTAATGTTGCTTTTTGATGCATAATCAAACTAATGTTAGAATGTCTCTAAATTTGTCATTACCGTTTCTAACTTGGCCAGTTGAAAGGAACCACGACTAAGTCTAGTTTAGTGGAATGTTTTTAAACTGGAAACTCAACCCCTAGAGCCTTCTTGGCCATCAGAGAAAGGAGAAAGTCTAATAATATCTGGAAATAGCTCATAATTATTTATTAAAATGTTATTTATTTTATTGATCCTACAAGGAAAATGTGTCATATTTCTGCCTAACAGCACCCAGTCTGGGAGCAGCACAGCATCGCAAACAGAGCCGCACCACCTTGAGAAGCAGAGGGGTTAAGTGCCTTGCCAAGGGCACAACCAGGTATTCCCAGTCAGTCCTGGAATTCTAACTCACAAACTTCTAGTTGCTGGGTTACCTCATCCTTTCAGCCCCACCTGCAAGCAAGTGTTCCTGGAGTATGGCAAACATGCATTGACCCTTATTGTGGGGTATAGCTGCCATCAGTTTCCCTTCACTAGTCTATCACCATATTTAACACATTACAGTAATTAGACCAAATAGCAATCTTTAAGAAGATAGTGTGCATTAGTGCTTGTAGACTGCATTCTCTGGAGCATCAACATTACTGAACTAGTATGTAGCATTTAGCACTGATAAGAGGAAAAATGAGAGAAAAAGTGAGCACTTCACACACAGATGGGCAAGACTGGGGGCTGCTGACAGTCGGCTTTCTCTGGGTGCAGCATTTGTGGTGAGTGACACTTTCCCACCTTGCTCTTTCTGCTGGAAGTGGAAAAGAGGGCCATTGTTATGAACTTCCCGCATTAGTGCTCATCTAATGAGGCCAGAACAAGCTGCTAGCTGATTAGCACCGCGGTAAGATGTCTACTGCAACATCATTCTCAGCAGGCTTGACCAGATTAGGAGACGCTGATTGGGGGGACCTTAATGCCTCATTTTGGTCCGCTTTGCATTTTGTTGAGGCACAAGCAAGAAAGTGCTGAGTTGCAATCGCATTCTGCCATTCCTAGCTGGCCTTTTTCACTAATATATGTCTCTCGCAAGAGCCTTCTATTACTACCTTTAGTGAAAGAGCAGACCAGGAGCCGTAATGTTTTGACTACTTGAATATTGAAATATGCAGGAGGCATAGATTTATGAGATATGCATCCTCTTGACTCCTATTCCATTAACTCGTTAACAAAGGACACAAAGTAGCGGGCGCTCCACCTCGTTAGCCAAGCGGGGAGATTAATATGGGCCCTGGGTCAGTGTCCACTTAAACTATTTCTGCATGCACGCATGCACGTTTCTGTAACACAAAGTGAATTAGAGCACTGATGTCCATAAGCTGGAAAAAGGCCCTTTTTATTATTTATCTGGAAAGAATAATTCTCTGTTCAATAACCGTGCTAATGTGACTAGCAGCGAAACAGAGGCTGAAGCTATTGAATGTATAATGTCTGTTGAAATATACAAGGACAATCACTGACTGAAATTAGCTAAGTGTGTTTATTATTGTAGTTTAAGTGGATAAAAAATGCTAGCTTAGATGTAAAGTTGCATGCATTAAAAGTAGTATTAGAGAAGTATCTCTCACTCTTTTTTCTCTCTCTCTCTTTTTATTTTGTGTTCCTCACAGGAGATGACACAGCCTTCAGCCCTAAACTGGCACTGCCACCATTCGCCCCTGCAACCCTCCTCCGTTCATGATGCCTTCATCCCTCTCTTCTCCTTCCTCCGCATCCCTCTCTCCCTCCTTTCTTCCTCTCCATTCCCTGGCCTGTCATCAATCTTGCTAAAATGACAGCTGACAGATGTTAGCCTTTGCAAAGATCAAATCCGTGGCTGGAGGGCTGCTCACTGCGAAGCATGCTAGTCACTGTGAGACGCAGGGCCGCAGCAGTGGTTCATGCGTACACGCACACGCACCATCTCTCTTCTTGGTTGAGTCTTCCTCATGCCCCCTCCTCCTGCATACACACACACTCACACACATTTAACACAAGCTAACCCCCTCCACCCCCCACCTCAAGTGGTGACATACAGTACTGATGGACAAATGTGTTGTGACAGCAGTCCGAGGTGTGGGGGGGGTTTGTGTGGGTGGCAGGGTGAGAGGACAGCTAGCATAGAGGGGTGGTGCAGGGGACAGTCTGCCAAATCAAGTTCAAGTAAACTTCTGACCACAAAGCTATACTGATTCTGCATTCACTGCTAAATGTAGTTCAATGCGTGTGCATTCATTTTTATACACCTGCAGGGCAAAATCATCCTAAAATTGTGATTAAAAACAGGGATAGCCTCATCTAGATCAACATGAGGCTGACTTTATAAAGTGCTTGACACAGAAGCTGCACGTTTCATATTTTGAAACTAAGAGGGTAAAGTCATGCATTTTTTTTTCTTATGAAGTTTAAGGTTAGGGCTAGAATAAGGCTTATAAAAAAGTTCTTATTAAATACAGGTCATATGAAAAACCTTTATTTTAAATTTAATTTAAACCACTTGACATGCCATCTACTCTTTACATAGTTTGGACATTTAATAATGATTATGAATAATTGATTATAGTGATTATGAATGAGTAATATATTGACCAATCGGAATGGTCTGAAATTCCTTGGAATAAAATAATAAGTTAAAAATGTTTATTAAGGTTAAGAAATTTTGCTAAAAACACTGACATTGACAATCATTCTATTTAAAGGTTTTGTTCATTTTCTAATGACCTCAGGCAGAGGCACCATACCACCACACCCAGAGATCAAGACAAGACCAAGTTCAAATTATGTCAAGACTGAGACTGTTAATCTATGATCTCCAGACTGGAGTTCAAAGCCCATTTTAGACTACAGTATTTTTGCTTTGAATGACCCTCAAATCTTAATTCTGTTTATTTTACTCAAATAAATGATTGTTTTGGTGGTGACAGAATGGAATGTTCAATCATAACACTACTAAAACTCATAGTTATTTCATTTAAGCAAACTGTTATTTAACTGAAGGAAATATTTAATGGTTTTAATGTTTCACAGTGATTTTACAGACTTTAGGACACATTTATTTGCGAACTACCTGCTCACCGTGTGGCCATGAGGGACAGGGATGCTTCTCACATCCTGCTCTAAAATAAGCCTCCATCTATGGACTTCAAGTCTTTGTATTTCAGTACTGATATGAAAACATGGGACAGTATTTAGTGAATAAAGTTTTTTTTTATTACATCAAAACAATGTGTCACATTTTTCTAGATCATCAGCTCTTCACATTGTGTTAACATTACATGATGAATGAACTTATAGAAACTGTCCAAAATTACTTTGAAGAGTATCTTTTTACATTAATTTACATTCAAAATTAAGAACATGTTATTTTGCACCTTTATAGATACATGGTCTTGTTAGGACAGCAAAATAACCACATGCCCTGACTTTGTAAAATAAATAAATAAACTCTGTGTGTGTGTGTGTGTGTGTGTGTGTGTGTGTGTGTGTGTGTGTGTGTGTGTGTGTGTGTGTGTGTGTGTGTGGCATTGTTCTCGAGTGCATCTATACAGTGTACCTGCATGTCTTTGTGTGACAGGCTTTAGGCCAGCTAGTAGCTTATATGAGAGGAGCTCTTCGTCACAGACCCAATTTGAGCTGTAATGACTCATTCAACAAGAGCAGTGAAATGATGACCATGCTCCTCCTATCCCTTTACTCAACCCTCACCCAGCGTCATCCACACAGAAACTCAGTGTAGACACACACACACGCACAAATGTACTGACCACAACACATCATGACTTGTTCCGTTATCAATGCCACACTTCAACCGTGCACTCAAGAACTCTGACTATGACACATCTAATTTTATCACCTGTGAATGTCCAGCTTGACCTGTCCACTGTCGACAACATTACAGCTGCAAACCCTTAATCTAAATTTTACAGACAGCTTGTGCTTTATGATGATACAGCTTAAAATAACATGCATACACATAGAATTTCTCCTGTTTACAGAGTGACAGATCATAGATCACACAGTTGTGTCTGGTATACACTCCATCACCTACAGAGAAGGACGCCGACAATTAACCAGCTCTCTTAGCCACACACACACACACAAACACACATATAATAATAAAAAAAAACCTTCGCCTTGTGGTTTTGTTAGCAAGTCTCGATAAAAACAGAGTGGAGAAGTAGTAGGAATGTGGAAAGCCACAGCTCTCCACTAGTTGTAAATGTAGACAGAACAAGGTTGCAGCAAAGTGGAATTCAGTGTTCGGCCTGCATGTGTGTCTCGCTTTCTCCTGGTCTTTTCATTTCTCTCGTCTGAGTTGTGCAAGTGTTTGAGGGTTTAGATGCCTCGGTTGGGGTAAAAAAGGAAGGCTTTTCCCAGCAGATGTCACTAACAGGCAAGGGTGGTGTGTGTGTATGTGTGTGTGTGTGTGTATGTGTGTGTGTGTGGGTATCTCTGGACCAGAGTAGCAGGATGGTCATGCACACACACAGAGGTTAGTTTTATACAATGTCAGGAAATGGTGTGTATCTCTAATATGTATTTTACACAAACACACACACACACACACACACACATATATATATATATATATATATATATATATATATATATATATATATATATATATATACACACATATACATATATACATATATATATATATATACACACCTATCAGGCATAACATTACCACCTCCTTGTTTCTACGCTCATTGTTTGAGTGAGGCTCTTGAAGAGTTGGCCCAAGCCATATGTCTCATATGTATAACATACATATGTAATAATAATATGTCCTATACATATTATATACATATTTAGTACTTACATGGAAAAAGAGTTTTCTAAGCCTATCCCTTAATTTAATCCTAACTTTTTCAGCAAGTAGCTTTTGTAAAAAAAGCACAACTATTTTTGTGGCCTTGACATTGTAGATTACCCCACTTTTTCTTTGGTCAGATTATTTTTGTCTCGAAAAAGTACAAAAACAAATGCGCACACACACACACACACACCCAGACACATTGCACACAGTCTGTAAACACTGGCAACTTCAAAGGGCAGCATTAATGCAATTATCCAATCCCATGCTTAAAGCTCTGACACACTTTATGTTGACCCAACACATCTAAACGTCCAGTTCACAGTACATCTACTCCAAAACAAACACTGCTACGTGTGAGTCGTATGTTTGTATGTGTGAATTAAACAGACGTTTTAGGTGATTTTTCTCGTCTCAATCCACAGATCAGCACTCTCTACACAAACTTCCCTTGCTGCTCACACCTTTTCACCACACACTCAGTCACTCGCAACACTGTCCACACATACAATCACTGTTTGCATGAGCCACATGAGGAGAATAAACGCTCCTGATCCTCTGTGCTTCTCTATCGACATGCCTCACTTTCACATATTTCTGCTTGTTGTGCTGGTGCTTCTCCAGCTCTCAGTGTATTTCTCACCTTTTTAAAGAAACTATAGATGGGCTAATGGCCATGTTGCATGGTCTGGCTTGTTTTTTCTCCTTTTGCTGTTGAGTATTGACCCATATGTGAAAGTCCTAGTGATGCGGGAGCGGGGAAGGTTAGGCCAAGTGCAGGAGAGGAAAGGAGAAACACATGGGACTAAATATTGATTGAGCTCTGACATTGATTAAGCTCCCCTTGATTCACAATGCCAGGCCACTACATGCATGCATATAGATCCTCATGCGTCTGTCCCACAAGAGACAGCCTGTCTTTCTCGGTTGCATACTGTCTCTCTCTCTCTCTCTCTCTCTCTCTCTCTCTCTCTCTGAGAAAGAAAGGGGGCTTTCCCTCCACCCTCCTCTCCTTTGTTTATTGTTGTCCTTTTGTTTGTAATCGTTGTTCATCTTTGAGCACTGGTCAGAATGTGCCACTGCTTTTTTTCTTTAACTCTGTCTGTGGCTTTCAATATTTTTTTTTCTCTTTGTGAGTGCAGGGCTTGTCATCTGTGGCCTTGTCACTCTACCAGCCATTCAATACAGAACAGCGCTCTGTGTTAATTACCCTTTTACTATTCACTCATCAACTACTCTCTCTCGCACTAGTTGACTGTCTCCCCGTTCTCTCTCTTCCTGTCACTTTATCCCTCTCTCCTTTTGTGTCTCTCCTCTGTCACTCTCTCTCTCGCTGTCTCTTTATCTTTCACTCCCTTTCTCTCAGTGTCTCTTCGTCTCGCGCTCTTTCTCCAGTGTCTGTCTCTCAATCTCTCCCACTCTCTCACCCTTTTTCTCTCTGTATTTGTCTCTTTCTGCCTCTTCATCTGCCTGCCTTCTCTCATTCTCAGTCTCTCCTCTTTTCTCCCTCTCTCGCTCTCACTGTCTCTCCCTCTCCGTCTCTTCTCAGTGACCTGAAGAACAGTTTGTGTGTGTGTGTGTTTATGGTGGGTTAATGGGTGTCCGTAAGATGGAGAGGAAGAGGAGGGGGCAGTGGTTGAGACTGGATGAGGGGGGGGGGTGAAAGGGGCGGGCAAGTTCAAGGTTAGCGGCTGGAACACAGACACATAAACAAGGCCAATGGTATGTGAGCAATAAAGACATAAAGGTTAGGATGGGGGCGCGCTGTACAATAAACAGCCCCCATTACCTGCTTTGTTTATACAGATAAAGAATCCACTGTAAAATCTCCCCGTGGCGGATGTAATGCTTAACCTCGCAGAGGACAGCTGACGGGAATAGGGGGCCTGAGAGGTGAACGAGGCCAGCATTTTACAGCATGCTCTGCAGAGACAAAAGAGACTAGCGAGAGACAAAACACAAGGTGCTACTAATGACATGCACCATCTGCGGTACATACACATACTTTACTCGAGCTTTCTTGACTAAAGTGAATGAAAAAAGGAAGGAGAAGAAAACAAAGGCTGTGTTTAAAGCAGGCGCTGAAGTGTTTCGTAGTTTGGAGGGATCACTCCAGTCAGACACTTCCGTGTTTCTTTCAAACACAGCAAGTCTTTCTTTCCCCGAGTCTCTGTCTCCTCTCTCACACACATGCACACACACACACACACACACACACACACACACACACACACACACAAAGCTGGCTGCTGTTTTGATTTACATTTCTATATGTAAGTATACACTCAACATAGGTTGATTTATACGCTAATCTCTCTCTCTCACTCACTCTCTTTTACACACACACACACACATATTTACATATATGTTGAATTTCAATGGACCAAAAAAGTTTAGTGTGAAATATACAAAGGCCTATTTTGTTTATTTCTTTTTGTCTCTGTTAAAGAGGTTGGGCCCAGACTTATGTAAGGGAAAAAAGAGACAACCCCCCTTTTAGTACATCTTCAGTATACTGTGAGTATTGATTGTCGAAGGGAGGCCTTGTTGGTAGAGTGGTGTGGTGAATGTGTAGAGGAGGTGCAGGAAAATGCCCCGCAGTACATGAAGATGTTAAAGATGAAAGGCCCCCTACTGACACTGCTTTAAATCTTCACAGTCCAGCCCTCAGAGAGAGGGAGAAACAGAAACAGAGAGAGATAGGGAAATAGAGAAGAGGTTGAAATAGAGAGAGAAAGAAGAAAAAAAAGAACAAGCGGGAAAGAAGGACGAAATGAAGAAGCAAGAGAACGAAATGAAGGAGATTGAGAGAAAGAGAGGAAACAGGAGAAACAAGAAGAGTATGAGAGACAGTGAGAGAGATAGGAAAGGCAGGAAATGGATGGATGGATAAATGGAAATAAAGAGATAAAGAAAAAGTGACTAAAAAAGAAAAGAAATTGAGAGAAAGAGGGAAGAGATAAAAGAAAAAGAAAAGTCGGTAAAATGAAAAGAGAAAAAAACGGAGAGTGCGAGAAAGGAAAGAAAGAATGGGAAGAGAGAAAAAAAGAAAGAGTAAAGAAATGAAGAGTGAAAGAATGAGGGGAAAAGAGGTGCAATAAAAAAGAAGAGAAGAGAATAAAATGGAAAGAGATCGAAGAAATAGAGAAAGGGAAAGGGGGAAGTGAGAAAAAGAGGGTCAAATCGACAGGAAGAATGATAGAAAGAATGAGAGAGAGATCCCCTCTCACTTTAATTTCCAGTCCTCACAATTTCAGTTTTTTTCTCCTAGCTGGTCAGTGGAGATTCTGTCCTGAATCCTCTATTCAGCGCTGAATTACACAGTCTGCCTGTGCTAACCAGCTGAATGAGCTCTGCACATTGTTACTGTTCCAAGAAGTCATAGACGCTGATATATTACATGCAAATTAAATGATCGGTTTTGAAAATGACTCCATCTTCCATGATTGCAGTTTTCTGAACTGGTGCCGAAGCTACTGACAATGATAGCTGCGTTCTGAAGCTCCCGCAACACCAAGAGTTCGCTTATGTGAATATTAATAACAATTACTCCCTAAACCTCTGTTATTACTATAAGCACAGCTGTAGCGTAAATGTGGAGTATGAATTTAGAGTTGCAGGGTCAGGTCTGTCTTTCTTCTCCAGCGTGAGTTAATAAGTGTCCAGTGTGTACACTAATAAGGTGTCAGGGTTCATTATAGCTTTCGGCTCCCTCACGCTCGATCCCAGCTGCCCTTTCTTCACATATGGAGACCCCCCCACACCCCAGACCCCTCCACCCCCGCCCCCATCAAGATGGTTGCCATGCCAGCCAGAGAGATTTGCATGTGTGTTATCTATTTAAATAAATTCTCATGGTTTATAACCACTATAATGCGTCTTGGCCGGGCCCAGCTCATTGCTAATTTATAGCCAGTCTAGTGTGTCTGCGGCTGATGACACCATCTGAAGCATGGAGTCTAGACGACATTGAACCCACTGTCCGTGGGGTAATTGTTTTATGCAAATGAAAAAATCCAAGGGTGACATGTTCATTGCGCATCCGTGTAATTTGATTGAGGTACGCTGTGACTTCTGCCAGCCGATTCTGCCCTCCTTTTTTTGATTATTACTATTGCTGATTATTGGGTGCGGCATGTAGGACTGAAGAGTGTTTTCCTGCAGGGCAATGGCAGGTCTGAGAGGTGTCATGCACTTTTATACGTACATGCCGCCTCCTCATACCGTATTCATAGCGTGATGGATTTATTCAGTATTCCATGTTTTAGTTCATGTTGCCAGTGATCCGGCTGTATCTCGACATGCAGATTTTATGTATTGAACTGAACTGTATTGTGGTCTCTGTATGAGTTTACAGCGGGCAGGCCAAGCGTTGTAAACCCTTGGCCGGGATGCCCTCAGGGCAGAGCTGAAGCAGGGTGTCATGTGACGCAGTGGTGGAGGTAGAGAGGTGCACTGACAGAGGACAATGACAGCGGCCTGGTGCATTGTGGGAGTGCTGCAAGCGGGGCATCGGGTGACAAAAAAGCATGAGCTCTATTGTTCTCCAGCGTCTCCACTGAACATGAACATTGTAGGCAGGTCAGCTGCTCTGTCCGTCCCTCTGACCTGATTCAGAGCACTGTACACCAACATTTTTTATTCAAGTGTCCTTTTCTTTAACAGGGATATATTGTTTCTACTTGTGAGGTTGATATTGGAGTTCTCAATCAACCCTATAAATGTATGGCGGCCTACACTTCAGATCTTCACTCTCATAAGTATGTAACTTAATTCTAAGTATCATAGTAAGTACCAAATAATCTCTAATATTTACTGAATAGTAAGTCTCATGATGAGCATGTAGTGTATGTGATTGGCATATTAAGCCCAATCCAGTCATGACAATCATCAGATTCATCACCTCAGGGAAGAGGTCCAAAGCACAACCAATGATACAAAAAAGTTCTTCACATGTACATTATATGACCAAAAGTATGTGGACACCTGAGCTTGTTGGACATCCCATTCTAAATTTAATAAAATTGAGGTGACCTTCCTCTCTTCTGGGAAGGTCAGAGAAGACAGACACTTATGCTAGAAAAAAAAGCTTGGCTCGCAATCATCATTTCAGGTCATTGTAAAGGTGTGCAGTGGGATTAAGTTTGTGCAGACCACTGTTCACTTTGCAGTTCACTTTGTGGACCTCGCTTTGTGCAAAGTGGCACAGTCATGCTGTAATAGAAGAGACTTCCACTAACTGTTCAAATCCTGGAAAACAGCCACAGACCATTACCCCTTCTTCACCAAACTTTACTGTTGGCCTGTGCTTTCTGGTAGGTCATGTTCTCCTGCGTTTGCCAAACCTAGATGCATCCATTAGACTCCAGGATAGTGAAGCGTGACTGATCACTCCAGAGAGCACCTTTCCACTGCTCCAATGGTGGCACTGTATATAATTATGTGGTCAGCACTTGGCAGTGCTGCTGTGTGAATTTGCGTGGTTTACCGCTTTGTGGCTCAGCTGTTGTTGCTCCTATACACTTACAGCACTTACAGTTGACCAGGACAGACCTAGCAAGCAGAAATTTCATAGGAAACCAATGACAGTGCCACATTTAAAGTCACTGAACTCTTCTGTATGATTCATTCTACTGCCTATGCTTGTCTATTGAGATTTCATGGCTATGTCCTTGATTTCCTATATCTGTTAGCGGTGAATGTGATTGGAACACTGGAGCTCAGTAATTAGAAGGGATGTCCACATATTATTGGTGATATAGTGTAGCATGCAATAAAATTTTTCCACTAAGAGGTCCTCAAATCCCCAAAACATACATAATGTAGCTTTAAAGAAGTTGTCAGCCTAGCATGCCATATGTAAACTGGAATTAGTTTTGAAGTAGCTCTATCATCTGCAAAATATAAATATTGGATTAGGCCTTGGTATCAGCAGATACTCAGTTACTAAATGATTTTAAATGAATTGCGGACAAAACTTAAACCCTTATAGCAGTATTAGATATGTGATACTTACTGTATATCACTTTATAAGTACAAGATTGTTAAAACCTGGCTCATGCTTTAGCTACCAAAGCTGAGAGCAGCTGATGGGAGGGGTGACCCCGTTTCTGTTGGGAGAGGTTGAGGAACGACAGGCCTGCTCAGAGCCTCGCCCTGACCTTTCCTGCTGCCCTGCTCTGCATATGCAGCACACTAATAATGGTCCCTTTAATTATCAGAGTCAGCATCAGGCCACAGCAGGCCAGGCTGTCATAAATCTTAGAGGAGAGCACACAACACTCGAGGCTAGGAGGAGAAGAGTAGAGAGAGCAGACGTTTCTCTCTCTCTGCTGATGACCCCATGCCTGATCTCATGATCCAAACCCCTGATGGCTGGCTTGGGCAAAACATTGGCAAAACTCTTTTATACACAAGTACACACACTACATACAAAACAGTGACACATTTCGTAAAAGATTCTTCAGTTGGAAGCACATTGGACTTGACACTGATCACACAGATATTTGATTATGCTACTATGCTTACAATTATAGTAAGAAGCAGGTAGAGTCAAGTAAGTCTTCTTACTTCAGTGAAATAATGACTTGCAGAAAAACAAGTGGGCTGTACAAAAGTAACTTCTTAGAGCATCACATATCTATCAACACAGGAAACAAAGTTTTTAGGTATGATTTTCTCTAAAGGTCTAAACTACATGATGAACCTCAAAGTTGAGGTATATACAGTGCGAAAGTCTTAGGCACCCAAGACACATTTTCAAAATCTATTTATAACACTGACAAAAGTGTTAATATTTGAATAAACAAAATGTATAGAATATTAATTAATAATGATTACACACACACACATATAACAGAGTAAAAAAGTAAAATTCCTCATAAATTGTGTACTTGAATAGAAGTATCATCATTTGCGGATGCTTCAAAGTCCATCAAAGTTCTACTTTAATGCCACTACTGGTTCCTACCCACCACTCAATATAGCGATCAAATGTTGATCCATGATTGTAATGATAATTCTAACTTTTTGGAGAATGTGCTAAGTAAAGGGGACTTTCAATATTTTAAAAAAATCTACATGAATAAATTGTTGACATAAACAAAGTCATTCACAGTGGTTTAATGTAAAATTTTTCATTGTAGGGAAACTGACTGACTCTTACTGATTTCTTTACAGTGGTGGTTACAGGGACCATTTTATTTACCTCAGGTCTTCAGAGTTTTTAGGGAATGTTGATGATGGTAAAATTCTGGTAAATATGATAAATATGTTTAGGAACTATGAATGGTTTTATAAAAACACATTTCACACCAAACCCTCATCACACAGCTCCTGTAAAACATTGTCACTGGCGTTATGCATTGTATTCATAAACACTTCATGTAAAAACTTTTTATGAGGAAGCTTGTAAAGTAATTGATGGAGTTCCCTTTGAGTTTTATACTTGCTGACTCAACATAATACATGTGAAATATGTAGAATAGAAGTAATATTAATGCAATAAATATTTGTTTTTATTTAAGTACTGAATCCAACCAAACATGTTTTTCTTCTAACTAGCTCACATCTCACAACTACTTTTTCAAGGCAAGAAATTCTTGTTCCTTTTTACTGTCTGTATGTATATTTGTATTTTATATAATGTTATACAGTGTTTAACTGAAAAAACAAGCTTACCTTTGGTGCCTTTCGCACAGTACTATAAATAAAATGGAAAAAGTATAGGTGGGGACAAGCCAAAAAAAGTGACATCCTAGCAAATTAGTGTTAGATTGTAGAATGTAATGAGGCCCAAAAAACAGTAAAGGTATACCTGCACTCATTGTTGGGTAGCTGGGCAGTGGACCAGCATTACATAATCAGGATACAAAAACTGCTGACTATATTCTGTAACAGTTACAGGAACAAAGATAGCATTCTAAAAATAGGACGATAGCAAGTAGAATTACATTAAAACCAAAGGGTGAAGCACACTGTGTCGAGTGATAGACTTTCATGAGAAAAAGTTCATTTATAAAGTCTCAGGACAAACTTCTAAACAAACAGCAAATTTCACTTCCAGTTTCTTTCGGTGCTGTTTATTACAAGTGATGTAGGTCTGCATTGTTGAAGCCATGCGAGTTAAACATTAAAAACTGATGCCACATTTCCATATGCCACAGAAAATGAACTAAACTGACAACAGCAGCAAGCAGCTGTATCTGATAGTTTTGGTTTTTTTCTCTCCACGTAATTTCTCTGAGAGCAGTTTGAAGGGTAGGTCACCTAATGCTCAGGGAGCTTAATATTCCAATATTTAATTTTTATTCCAAAGTATGCCTCTCTTAAATACGTGATTAACTCGACCAAACTATATGACATTTTTAAATAGATGGGCACACAGCTCACATAAAGCAATTATAATCATCATGCTGATTTTGCCTTTATTAATTATGACTTTAAAAGACAAGTAATCCTAAAGTAACAAAAAGTAAATCAGATTACACTATTAATAATCCTTTGGAATAGGTTACAAATTACACATTATAACAGATAATCAGTAAACTGTACTGTAATCTATTTTTTAAGCAGTCCTTCTAAACCTACACACACACACATGCACACGCACACACACACACACACGCACACAGCCCAGAGACAAGTCTAAAGTGATGCTGAACATGGTACACTACTGTTGACCCTCACTGTGGTGTCTCTGAAGTAGCATTTTACCTCTGTGGCCTCTCAACAATTGCTTGCAGCACAAACATATTGCACTCAAACACACACACATGTACGCACCCACTCTCAGAGAGCACTTCCGCCAGCGTTATCTGGCAAAAAATCAGAGGGGAGAGAAATGTTGCGGTCCAAGTTTTAAATTTAATTTCATGCTGGATTTGCGGTGCTCATCTGAATTGCATGTGAGCTGATTGTAATGGGGTTCACTCCACGGCCCCCGGAGAGACACAGCACAGCTCTGCTACCCATGACAGCATCTCTGCAGCTTCTGGAGCACCTGGGGAGGGGCTGCATTTCTCACAAGGTCACGGTCAGGCCTGCCCTGTCCCGCTGACCCACAGAGCACACCCCATTCAGCCCAGAGTTGAGAGTCGCTGGAGCTGTCAGTCCTGTGAGGAGAGGGCAGGAGAACACACTTCCCACCCCTCACCCACACAACAAACAGGCCAAAACACACCAGTAGCACACACTGTCCAAACTTTCCCTCAGTTTGCTTTGAGTATGTCCCCTCATCACAATCAGAATTTTCAGTTTCCTTCAGCTGTACCTCACTTAAATTCTCTTTTAAATAAAATCAACCCATTTTAAAAGTATTAAAAAAGCATTTTCTGAACGGTGATGTTAGTCTTACAAAATCTATATATCAGAAACAGTAACTGTAAAGTGAATGGAAACAACGACTCCTTACATTTGTTAACGTAACCTAAACAACACTTTGCGTTTACATTTAAACTTGCAATTTTGAAGTATTAACACAATACAAAAGGTTGTTTTCAAATAAAATAAATAAATAATGTGTCATGAACACTGAATACAAGTTTGCATTGTATTGTGAGTCTGTTGAACAAATGTATAAATATTCATGATTTCACGAGCGCCTGCAAACGCTGCAAATCTGTGGAAGAGCGTTAAGAAAAATCAGGAGAACAAAGAGCGTGAAGGGCAGAAAACTGTTTTAAGAGAGCGAGACAGAAAGACAATATACAGAGATAGCTTTGGCCAGAGCGAGAGGCAGAAGAGTGTGAGGGGGATGGAGGGGAGCGGGGGTCCGGCTGGGCGGCTGGTGGGCTGCTGAGTGACAGGGATGAATAGCAGGGCTGAGGGGCGGAGTCTGGCCTGGCCTGCCGCTGACCCCGCTCTGGCCAGTGTGGGGATTCAACAGCGCAGAGTAAACACACTGCTGGCCTTGTCAAAGCCGAGGCCCCAGGGCTGGCTTATATCACACACACATTAAACCCAGCGGAGAAGCCTGCACAGCCCAGACCCACAAGCACAAACATCAGGGGAACGCCAGTGAACTTTATTAGGCTACTTTTAAAAGACATGTGATTTTGTTTGTGTGTGTGCTCCAGTAAAATGTACTGTTATATGTAGTCAGTATATTTCAAAATTTAAAGAATGTATTGTAATATATTTTCTACACTATAAAAAGATTTGTTGCTTTAACTTAAGTAAATAATCTGGCTGCCTTAAAGGGGAATTCTACATTTTTTTCTAAATGTATGCATAATTATGTCATAAAGATGTAAGCAAAATCAAACAGAGTAGTTTGATGTGAAATGCATTTTTCTAGAGAAATTTGCAGAGTCTGACTTATTCACAGTAGTGGTGATAGGAAACAGACGTCCAAAGTTTTGTTCTATAAGAAACATCATAGAAAGCTATTACAGTGGTAATAAATACATTCACTGATTCTTGATATGATTTATTTGTTTGAAATAAGGTTTTTAGCATAAAATATATTCCTTTAAACTCATTCATGGAAGTTCGTTGCTGCATATTTTCAGGGGGAAAAACAGTCACCAAAGAAGAATTTTTAGCTTTACCAACATTTTACCATCAGCAACATTACATATGCATTTCAGAAGACAGGTCTGGGTTTACTCATTAATAGTACTAGTTAATAAAGTGTCTGCATTTGTGCTGTAGACATTGCGACCTCTGGTTTTTATCAGCACCATTGTAAAGAACATTCTAGTCAGTTTCTTTACAAAGAACAAAAACACTTTTTTTTTTTACAAAACACTGACTTTTAATTAAAGCTTAATGATTTAGTTATGCAGAGAATTAAAAATAAAAGACATTATTTTAATGCAGCTACTTTTATTTTTATATACATTATGCCGTTACTTAAAACACCAAAAATACTTGCAGTTTTGTATGGGTGTTTATCGGGATGGTGATTTGTTATCACATGATTTTATCTCAGTGTTTTTGTGCCTTTATGTATTGGTAAGTGTTTTGGTGGAAGGATGTGGATGTTCTGTTCAGACATACTACAACCTGCTTTGATTTGTTTTCTCTTTCAGACAGCATACTTTTTTTTTTTTGCACAGTGTAGGCCAAACAGCCTCGAGCTGCCTTCTTTTAGCGCTGATGGACAGTTTTAGCAGTTTAGTGGTAATCTTCAGCACGCCTGCAGTTCAGCTGTGTGTTGTGTTGAGGGGATTTTGGGAGGCAGAGCTGTTGTGGAACTACGACCCATGAGGAGGGTAAAAAAAACACACAGACGCCTATCTAACCTGGACCGTCTCAGTCTTCACCAGCTCCACTGGCCAATCAGAGATGTCATAGACCATCAAGCTGTCAACATCCGAAGCCAGTCTGATGGGAGGAGCCACACGAATACTAACTAAAACTCTCTCCTCAAATTCTTCTCTTTTGTTTTTTTCCTCCCCTCCACTGCCTGTCCATCTCTGCCTCTCCCTTTTTTTCCACACTTCTTACTGTCTAGACATCTCTACAGTAAAGTAAAGCAGAGAAGTGGCCAATTACAGAGGTTACAAGCAGCGGCGCAATTAAGGAAATGTACAGATCAGCAGAGTTCAAGGATTAAAAAAGGCAGTCAAAAACGGAAAGCCTTATAAAAGCATGAGTCATAATTTTTCAACAATAAAGTTGGCGCAAATGGCCATGTCAGTGATAAGGCGGCTTTTTATGTGTGGAGTGGGCCACGGCCCATGTGAAATAATTTACTCGCACTGGCGGTAAACAGCATTACATTAAGGTGATTGTTTAACCCTTTCTCACAGCATTTATGACTTACTGACAGTGGTAGGTGCATGGCAGGCCGATAAAAAGCACACCACTGATAATGTGAGCCCTTTCAGAGGTTGCACACACAAACTCCAAGCACTACTCCCCTTCACCTGGAAAGCCACACGTGTCATTTAGATACAGAATTGTAAGTGGAGTTGAACTCTGTGGCTGGGAGAGGAGTCTGAGCACTGCTGTTAACTGTCCTTAACCCCGGAGATACCAGGCCCCCTTCAACTCCTTGATCTTCAGGCTTATTTTTCAGTTGTTAATCTTAAGATTTAGATTTAGGTTGAGTAACTATTAGGAATTATTTGGTGACTACTATGAAAGTAATAGTTAAGTCATGAGAGGGAGGAACTGAAATGTGGACCCACATACACTCTAAGAGGACAACACTTAATAATGTGTTCAAAAGGCATAATACATGGATCTAAATATGAAACTTGCAAAAAACACATTATAATACATTAAATATGACTATAAAATGCTATTCTGGTCCAGATTGGTATAAATTATAAACTAATAAAACATAGCATGGCTTAACATCTGTTTATGACCAAGCAGGTTTGTTAGTTATAATGCACTATGACATTTTTATGACAGTCTTTTGCGCTGACAATATATGATCACTACTAATAATGCACTTTATTAACATTTCATAATGCATAATAAACACTAATGTGTATATAAATAGTCATAACCATGTTTATAATGGTTTATGAATGCTTTACAACAAGTCACAAATGTGTTGATATGTTCTTGTATGCTCAAAGGCACATTTTATATTTTATGCTTATTTTTTCCAATATGTTAAACTCAGCATGCTTAAGCTTTCTCATACGACTCTACATGGCATTCATTGAAAGTGTTACCTAACTTCAATTTTATTAAAATTGCTTATAAATGTGATTTGTCTTAATGGCACGTCTTCATGGCATATTTCAGAGGGGCGGGGGCTGCTGGAGCCTATCCCAGTGGTCATGTAGTATGTAACATGTAAACATTAAATATTTTATTATTTAATGTTTAATAATGTTTTATCGTTGGTCATTTTATGATGAGCTTTATGATATGGACGCATACCCATACTTTGCCTGAAATCAATCATTTTGTCTTGCGGGGTTTTAATTAGGTCAAAAGAAAAAAAAAAGGAAATGAAGAGAAAAAAGGGGTTAATTTTGAAATTATTCTTTATTTTATATAAATTAGGGTCCCTATTAGGGTCATTAGGTTCTCAAGCAGTGCGAAAGTAAAAGCAATCTCAACAAAAATTGAGGGTTGGAGCCTTGGGGCAGCTCAAGGGGTTGTAAGGTTGGGATCTTAGTTTCAGGCCATGCTTTAAATCGTTTCGCAGCCGTCGAAAGGTTGCCTCGGCGCTCGGCTGAGTCGGGCCGTCCCGTGGCGATAGCGGCGGAACGAAGAGTTCCAGTGGAAGAGCTTTCAGCTCCTCTCTGGAAGAGCTCTGCTAGATCCATTGACCTCTGCTGGACAAGGACTCTCTGTCTACACGTCCGCCCCCCTGCCTCGTCCCGCTCTCAGAGACGGAGGGGGGCGAGAGGGGGACAGTGAGGTGTCCAGGGAGAGGCAGGAGGACAGGATGATGTATCTGGGAGAGTGGAGCAGCTGTCCTGTTGGGTTGGAGAGCAGCGGAGCTGGCCTCATAAAGAGAAAAGACTGGCCCCTGACACTAGCGCCTCGCTCAGATAGAGAGCAGAGACCAAACACACACACACACACACACACACACATGCAGCCCCTGGCTCAGGCCCCGTCCTAGCTTGATTAAGTTACAGTAGAGGAAAGGAGGGGGTGGTAGGGATGTGTTTATATTGTATGAGAGTGTTCCTGCGCTTGCCAGCACACTCTCGTCTGCTCTCTCGCCACGTCGTTGCTCACTGTTTAATCTATCACCCTGCTTCGGCTCCAAAGTCAAAGGTCACACTGCTCTATGGGTGGCGTGGCAGATGAGGACTGGCTGTGAGCCTTACTGTATCCAGGAATGGCCATGTTGCTATGCATACACTAGCTTTTCAGCATTCGGTTCATTTACTTTTACAGCTTCGTCCAACATGAATGTAAAACAAGTTTTGCGATTCAAATAAAATCTCAGTTCCGTTTCTTGGCCTAAACGTTCATTGAACAATGTCACAGGCTTGGACACCTATAAACATACAGTACTGTGCAAAAGTCACAGACGACCCTTCATTTATTTCTTTTCCTGTCAGACCTGGCAATTAAATACAAGTAATTTATTTTTTTAGGAGATCATTCTGAGAATAAAAAATAAACCACTTGCATAAGGAAAGTCAAAGGAAAACAGTTGAAACAAGTGTAAAAATAGGCCCTCTCAAGGACAATTGACTGGTCACCCCAGAGCCTAGACCACAACATCACTGACTGTGATTAGTTGAATTGTGAGAAGCAGAAAATACCACCAAGTCATAAGACCTTAGTTGTGTGGAATCCGACTTTACTGCTAACTCATACTTTAGTTTGTTTGCAGCTTCATCGGATACATAGCTAGAGTAAAAATAGAAAATATAAGAATAACACTAAAAACAGTAGTTAAAAAGTACAGTTATATGTGCAAAGTTGAAAGAAAATTAAAGTTACATGTGCGTATATGCAAGTATGTAGAGCAGTGGTTCATGAAGTGCATGTTGCAAGTAACAGATGTAAACAGTAGTGTTCTGTGCAAGTAATAGATGCAGCACTGCTGCTGTCAGTAGTATTCTGACAGCAGCAGTACAGTGTATAATCATAATCACTACTACTTACACTGGACTATCAGGAGCTACAGAACACTATACAACTGAAGCCATGGTTCAATTAAAGATTTCACATATTAACTTTGTGTGGTGTGCCGATTCGCTGTCCTCTTCAGAGAGCAATCAAATGATGGTGCATTATGGGTATTCTACATCTGCATGGGTCACTGTTTCAACACTACTGTGTATTGCGTATTGTGATGCACTGTGGGATTGTGAGAGTGCACTAGATGTCCTCCACTGTTTTTAGATGAAAACTCCAAATAGTTCACTATATATTGTACAGGGCATAGTTTCAGACACAGCCTATATATATGTGTGTGTGTGTGTGTGTGTGTGTGTGTGTGTGTGTGTGAGAGAGAGAGAGAGAGAGAGAAATGCGCCAGCTCTCTCCCTTGCCTTGCCTGGTGACACTGTCTGAGAGCAGGACAGTGGTGGTGAGTGGAGCTCCCACAAGGCGACTCATTAGAAGCAGAGCTGTCTGGCAGGCTGGACTGTAAACTTTGGAGAGGTCAACCCCCCCCCGTCCTGCTCCCCTGTACTGTAAACAAGCAAAAAGGTTAGCGCTGTTTTCACCTGACACTGTTTTATCTCATTAGGAACAAAGGACACTGAGCTAAGCACGATGACAACAACACTCATAAAGAAGAGCATTTTGTGTGAAGTTGCTCATCGACCCTTGTGTTTCAATGTGGGTGTGTATTGGTGTGTAGGAGGTATTGCTGCTGTAAATATCAGGGCTGCCAACCAGGGGTGTAGCACCAAAATTTGGGCCCAGGGCACAGGAGTGTATTTATTTATGCTGCATTTCTTTATGTGGTTGGATGGTATACAATTAAACAACTGACACTACAGTAAGTCCTCTTTGAATTATCAATGTCACTGAAGTCCTTCAGTAAGGATTAGACTTAAACTTGGTCTGTATTCAAAACAATCATTGTAATTAGAGGGAAATCTTTTAACTTTTTTTTTTAAATAGTTAAACATATTAACCAAGATTGACACTGAAACTGCTCATCAAATAGCTGTTTGGAAGTTCTGTAATAGCTACCTGCTTTAGTGAGCTCACCCCTCACTCATGTCTTCAGTGGCGTCAGAAAAGGAAGAGTTGCTCCTCTTTCTCACTCAGTGCCTTTGGCTGCTTCTGAACTGCATGCTTTTTACAAATTAAGTTAGCTGCTGGGCTGAGGCTGAACTTCAATGCGTTATGACTGCAGAAACACTGTCTGGCACATTAGCTACTTTAAAAAATGTTTACTTGCTGCTGTGAATCAAATCCTGTCTTTCTTTATCAGCTTGCGCTTGTTACAAATGACTGCAAATGAAGTTAATTGCTAGTTAGCTAACCTAGCTAGCTCATGTTTCTACAACATACAGCACTTTAGGATTACCAATTTTCTCAAAGAAAAGGGACAGAATTGGCCTTTTCTCTGTCTCTCTCCACTCCTTTCATTTGTGAAATCCTGATTTATTTTCATTGTTATCAGGTCAGTACTGGTAAACAGCCACTAACTACCAACTGTAGCCAACAATGTTGAAGTCACACAACAGATGTGTGTCATAGAGAATCAAACCACTTTTATTTTTGAGGCAGAGGGAATATCGGAAACAATAGATAAGCACAGTGTGAAAGATAATTATGGAAAATTATGTATTTTTTTTATTAAATAGAGTTTAGAAATTAGAAACCAATACCAGTTAATTTTTGAGGCTTTTGAAGGGCCCTTCACTCAGTCAGGGCCCTGGTTGGTTGGTCCATCATTACCTGCGGTCCGTTGCCCCTGCTGCCAGCTCTCACGCACTGGCCATGAGACTCACGCATTTAGACCTAATCTCACTCACGCCACACTTGACATTTCTCACACGCTTACTTCTCTCCTCAAAACATTGCCATTGAATCTGAATGCTCCTTGAGTTTAAAAATGATTAAATAGGATTAAAAACACTAAGTGAAAGTAAGTGAAAGAGAGCACACTAGTTAAACAGTCCCTGCCCATCCGCAAGTGCTTTAGATCAGTGGAGGGGCCAGTATGCATAGCAAGAAAACCAATAAGTGGCAACTTGGTCATGAAAATAGTCAGTAACAAGACAATTCCTGTTATTGATCATGTATGAACATAAAATGATAAGAGCACTCGTGACTACACATGGCAACAATTTATGCAAAATTAACACATCTCACTTATAAGCTAACTAGTTTTAGCTAAACAGCTAAAGGCAGGCTGTTTTTACCCGTTTTCCCTGTGCAGCTGTTAGATTTGAAATATGTGCCTAACCAGGTAAATAATTTAACTGCTAGTTACTGATAAGACACTTTTTTAACTTGTCTACTTATATATTGTAACTGGACTGTGTTCTACCATCATTAAAGTAGGCTGAGCAGTTCTGTGGACAGCTAACAACAAATGATCCATGCTGAACTAGGAAAGAAATTACTAGCTTTCAGTCTTTGCTCCTCTAAAGGCAGAACTCCTCATCAAGTAACTTAAAGTGATATTTATTATTTGTATATTTATTATAAGTGAATATTATTTTATGAGTAAGTTTAAAAGAAATTGTGTATATTTTACTTAAAAGTAAAAAATGTAAAAAAAAATATGTACTAGGGAAAAAACAGACCACCTAACCCCTTTAACCCCATACCACCCATCTTCATGAACAACTTGACTGCATATGTATAGCTAACCTGAACACAACTTGAATGCAAATATGTGTATGGCTAACACAACTGCTAACATAGCTAACTCAAATGCAACTTAAATTAAGTCCTTTATAGCTAATACCTACTGGTAACTCTTAGTGGCACAAACACACAGACGTATACACACATACACTGTCACAGGTCTGCACACAGTTCCACAGATGTTGCTATATTAGCAGGAGTGTCTCCTTTAAAGTGTGACATGCTGCTAAGTTTCTCCAGCTAGAGATTCATTAGTTCTTGGCCTCTTGCTGCCTGTCTCCCTGTTTGCTGACTGCTTGTGGAAAAAGCCATTTAGCCCGTTGAATGTCAAGGTTAGTGTGCGCTGTCCTTGTCATCAGTCTCGGCGGCAGAAGGTCAGGGATAAGCTTTCCTCAAATGGGCAGCGTCAAACAAAAGGGAGGCTGACTTAACTGGCCCAGAGAAAGAGGACCTTCTCTCTCAGTCGATAAACAATCCACTGGGCAAAGGCTCTCGGCAGCGTTAACCCTTACACTGCTGCTCTTATGGAGAGTGTTTTGCTCTCTGTGTGTATGCACATGAGAGAGAGAGAGAGAGAGAGAGAGAGAGAGAGACTGTAGGGGAAAGGATCATACCAAAAGGACAAAGACTATACAGACATATTGAAAGCTAATATAATCCACTCTTATTGCACTCACTAACCAAATCATATAAACAAATTTAGAAACCAGATTATTGTAAACACGCAATCATCTAGCACTGATTAAAGGAATGTAAATACATAAATAATGCTAGAGCGAGTGAGGGTTAGCGACATGGTGAATATATATCACTCTATCAGTTCGATCAGGTAGACAGACATGTGTCTGCAGCACCTCTAATCCAAACAGACATTGAAATGTCATCTCCCGCATGGAGCAGGCCTGATCTAACAGGATGCCTGCTTTTGAATCCCATTCAGCCAAAGGCAGTTGCGCAGCTCATAACAGGCAAAATGGCTGCAACATACTGGACGGATATGAAGCACTGTTCTGGCCTGTAACACAGGGCACATCACACACACAAGGGCCAGCCCACCACCCCCACCCCAATACTCCTCCATCCACCGCCCCAGGGCCTCTACACCCTCGGACCCCGGCATCTCCGCATGAACGGTGTCATTTAAAGTAATGAACGCTGAAGGGGAAAAAACTACCGGCCACTTCAAACACTCAGTGTGTGTGGGGAAATAGGCCCTGTTTCTGCAGCTCATTTAATGTGGCGGGTAATTAAGGTGGGAAGCAGCCAACAGACATGAAGGCCCACTCTCCAGCCACCAGCACGCACTCCACTCATTTACTTATTTATTTATAAATGCCCAGGGAGTGGGAGATGCGAATAAATATAGACTTTAACAAACTGGCCATATCTCAAAGGCAGTTAGTAAAAAATTAATAATAAAATGAGTGATCCCACTCTTTAACATGGAAGGAGTACACTTGACAGTGTCCACTCCTAGGCAGTACTCAATCTCTAATCTATAAAGTGCCCCCATTTGTTTTAGTTTCAGCATGTGTCTTCTTTCTGTTATTATTCTTAATAGTAGTAGTAACAGTAGTAGGAGTGAAAATACTTGTATTAGTAATAGTGCTAGTGGCAGTAGTAGGAGTACTATTAGTAATAGTATTAGTACATTTTGTAGTAGTAGGAGGTGAAGCACTAGTAGTAACAGTATTTATAGTACCAATACTACAATCAGCAGCAGTAGCAGCAGCAGTAGTATTAGTAGTAACAAGAATAGGAGTACCAGTAGAAGAAGTAGGAGGAGTACTGGTAATGATGGAATTAGCATTAAGTAGTAGTAGTAATAACAGTAGCAGCAGTAATACTAGAATCAGTAAAGTAGTAGTAGAAGGAGTACCAGTAGTCAGTAGTAACAGCAGTAATAATAGCAGCAGGAGAAATGTCTGTAGTAGTAGCAGAAGTACTTGTAGTAACGGTAGTATCAATAGCTGTAGTAGTAGTAGTAGTAGTAGTAGTAGTAGTAGTAGCAGCAACAGTACTTTTAATACCAATAATAGTAACAGTAGTAGTAGTAGCAGCAGCAGTACTTTCAATACCAATAATAGTAATAGTAGTAGTAGTAGTAGCAGTAGTAATAGTAGTAGTAGTACTAGTAGTAACAATAGTAGTAATAGCTGTGGTAGTAGTAGTAGGAGGAGGAATACTATTAACAGTAGTAGTAGTAGCAGCAACAGCAGTACTAGTAGTAGCAATAGTAGCAATAGCTTTAGTAGTAGTAATAGAGTACTAGTAGTGACAGTAGTAGTAAAATGCTGTAGTAGTAGTTCACTGGTTCTTCAAGGGTTCTTTAGTAAAAAGGGTTCTAAAGAATCAAATGGTTGAAGGAGGTCTTAGGAGGTTGAAGATTTTTTTGTACTAATATCCCTATCTTCAACAATTGAAGGTGTTTCTGATCAGGCAGTGTGTCTTGAGCCTTACCAGTATGAGCAACTGACTCAAGCCACCGAAGAGTTAACATAGAGCCAAAAGATGATTAACAGCAAGCGGGAGAGGTGTCCAAATGGTAAAACATTCCCTAAAACTGTGACAGCTAGCTTCTAATTATCTGTTCAGCATGTCCATTTTCGATACAAGAGTCCTCATTTCTTAGATGTACTGAGTTCCAAATGAATAAACTGGGTTTCTTTGAACACTTTCAAAATTAATTAATTTTGACATTAGGCCATTAGGGTACCATTTCCTTCTATACAGGTGCACGTGTGGGCACCATACAAACTTCTCACTTGTTGGGAATATTTAGGGGGGTGGGGAGTGACTAAGGTATGATAAAAATGGAAAAAAGCTAACCCAACCATTGTAGTCTAAGCTAGTTGGCTAGTGCTAGCCATTCTCTAGCATTACCAGCATCACAACCTAGCTTTTAGCATGCTGCCTATTTGATTCCAAGTGCCGAGGTATAACAGGGAGACTGTATCGTACCAAACAGGTTGTTCACAGATGTGACCAGGCTGTGGTTGTACACTGCCTCACCTGTCATCCAGGGTTTGCTGCAGTGGCCCTAAATCCTTACACTCTGTAAGCTGTTCATGACATTTATCAGCAGATTATTTGCAAGAATCCTCACTTAATTGGTCTGTGAGCTTACCTAGTCATACGTTGAACATTACCAATATAAGGCTAGTTAGGCCTAAAAGGCTAAAAACTACAATATCTACAAATAAAATGACTAAAAATTATCAATAATAACTAACTGGAACATGGAAAAACACTAAAACGGTGCTGGTGTTCTCCTTTGCTTTTGGCTCATATGGTTTCATATTTATGAGCATGGCACGAGCAGAGCCATCTCTCTACATGGTTTTTGGCACAAGTAGGGCGTCATCAGGGGGGACGGTAATGTTGGTTTACTGATTTGCACACTGTGATGTCATCATACTTTGTAAGACATCATCCGCGCCTGTAGCAGTGTTGATCCAGTGGAGCGCTTCAGAGGTGGAACTGACCATGTTTAAATGTTATTTTTATGATTTGTAAAGATCTGCTCACATTTCAAGCAAGGCTGGTGTATGTTATTACTACAGAACAATACATTTCAGCTATTAATGAAAAAAAGGTCTTAGGGTGTACTCTTTAAAGGATTCCTATATATACTGTACAATTTTAGAAATATTGTTCTTTAGTGACTCACATTGTACAACCCCAATTCCAATGAAGTTGGGACGTTGTGTAAAACATAAATAAAAACAGAATACAATGATTTGCAAATCCTTTTCAACCTATATTCAATTGAATACATTACAAAGACAACTACGCTACAAAGACAACTTCAGTCTCCAATTGAATCTGGAGATTTCTCCAGATTCTCAGAATATTTTGATGATATTATGGACTGTAGACGATGACATTCCTAAATTCCTTGCAATTGCACATTGAGAAACGTTGTTCTTAAACTGTTGGACTATTTGCTCATGCCGTTGTTCAAAGTGGTGAACCTTGCCCCGTCCTTGCTTGTGAATGACTGAATCTTTCAGGGATGCTCCCTTTATACCCAATCATGACGCTCATCTGTTTCCAATGAACCTGTTCACATGTGGAATGTTCCAAACTGGTGTTTTTTGAGTATTCCTCAACTTTCCCAGTCTTTTGTTGCCCCTGTCCCAACTTCTTTGGAACGTGTTGCAGGCATCAAATTCAAAATGAGTGAATATTTGCAAAAAACAATAAAGTTTTTCCGTTTTAACATTAAATATCTTGTCTTTGTAGTATATTCAATTGAATATAGGCTGAAAAGGATTGGCGAATCATGGTATTCTGTTTTTATTTATGTTTTACACAACGTCCGAACTTCATTGGAAATGGGGTTGTATGTTTGAATAGACCATGATGTAGATGGTTAATTTACTCATCCTGTACAAAACGCATGGTTCATGCTATGTGACATGCAGCCTCTACAGACAGTTCTGTCTGTAAGCAAATAAATTGCGCACCAACTACTGAGCAGAAATGCTGAGAAACTGAGCTACGGCTCCAGCCTTTTTTACGAAGATAGTTTTAAAAAAACATTAATGTTTAACAATAGTTTGTCATTTTACTCAGAGTAAAGTAGGTATATATGAATTTTGTAGTAAAAATTTAATTTTTTGCTTCTGTTTTGCTAGCCTATGCACCTCCACCCATATTGGGGAAGCATTTGTCATTGTATGTGTTTAAAGCAGGCTAAAACCACACAATGTGTTTCTGGTGGGAATTTGTGGAGTGTTGAAACTAACCAAGAACTTTATGTCTGACCTCTTTGACCACCTCCTTCAGTAAGACTTCTCTGTGTGGGCATACCTTCATTCACTGCTAGCTTGAATTGTTTGTGCATTAGCACTGCAGTGTACACTTGTCTTATGTTACGTGATAGCTGAATGTTGGTATCAGTGAATTTGTATGGTAATGGTAAATAAAGCATGTTAACAATATTGGTATCTATTCATCTGTATCAGAAACCAATTTTGTCACTGTCAAGCCACACTCTGAAAATCAACGAAAACATACCTTGAGCAGGAGATAATAAGGTCTCCATCCTAAAAGAAGCCCACACAGTTGAACGTCTTTACCATTCTCACATTTTTATTTTTAGAATATTTTTAGAAATTGCAGTAAAATAATTCTGAAATCTGGAAGTCCTGCAACCCCCCACCCCCGACCCCACCCTCCCAATTTCCTGTGCCCTTGGGATAGCCACATTTATAGCAGATGACCAAAGGTCTGCCTATTTTAGAAGTCTGTCTCATAATTTATCTCAATGATTCCCAGACATCAGGCCTGAGTAACAGCTGTACAGCTGCTAATATATGTAGCAGTTGTGATTACAGCAGTAGTAGCAATAGCCTTAGTTTTAGCAGCAGTAGCAGTAGCCATAGTTTTCTCAACAGTGGTGGTGGTAGACATGCTTCTCGGTAATAATTTAAAGAGAAAAAAGTTATGGTTCTCTTGAACAAAGAGCAGCTATAAACAGTAAGTGATTAGCCAATGGAATTAAATAGCTCAGCTCTCTTTCTATTATGTAGATTTTACAAAATAGGCCTGCTGATTTTTTCTTGTGGAACTGCAGATACGCCGCGCTGGCTGGCCATGGTGCCCTTGGGGGTATCAGTCCACGCTCAGTCTCAATAATCCCCCCAATCTCACAGGCTTATTCTCCACATCTCTCTAATGACGACTCAGTGTCCACTGTGGCTGCAGTCATCTTAAACGGATGACTGCAATTCCAGCAGCGGTCACGTATCAGTGTATTCCCAGTGTCACCTTGTCATTTGGAGCCTGTTTGTGCAGTACTTCAGTAAAATCGAGAGACGTGTGCACGGTTCCCCACGAAAGATCTCTCATCGTCCCTCCAACACAAAGGTCTGAGCAAACACAGCTCGCCCTCCTTCATTAGCCTTCCTCCTGCTCTCTGTCCAGAAAATCCCTCTCCTCCCTCCCCCCCCCCACTCTCTTCCTCTCTTCTCTCTCTCCCACCCCTCCCCTTAGCCCTTTGCAAGGTTAATGTTTGCGCAGATGAACTTAATTAAGTCTTTTTCAAATGACTTTGGCAGTTTGTGTGTTTTAGGTATTTAGAGGAGAGACGCGATTATTATGCTTGCGGATTGGGCCTAATGTGAAGCAGTGGGCCTCAGCCTCCTGTCTGAGGATTGATGGCAGTAGTAAGTGTATTCTCTGTCTCACTCCAGACGCAGCCTTCGCTAGAAAAGTTCTTTATCATGTCAAATTTTGCTCTACTCTAAAACAGTCAGGGGTTGCTTGTCCCTCTATGGGATCTCTTATGGTCTTAAGAAGAGCCCTTTTGACGCCGTTCAGGAAGAATCACCACAGAATGGTTATCCGGCAATGAACAGTTTCATAAACTTTAACCAAAAAGTAGGAACTGCTGTGTCATTTTTTTTTTGGATGTCACTTGGGGACATCCATCATTCAGCAAAAGAAAGACAGACAAAAGGTATATTAGAATCTCAAAACTCTGACAGGCTGATTTCTCTGAGGTGGTACAGGAATTTCAGCCAGAATCTTCAAAGCTTCAAATTCAAAGCAGGCACGGGTCTTCAGAAGAACTCAAAAGAATTCAGTGAAAACATTCAGGAAGCAAGAGTACTTGGACCTATTTATGAACATTGCTTAATTTCATTCAAGTTCTCACCATCTGAGTATGAATGATTTGGAAAAACACACTGTTCACGAATCGTGCATACAATGTCTCTAGCACGCTGGCATCGCCGGGTATTGTTCATACATCAGGTTGAAAACTTGCATGTCTTGCATGTACATTACATTAAGTTAATATTATGTAAATCATTACTCGGTAGTGAAAATTCATGTAGAATCATATACAACAATTTTAAGATCCAGATAGTTGTTCAAATGAAGCTTGTGACCACAGACCCAGTGCATTTTTTAAGGAGTGAACTGTTGTGCTTCATTTGTCAGTTTTCATACACATTCTTTTTTCCATTGTTACATCCTGCAATGACAAATAACTTAATACTGGTTGTGAATCTGATGAAGGCCTTGCAGGATGACCAAAACATCATGCATTTAACTATATTAAACAATTAAGTTGGCTTGACAAAGAATAGCATGCTGTTCTTCTTATTATTATTACACTTCTAATTCTTTGCTGAAAATATAAACTCTAGCATAAGAACCTAATTTTGTTTAAACAAAGGTGCTAAACTGCTCCACTGTAAGGTAACATTCAGTGTTGGGCCTTGGATTCAAATGTTTACTGAAGCATTTGCTGTAAAACCGCAAAGTAAACAGTAAAGAATATGCTAATGTCTCACATGCTTCAGACATCTGTATTCTTTGTAAATCTGCCTTAAGCACCATTCAGCCATTAGCTTGGAGCTAACTATACAGGAAATTGCATAGAGATACTAGCATTACCTTTGTGGTAGTGATGCAGTGTGAAATATTATGCATTAACCATTAATATAATTTGATAATTTTATGAAGCTGCATTAACTGGAACATATAATGATGTGCAACTGAAGGTCCTTGGCCTTTTTCAGATGTCCATGGTTGAACAGCATATTCAAAAACAAACTGTAATTTTTGTTTGGCTGATTTTTCTTTTATCATATTTTGTGTTGTCATCGTCTTATAAAAATGACTTAAAGCTGTGCATTACAATGATTTCACCATGGGTATGGGGGTTTTACTCTCCACTTAAAGGCTCCCCTGACCATGATAAACTCACAGTACTGCATGCCCCCTTATGGCTTATTAGTTTATTATAGCATTTTTTAGCACAAACACTGTACAGCTCTTGTGCTGTTAGTTGGCTATGTCAAAAGCTTGTTCACACACTTTGTTTCACTTCCAGTTAATATTATGTGACAGAGAGAGATTTTTTTGTTTCATTTAGCATTTGTGAGAACACTACAACAGCCCTCAAAATTAGTGTCTTGTAAATACCATAACAAATGACCCACTTTTATGAGACATGCAGCAGTTACAGTGGCATAAAAACACTGAATAAAAGGCATTTTGTGGCTGCTTGATAATTTCCTCATAGGGCCTCTGACCATGCAGTGGCCTCTGTCTTACACCCTGCTCTCCTCTGTAAAAGGAGCAGATAAATAAGGCTGGCCTTAATGATGACAAGGTTAGCCTGTAGATGGATCATGTGAAGGGCCTGAGCACTAGTCACAAGGCTGCTCTGAAAGCCGCAGCCTGGCCCTGGGCAGGCCCCGGCCTCAGTGCACCGCTTTTGAAGAGGAGAACTTCAGTCTTTGGCCCTACTGCAATTTTCTTTTTTCCTGTCATGCTTTGCAGTTGACCTCTGACCTGCGTGATAGAGCGCTTTAGGGTGGCAAGAAAGAGGTGCCGAGGGGGCGGCTTGTGTAATTCCCCCCTCGCTGTCACCCAGTCCTGTGTTCCTGAACTACACTCCAACAGTATCACTAGCCCTTTTGCCCCTTTGTGTTCCAGAGCCACTGTCTCTTTCTCTTTATCAATAAACTGTATTAAGTGCCTTCTTCCGCAGAGGTGAAGGGTGCAATTATTTTTGCTTTTTTATTTTATTTGCGTCTTTTTTCTGTCCACTGATTGTGAAATCGCAGGCATCTGTATTTCAGCTTGGAGAGGTTCACTCTGCAGTAATTGTGTGTTATGATGGCTTTACGCTGATGGCTCTTGCTGTAATGAAACTCCGCCGGCGAGGGGAAGTGGCTGAGCCACTGGCCGTCTCTAATTGTTTGTTTGTGTTTATTGTTGCAGAAGTGAGAGGAGCCACTGGGTGACACATGCCAGGAGAGGTTAAATGATCAGCCGCTGGAACTGTGCATTAATTACAGCACCTAGGTGCACGTTACACCACTGCCTGAGCCTCTCTCCACCTACGCAGGACAGACTGTCCTGTCCTCCCCTCACAATGGGCTTGATTCGTCTTTCTTTAGACAACTGCAACCTAAATAGCGACTCCTTTGTAACAGCACGTGGGCTGGGTCATATATCATGGCTAGTTATTCATATTTGAAATAAAAGAGCTGTCTGCTCCCTCTCTTTTTTCTTGCACATCTGCATCTCAGAGACAGAAGACAGAAGGAGGAGAACGATTATGCGCAGGGAGGGAGGGATGTCTCTCTAAAGTGTCTGGAGAGCGAGAGAAAAGGAGAGAAAGGGAGAAAGGGGAGGGCGTGGGTGGTTTTTTGGGGTGAGCGTCTGTCTGGGAGGGTGATAGGTGGGGGGCAGGATCCCCTCAGATCAAAGCGGACGGCAGACACGTCTGTCGCATTGCCCCCCATAATCAAACACTCTACCTGCTCGGGTTGTGCCTCTTTCGCTGCTTCCTGCACACTCCCTTCACCACCGCTATAAATTCCTGCAGAAACGGCCACTTATTCCACCATAAATCTCCCCCTTGTCACTTTCAAATTACAAAGATTTATTTGCAGATGAACATGCCAAGTGTAGAAAAAAGGCAAGGGAGGGAGGTTAAAAAAAAACCCTTCATCTTTTCTCTGACTCAACATGGCGGACGCGGTTGCTGCGTGCTATCTGCATATGCCTTTTGTGTAGGAGGAGAGTGGTGCTGGTGGCAGTCCCAGCACTGGGAGAGGGAGAGAGAGAGAGTGCATCAGCAACAATGGCACTGACAGCTCTCACGGCCCAATCTCATCTGTTCCAGCCCGTGCGCTCCTCAGAAAGCATTTAACTTTCATTAAACTGTGTTTGATATCGGCTAAGAGAGAGAAATGCAGCCGACTTCACCGGTAACGCTCATCTGCTCTCATTCATTCCACTGCAGTCGCTTTCTTTTCTGTCCCTAACCCCCCCCCCCCATCCCTTACTAGCTATCTTGTTCCCTGGCTCTTCTCTCTCTTCTCTCTTTCCCTCGCCTAACACCCCCTCTCTGTCAGGCCCATGTTGGCTGGCTAAATGGGAGACCTTTGAAGCTGTAGTTAGTGCTCAGATTCCTTTATGCCTTTGTACCAGTTTCATAGTGTTGAAACAGTGATTCATGTACTGCTCATGCAGCCTCCATTAATTTCATGTAATGTAGCTTTTATCTCTCTGCCTGGGACAACTATCTCCAGCCCTGTCTTCCCTGCCTAGCATCTTGCTTGCAGACTATTACTTTTTTTCCCCCGCCCAACCCCCCCCCTCCAACTCAACCCACCCCAGCACGCTTGTTCCTTTTCTTTCTTTAGGGCCTGTTCATTCACAGCTCCCCTTCGTGGGCTTTTTCTATTAGAGATAGCAAAAAACTTCAAACCCCGACTGGAAATAATGGAAAAAGTGGTGGAGGTGCTGGCTATAGCCTGGGGGTGAGTCTTTTTTTTATATTATTTCTTTATTTTTGTCCTTTTACGCTGACTCTTTGGAGCAGGCAGATAGAGCCTGTCAAATTGGCAGAAGCTGGATCATAGATGGAGAGAGCGAGCTGGAGTAAGAGTCAGAGAGCGGCTCTGAGGAGAGGGGATTCTTCCCTGGTTTCACATGCTCTACGCTTGACTCACAGCAACTTTGCTCTGATAGAGCATTTCGGTTTGCCATGTCAATGCTTTTTTTAGCGCGACCATTAAAGAAACCCTTACTCTCTCTCTTTTGCGCTCTCTCTCTCTCAGCTGTCAGAAGTCTGCTCCTGGTTACGTTCGGTGCACTGTCACTCTTCTCTAAGATAACACCCCTGCACTGAGGCATGGAAATGTCAGGGTTCAAGTTTACAATTTAAAGTTTGAATGCAGAACTACGGGTCACCATGGGCCATAGTAAAGGTCAGCACCATGACAACAGCTGCTGGATACTGTCAGTTAAGGCATTCTATCTTTATCTCTCCATTTCTGCACTGTTATTTGATTGCACTTGAGTATACTTACAAGGAAAGCATGCTGCTGAGGAGAACCCCTTTTTTGCACAAAGAAAAAAAATAACTACCACAACGGAAATCAAACATTACACTACTTCAGACAGGTATTTCATTTGCAGACCAGGTAGAATATGCAGGTATTTCTGATCAGCCTTCCCAAGCTGAACTGTAATTACAGAATCGGCAATGTAGTGTAACAGTCCCACTGTGTGTCCCCAATGTTCTCTCTCACTAGGACACCTGTGTTCCAGCAGAGATAGAAACAAAGAATTGTAATAAGTTTAATGGCCCCTCAATCAAATCAGTGATATAAAGCAAATTCTCATTTATTTTGAACACTTCAGTTTAATCCAGTGTAACCAGGATGCCTTCAAGGGTCTAACAAAGCTTGGTTTCGTTGCAGTTCAAAGAGTAATTAGGTGGCTTACTAAGGAATTTGATTTGGAGTATCCGCTCAGTTAATATCAAGGAACGAATATGAATTTCTTTACTGTCCAAAAAACCAAAAAGCATGTGGACACCTGACCTCTATGAGATTGTGGGACATCCCATTCCAGAACCATGGGGATTACTACTATCCCACACCTCCCCTTTGCAGCTGTAACAGCTGTCATCTCTTCTAGGAAGCCTTTCTGCAAGATTTTGGAATGCGTCTCTGAGAATTTGTGCCCTCTTATAAAAAATGCATTTGTGAGGCCAGACTCTGATGTTAGATAATTTGCAATCAACATTCCATTTCATCCCAAAACTGTTCAGTGGGGTTGAAGTCGGGATCTGAGCAGGCCACTGGACCCTCAAACCAAACTCGTTGAACCCTCCACCAAAATCATTGAACCATGTCTTTATGGACCTCGCATTGTACACAGGGGCACAGTCATGCTGGAACAGGAAAGGGCCTTCCTCAAACTGCTGCTACAGAGTTGAAAGCATTTGATAGTCTAAAATGTCTTTGCTTGCAATAGCATTAACATTATTCCAGTTATTACATTAACGCCATTCCAACCCTTGGCGTTGTGCACAGTGATCTTAGGCTTGTGTGTAGCTGCTCATCCATGGAAACCCATTTCATGAAGCTCCCAAAACACAGTCCTTGTGCTGGTGTTGGAGGCAGTTTGGAAGTTTTGCTTTTCACTCATTTGTGTTTTTTTTTTTTTGACAACAATTTACTAAATACGAGGTTATGGACAGTTTGACTCTGCGGAAATGAGCTTTGCAGTTGGTGGGTTTACTCTTACAGTTGCTCTGTAATAGGCTGCATTCTATAGCCATGTAGCATATACCTCAGTAATTAATCTTTATCATTATGTGGCAGTCCTCTTTTGTGTAATCTCAGATTTCTGCAGTACAATGACTAGTGACCATTCAGAGTGCATGGACAGAGCTTCCCCTTTCTGCGTTCCACTACTGTCACAGAACAGTGTTTAATGGCCGAACAGCTTCACGCAGTGTGTGGTGATAATTGTCTGCCCCAGCTCTGCAGCAGTTAAGACAAGGCGGCATTAAAAAAGCAAGCATATTGGCAGTGCTCTGTGCCAAGGACTGGCCCTCTCCCCCTCTGCCCAGCCTCTAGCGCAGGCACACTGGTGCTGCTCTCTCCCTGCAGGGGGCCCTGGAGCTGGGCTTGTCCTGACACCGCTAACATATGTAAGGACACCTGAGCAGCGGCCTCCAGCCTCATCGCCACCAAGGGTTAATTTCCCTCCCAGCCGCGTGGCAGCCAGGCCTGGCCAAGTTTTTTGTCGCCCACAGTGCACCACAAGCTGTGTTTGGGCGCCGGCAAACAACATTAATCCTGCCCCTATGACGGATCACATATGTAAAATGTCCAATGCCCTACACGCTCACGCAGCCAAGTAGGTAGAGGGAAGAATACGGATGGTGAGGCGAAGCTGAAAAAGAGACATAATGATGCCTTTCTCTACGTCATACGTACACATTTGAGGAGGGATCGGAGAGTGTTACAAGAACACTGACCCACAGAATAACACATTGTTATACAGGAAGTCCCAAAAAAATTGACATAATTTTGTAGTCGAATAACATAGACAATTCTCCCTCAAATTATCTCAAATTTTAACAAAATGTGTAAAACTAGCCAAGTTTAATTTTTAATGTTTTTTTTTCCAGGTTGAAGAATGGTGTTCACTAGAAATGAAAATGGATTTTGTGCACTAGAATGTGCTCGAACACAGTCAAACAAGAGTGTGGAGCGTGCATTTTTCAAGATTTCAATCAAATCAATAAATTCAATAAAAAGGCACAAACTGGAAAGCAGATTTGGACATGGCGCAAAAAATTCAAAGAGATAGGAGCTGGACTACCGACTTGACTTGTGTCGGTGTGCATATTTGTGAAGCTGTGAAATTAGTTATAAAATCTACATCCCTCTGAATTTCTTGTTCGAATTTTGATAAATAAATCTTGTATTGTTCAACATGAAGCCTATTTAATTTCGTTAGCGTAGAACACGTAGTTACTCAGATATTCACATCTCAAATGATGTGAATTTTTTGGAACACTGTATAATAAGCACGCACAATCTGTGCTATTTTTTCTCAAATAGTTTTTTTTCTTTTCTTTTCTTTTCTTTTTTTTTGATACAAAGGACTGTCATGTCCCAGGCATGTTGATAGTTCTGCTATTTCCCTGCACTTTTAGCTCCTCAAGTTTAAAAGCACAATTTGTAGGTATTCTTATGCACAGTTTGTATGAATAGCTATAGCCTTAGTAAACTGAACGTTAATTTCAGGCGTGTTGCAAGTCCCATTTTCCCCTGTGCCTAGGCACACATACGCACATCTGGCCCAGACAGTCAGAGACAAAGAGAGGAGGACTGTAAAAGCTGGAGCAAAAAAAGAAAAAGAAGGAGAGGCTGCAGTCTACTTCATCACTCTCTGCAAGTCTCAATCTTTCTCTTGTCTTTAACATTTGGAGCAGGGAGGTTTGCCACGCCAGGAAAGGTCAGGCTGATGATTTATTGAACATTTATTGAGGCTTTATCTGCGAGTCCTGCCATAGGCCTAAGCCAGGCTTTTTGGGGGGTCGCCAAGCAGACAAGGGCCAAGCAGGTCCAAGAAAATAACATCACTAATACTGAGCGCATTAAGACAGCGCTAAGAAACGAGTACATTCTTTACTTAACAAACAATTGCTAAGCATAATTACTCATGTCTGCTTATCCTATATGGCCTACGACTGGGAGGAAAATACTCACATGCTCTGCTCAGTGCAAGAGCACAGTTATGTGTCCATGGCTGCTCCATAAAAGGGAGAAAAAAAGCTCAGTTTAAGATTTCTCTCTCATTCAAAACATTCAAACTAAGTCTTACCATCAACTTGTGGGTGTCAGTGAGCTTTGCTTGTGCTAAATTATTATTCATGCCAAATGTCCTTGCGCTGTTAAATATCATAGAATATGAGAGAAATCCTCATTATATCCATCTTGTGAACCTTGAGTAAGTTGAAGGAAGTTGATTTCTGTCGTATTTTAAATTATTTTCTATTTGTCAAGTTTTATTCAGTGAGTAGCTCTTGAATCAAGGGCTTATTCATGACTTGCTTTCCCCATCTGTGTATTGATGTTCCATTGACATCACAAGGTCTTAACTATGACAGCACATCATTGTGATAGAATTCACTTTTTAAAGATTGAAGTTATTTATTTTATTTAAGGATTACGCATTTTGATATTAGCGGCATTCATTAGCATTGAGCCTTGGCTGCATGAGTATAATTAATTTTGATAAAGTGCTATGTGTGCCTCTTTCAGGCAATCAATACCAGCCCCCGGCATAATAGATATCATAATGTATCGTCCTTAATATATTTTGTATTTTTGTTTATTTAGTCTAAAGTGGACAATATATATATATATATATATATATATATAAAACATAAAACATCTTAGGTCGCTGCTCAGAGCGAGAGCTGAGGTCACATTAAATTACATGAAATGGTTAAAAGCTGAAGTTGATCACATTTAAACTTTTGTCCTTTTCATCTGATCAGAAGGCACGCAGGCACGTCCCAGAAGATGTGGAGAAAAGTCTAACTAACAAAAACAGCATTATTTCAGAAACAACCATGGGTGACAAGGGGTTTTCATTGCAGATTAAAAATCAATGATCTCTTCAACTCGCACTGGCAAGGGTTAGCACTGTGCAAAAAGAAATGGCCTTCACAACAACCATTTGATTAACCTGGATGATTTCATGTGCTGATAGCACCCACGGAGAGCAAATCATTATTAGATCTCATTTTCTGCACAGAGGAAAACCAGTGAAGCCTAGCTCCACACCGTGCCCCTGTGTGCATTGAATTTCTGCCTTTGACTTAAATAGGAATAAAGATGAGAACCAAAATGGTGTAAAAAGCGTTCGGTGGGCGCCTCAATGAGATGATCGAGAGGGAACTGGTTCTCTATATATTCACTGCCATAGGAGGCCGGTGCCTGCAGAGCCATTCCACACTCTCAGCAGTGTGTGTGCATGTGTGTGCGCACGTTTGTGTGTAAAATGTAGAGACTGGATGACAATATAAAGCTCCTGGAGAAGAGAGCGGTGAGTAATGGATCCAGTGTGTGCAATACATATACACTCATCACTCCTCATCCTCTGCAGCCAAGGTCACAGCAGACCTGTACATCTCTCTCTCTTTCTCTGTACCTCTCTCACACGCACTCCCCTCAATGATGCCGTGGCTCCTTCACCTTTCAGCTGGATCAGTGAGTGAGTGTGTCTCAGGACTTCTGCTAGAAGCTCTTGATTTGGAGAGCAGAGCTGATGTGCCTGTACTGTCACACTGTCATTGAAGCCTGGCTCAAGCAATAGTAATCCTCTCTGCCATATTTAACTGCTTTCACCACATAAAAGCTTTCCACCCTTGTCTGCTGACATATTGCTTGAAAAAGCTGCCTCCAGATTGGTTTCCTAAGGTGGAAATCGAACACAACAGGTACGTAACTTATCTGAAGTGGAACCTAAAAAACTACAAGTGACAATGTACACCGAAGAAAATAAAGTTCCTGTGAGCTGCAGGAGCACAAGAAAGGAGAAAAGAACACTTTCTCTGTGTAAGTGCATGTCATCTGCACATCAGAAGAAGTGCATGAACACTGACCTGTAGAGAAGGATCATACAAGTCCGGACGTTATATGAATTCCCCGTCTGCAACCGTGATTCTATGAAGTGGCATATGCGATGTCCTTCATTGCGGCAGCTTTTCTGACAAAAATGTAGGATGGGGTTTGTGACCCTCTCCCTCTCTCAGCCACCCACAGCAATCTTCTTTACATTTCTGCCATGAAACACACTACAGCTTAGGGTTGCCACCTCAGCCCAGTAGAATTCTTGGAAAACCAATCAGTGACTTGACTTTTATCTAAATTCAGTGGAGGGGTAGCTATGCTCACAAAGCAACCCAATGTAGATAGATGTCAGATAGGCTACAAAACCTAATCTCAGTTATCATGTAGCATGCAGTGCTGCCTAGTGCCTAAATATGTCACCAGCAGTGCTCTTTTCCAAAACAGGTGCCTCTACATTGAAGTTATAAGGACTGGGGTGCAGGTATTGACGGGGGGTGGGTAGGTGATGCAATCACACTGGGGTTCATTGTGCAGGGGGGCCTGCGGCATCTCGAACTCTTTATTGAGCCCCTCATATTGATACTGACACAGTTGTACATTCATGACTCGCAGACAGGGTTGGGATGTAATGGAATACAAGTATTGGGAATACGTATTCAGAATACAGAAATAAAGTATTCTGACCAAGTTACATTTTGTAAAGTCAGTATTTAAAATACAGTACCTTTTTACACTTTTAGGAGAATACTTTCTGAATACTGACTAACAAAATAAACAAAAACCTTCAACCTTTAAAAGAAGCACAATCAGTGCTTCTTCATCAACTATTTTAAAATCAGCTCCTGACCTGCAGCAAACTTACTATTTAGACAAATTCTAAAGAGGACCTTAGTTAACGTCTTCTGTACATACTCTACAGTTCCTACTAAAGCCTGAGTAGACTGATAAATCAATGTGATGAACAGTTATTAATACCAGTGTTAATGAGCTCTTTTGAGGGAGGCTCAAACAAATAATCATCTCGCTAATGGATGAGTTTTTGTGAGTGATAAGTTTAGCATTGGTGTTGTCCTGGACTTGGAAGTTTGTGGGAGCAGCAGCGGTGTGAAGCTAATTTTTCATGAAATGTATTAGCAGAGTAATTACAGAAAGAGAACTGCCAACTAGTGAACAACAGTGTGCACTAATCAAAATAAAAAATAAAAAAATAAAGATTTTCCAATGTGATTTACCAAGATGCATTCTAAACATGTTATTTTTATACATTGCAACAGAAAATGTTATTGAACAAATTTAGGACAGTGTATTCAATTTTCAGACATCACTAATTTTTCAAAGTATTCAGCCCAACCCTGCTCACAGAAAAGTCCAATTTCTTAAAATACTTCACCAGCTAGCTGTAACGTGGAGCGAGGTAGCGGACGCATGTGCGGAGGTAAGCGAATTTTATTGAAGGCAAATCCAAAATCAGGGTCGTAACGATCCAGGATCAAAGAGCCAATATGTACAGATCGGGGTGCAGGCATGACGAGAAACACAAACAACCAAACAGTTCCAACAAAGACCAACACATCAAACAATGACTGATACAAAGACCAGCCAAGACAAAGTGCAATCACAGGGCTCAAGTAACAAAGGGAAAACGAGGGACAGTCAACAATCAGGGGCGGAGTCACAAAACGAGGGGCAGGACTGCAGATACCAAAACAAACGCACATGGACAGGACTAGGAGGGGCCAATCATGACACTAGCATCCATCCACACTACTCAGACAGCCTGATTTATCCCCCTCTCTAATTCATAATGCATCTTATCCATTGTAACCTTTTTAAAATGAAAACATCACTACTAATAAAATAAAAAAAAGAAACAGGTTTGAACATTTAGGTTAATGTTAGATACATGTGGGTGGAGTACCATGCCTTTAGACCATCAACTACTTTGAGACATCTTACAGTACATTTTATGCTGTATTTTTTCAAATACAATTAGCAAATACATAGAAATTGCACACATACATTTGCAAAACAATGGCATATTTAAATCTCTTCTCTGTAAAACTATGTGTTAAAATATTTTTATGTAAAAAATAAATCAACAAAATATAATTTGACCAGGGGTGCTCAAACTTTTGGTTCCAACTGTATCTGCTGCTACTGCTAGTACATTCCAGGTGAGAAATATAACCATTCATGCATGATGGCTAAAAACATGCCCAGAAAACCATGGCATTGGTGACCATAAATGAGCAAAGCAGCAATCATCTAGGCCTTTTCTTACAAGCCAATGCTCCACAAATGGATGTTTTGGAGCACAGCTAGCTAATAATCCTAGACTGTAATGTTGATAGTCATAAAACATAGCAAAGTTAGCTGCTAGCTGTGTGCACATGGCCACTCACTGAACCTATGATAGTCAACAATTCTTAAAACAACAGCTGTATAAAAAGTGCTCTCAACTAAAGGAGTTGTACTTTGAGAGTCCTGAGAGAGGTCCTTAGCAGTCACTGTATGTTTTGCAAAGTGCAGCAATTCGTGCTAGTAGTAATATGGAAAACCGTATAGCATGAAAAAGAGATAGAGGGACTGAAAAAAGATGAACAAATTTTGGGATTACTGCAAGGCCACAATCACACATAGCTCTTTTCTGACAAGGCCCCACCAACAGGGCAGTCATTTCCCAGGCCCAAATTAGAGAGGTAATCAGCAGACAATAAACTAGCCTGTGGAAGAAAAGATGTCACACTTTCATTATAAATATTAATCAAATCGAAGCCTTTCAGACATGGCATTTCGCCTTGGGAAAAGATGTACTGCTTGCCTGTCATTAGTTTGAATAGAGTAGCCAGCTAGAGGTCATGATGGCCTTTCCATGGTGCCATTGGACTTGATTTAGCCTGTCCTGCCAATCTTTTAAAGTCAAAATTATTTGAATTGGAACTAATACCCCATTGAGAGGAATAAGTCAGAAAATAACCCAGAGGCTGTAATGGTGCCATACTTACATTACATTTAAAGACAGAAAAAATGGAAAAAATCAAAGTATGTGTTTGTGTACTGTGCTGTCATCAGATGCTACTGCAAAATCCTCTTTTGTTCCTTGTTGCTTTTTTTTTTTTTTTTTTTTATCAAGCTCATCTCTTGGCAGGCACTGAGGAGTGGAGTCCCATTTTATTTCTGAATCACTCTGAATGGCATACTACAAAGGTTGGATGTGCTGCTGCCCTTTCCATCTTAAATGGTACGTTGGCATTTAACTTTACTCATGTCAGCAGAACTTCACTTACAAGTTATGGTTTAATGTATGTGTATTTGTTCACAATGGTAGCCACTTTTCAGATTAGCCGTTTTCCTCGGCAACATGTTTAACGTGCAAAAACAATAAAACGAGAGAGAAAAAAAATCTTGACATAAATACTTGGATGCCAAAATGAGGTAAGAATTTATGACCAAATCAAGAAATCAGTTCACTGTATAAAACCTCATTTCACCATAATCCTCTTTGGCTCATGAACATGTAAGTAATGAAAAAATATCCCTAGAACATTTTTAACTTTCATTTATCATTCGATAATCTTTAGCAAGTCATAGTTTTTATCTGCAATAATAAAAGCATGTTTCATTTGTATGTCAATTATTTCTCACATGCAGCTCAATGGAACAAGCGATAAAGATATCACATTTGTGTTTGTAAACAAAAAAGGAGAGATTGCATGATGTGATTTGAAAAATTTAATGAAAAGTTACTATTGTGTGTTGTTTTGTTTTGTATTATTTTTATGTAGATTGCTTTAAAATCTTGCTCATTTTTTGCAATGAAACAAAGATTCAGAAGCATAGACTTGAATCTGTAGATATAAAATGTAAATCCAATGTAAATCTAAATGCCATGTAAATGAAATTCATTCTGTAACTATGTAATTACTTATTTACATTTTATGCAATTAACCACAATGTAAACATGCATAGCAAAACAGCACAAATAACTGTAGACATTTCAGGGTTAAAAGACATGTAACACACTGAAATAGCAGTATTAAATGTTGTGTTTATCACAGTGACATTTATATCAGTGCTTGTGTCATGGTGCCAGTTTATGTCTGACCGCTATGCAGTAGCAGAGTGGTTTTGGCTGTGCAGTGCTCTCTGTGGTCATCTCTCTCTCTGTGCTTCCATTATAAATAATGAACTTGTCCTGTTCTGATCAGGCCTATTGGGGATTTCCCCACCATGTAGCAGGGCCTGTCTAATGGATCGCTGTATGCTGATTTGGCTGGTGGATGATCGTCAGTGTTTTACTGGGGTCACTAGTGGAATAATAGGGCCTACTGTATGAGTCTGAGCCATGTGCCTCTTACAGAATGGAAGACACATTTATACACAAACACAGCTGCAAACAGTGTATGTGTGTGGATGTATAGGTGTGTTTTCATCAGAGCCAGCTATCTAAATTGGTTTACTCCAGTTAAAGGACCTGGCATGTACAACTAAAACTCTCTCTTTTTTAGTGTTTGCTTGACTGGCCTTTTTCCAGGCCTTACTCCATCAGCCATTAATGAAGTAACCTCACAATGCTATTGACTGGCTTGTCAGTGGCCCTGTCTAAGCCCTTAATGGGAGTCATTGGTCTTGAGTTAAAAATGGGCTAAGAGTGAGTTATTTGAAGCCATACACTGCATCCTAAGTGCACAGGAGAGATTAGTGTTGGCTGGCCAATGCATAGTGAAAATTAGCTATACAGTCCATTAACAGACAGATGTTATGTCTATTGGATTTCAAAATCTGGATCTCTTAAGGTTTTTTGATGTAAATATGTTCACAGTAATTTATGACTATATAATTTATATAATTTTTATATTTTATGTACAACCCCAATTCCAATGAATTTGGGATGTTGTGTAAAACATAAATAAAAACAGAATACAATGATTTGCAAATCCTTTTCAACCTATATTCAATTGAATACGCTACGAAGACAAGATATTTGATGTTCAAACGGATAAACTTTATTGTTTTTTGAAACACTTGAAAGACTGGGAAAGTTGAGGAATGCTCAAAAAACACCTGTTTGGAACATTCCACAGGTGAACAGGTAAATTGGAAACAATTGTGTATAAGTGTCACGATTGGGTATGAAGGGAGCATCCCTGAAATGCTCATTCTTTCACAAGCAAGGATGGGGCGAGGTTCAGCACTTTGTGAACAGCTGCGTGAGCAAATAGTCCAACAGTTTAAGAACAACGTTTCTCAACATGCAATTGCAAGGAATTTAGGGATTTCATCATCTACAGTCCATAATATCATCAAAAGATTCAGAGAATCTGGAGAAATCTCTGCAAGTAATCGGCAAGGCAGAAAACCATCATTGAATGCTCGTGACCTTTGATCCCTCAGGCAGCACTGCATTAAAAACCCACATCATTCTGTAATGGATATTACCACATGGGCTCAGGAACACTTCAGAAAACCACCGTCAGTGAACACAGTTCGTTGCTCCATCTACAAGTGCAAGTTAAAACTCTGCCATGCAAAGCGAAAGCCATATATCAACAACACCCAAAAACGCCGCCGGCTTCTCTGGGCCTGAGCTCATCTGAGATGGACTGATGCAAATTGGAAAAGTGTCCTGTGGTCTGACGAGTCCACATTTCAAATTGTTTTTGGAAATCATGAACGTCGTGTCCTCCGGGCCAAAGAGGAAAAGGACTGTCTGGATTGTTATCAGTGCAAAGTTCAAAAGCCAGCATCTCTGATGGTATGGGGGTGTGTTAGTGCCCATGGCAGGGGTAACTTGCACATCTGTGAAGGCACCATTAATGCTGAAAGGTACATACAGGTTTTGGAGCAACATATGCTGCCATCCAAGCAACGTCTTTTTCAGGGACGTCCTGCTTATTTCAGCAAGACAATGCCAAGCCACATTCTGCACGTGTTACAACAGCGTGGCTTCGTAGTAAAAGAGTGCAGGTACTAGACTGGCCTGCCTGCAATCCAGACCTGTCTCCCATTGAAAATGTGTAGCACATTATGAAGAGCAAAATATGACAATGGAGACCTCAGACTGTTGAGCAACTGAAGTTGTACATGAAGCAAGAATGGAAAAGAATTCCACCTACAAAGCTTCAACAATTAGCGTCCTCAGTTCCCAAACGCTTATTGAGTGTTGTTAAAAGGAAAGGTGATGTAACACAGTGATAAACATGCCCCTGTCCCAACTTCTTTGGAACGTGTTGCAGGCATCAAATTCAAAATGAGTGAATATTTGCAAAATACAATAAAGTTTATCTGTCTGAACATTAAATATCTTGTCTTTGTAGTGTATTCAATTGAATATATGTTTAAAAGGATTTGCAAATCATCGTATTCTGTTTTTATTTATGTTTTACACAATGTCCCAACTTCATTGGAATTGGGGTTGTATTCCTATTCAAGTGTTTTTTAGATTTATTAGATAAAGTTCCTTACATATCAAAAAAAAGCAGCAGTCACATTCAGAAATCACTTTATTACATGGCAAGAGCAGATTATACAGCATAAATAACCATGTTTTTGATCGGCATTGAATTTGCTCTGATCAGAAGTTGGTGCTCTATTACCCGAGCTGCTGAAGCTGCTTAGTTTCTCTGCCTTCTCTGGAATATTTTTTGTACAGTACATGCTTTGTTTCATGTCTGTTGATATTAAATTCATTACAGTATTTTGACACACAAGTTACATGCATTTGCTGTGGCTCTCGGTGGAAGTATAAAAATTTCCGTTTTGCCAAAATCGCCCAGTATTATGCTTTATGGCTGCAGTCTTGACTAAAAGTCAGTAAATTAGGCTGCAGGTCTAGTCAGAGAAGAACAACTCTTAAACTTTAGCTAACTTTGTACCCAAAGTGTGATGTCTTATACTGTAATTTTACTGTACAGCATCAGGTCAAAAGAAAAACTGTAAAGTACTGGCTGACAGGCCACTTCTAACACTGTCTTGAACAGAAGCCACAGGCCAATTAAAATCTGTCCGCGAGCCACATTTGGCCTTGGGGCTGGACTTCAGACACCCCTGCACTATATCATATCTTGAAATTTGTGTTTACTCCATCCAATATGTAATCAGAATTACAAGCATCACTTAACCTTTTTTTCTGGAATATGGGCTAAGTGATGGTATTGTGTTTCCGGCTTGCTAAGTTCAATGAGTGCACAAACACTCATTTCAATCGTGTGAAGAAGAGGCTGTGTAAGATATGCACTGTCTCTCTGGAATGGTGTGCCATTAACTTTACTAAAAATGTCTGCTGGTTTCGCCCAGGCAGTAAGGATAGCTGAGTCTGAATAGGATCCAGAATCCCTGGTATGTTTTTCAGTAATGACAGAGAGATGTTGTGATAATTATTGTAATTTCCTTTGATTTAGAAAGTTGGTGTAGTTTTAATTGAGCAGACAAATTTAGCTGTTTTGGACAGCTGAGTTTATAGATCCTTTTTTTGTGTGACAGTCCTTGCCCAGTAGCCCATTCACTCTGGAAGTCAGTATGTAGATGTTTATGTCTGATTTTCTATTTTCTGTTCTGCAGAAACAGCGTTCTTTTGCAGTGATAAAGCATATCATAGAGTGTGCTGATAAATTTATACAAGCAATATGTGCACACATTTTTTGTGCTCACTGTACGTCCCCCCTCTGAATTTAAGGGAGCCTATATTCTAGTGATAATGTATGCAAGTGCAATTCAGCAGCCATCTATAGCAGCATCCTGCTCTCTCGGGGGCACCATTCTGACTGTGGCCTTGAACTATTTCTAGTTCTCATATGGAATGGCACTGTATCAGTAAAATAAGCTAGTTAGCATGTATTTCATATCATTGATGATTTCTACCACCATCTGTCTTCAATAAGAGAACCTGTAGCACATTACAATGCCATCAAAGCCTCGTTTTCAGGCCGCGTCCACGAAAACAGGGGAAATTGACTTGCGTTGGTTCCAATCAGGATGTCAGATGAGATGTGTGCCTTTTGACATCCTACTATGGCACAAACAATTACTTCTACACTATTTACATTTTCAGGCATTCTCCAATGAATTTATGAATGCAAATTTGATAGGTTTCCATTTCCTTAGGCATAAATAGATGGGTTGTTTTGGTGTTAGGGAACGGCACAGTGTGACGTGTCAATGCAGGTACGGCTATAATCCCCGATGAGCCGGGCGTCGTGAGTGGCTTTATGGCCCTTGTGGGCTCAGGTTGTCAGGAATGAGAGGGTGCTTGCAGAGCTGAGGCCAGTCTCTTACCCTGACTGATAGACTGAAATATAGCACCACAATCCATCCATTCTGCTCTTACACAAATATGGCAAAATATATCATGGCTGGAGGCATTTAGTTAATATCTGCTTTTAGAGTCTGTGATGTAAGCATTGTTCTGGGGGAAGCATATTACTACCACCACTGTTAGGTCTTTATGACTTTGAAACAAAGTAAACCCATAGTTTATTGACTCCTGTGTTGGATATGAATGATTGCTTGAGTTTTTCTAGCCCCATTTCACCCTGGATCACTGGATCAGATAAATGGAGCGATATGGTTTGGATTATGAGTAGGTCCGTTTTTCATAAGGTCTGCCTGTATTCTTCTGTGTAGTTTTAAGTGATTTGTTGAAGCTTTCCTATGTGAATAAAGAGCTTCCAACTGGCTAGAAGAGTGTAACTGGACAGCTGGCAAAATACACTCCTCGGCTAGCAGTGTCTCCGGCAACATTGATCAAAGAAAATAATGCTTCTCGTGAAGCAAAGAGAACGGCACCTAATATTCAGAAATTAATGTCAGAAAGTTTCCAGTTTCAACTCTACTCTCCTAAAAAAGATGGTGCTTAAAGGGTTCTTGGCTTGGACATACAGTTTTAGGAAAAAAACTTTAGCTGTATTCAGTCAGTACATGATGCAGAGGTTCTTTAAACTTTAAAAAGATTCTCCACACTTCTTTAAACAACCATTAATTGAGAGTTTTTAGGGACCCCAGAGTGGTTCATTTCTGGCATTGCTTTAAAGAACTTTCTTTAAAGAAAGGGTCCGCTCAATTTATTTGCCACTTTAAAATTGTTCTGTTGGCACAAATTTTGTCCAAAAGTATTCAGACACCACTTCTAATTCCTGAATTCATTATTTAATGTTCCTGGCACAGAAGATCCGTTGATTCACCATGCCCGATGCCATGTGTTGGTTAAAGGGGGAATAAAGACCCCCAAGCATGGAGCTGTTGAACAATGAAACAGTGTTCTCTGGAGTGATGGAGTTCCATCTGAATTCTTTTCGGATGAGTTGGAGTGGTGTTAGTAATCCAGAACTAATAATAAACATTAGTACCCGAGCTCACTAATGCACTTGTCAGTGAATGCAATCAAATCCTCATAACAATGTTCCACCAATGAAAAGCCGTTGTAGAAGAAGAGTGGCTTTTACTGCAACAAAGGGGGTTAATTCACAAATAATACATCTGATTTTACAAAGAACCAGATGAGCAGATGTCTAAAACTTTTGAACACATACTATAGCTTAACCATGAAACAACACAGCAGAGAAGGAGAATGGGTTAGTCTGTCATCATACCAGTGTGGCTACTGTATGTCATCACCTTATCGCTGTAGTACAGTGGGCTTTGGAAGGACAGACAGCGCTAAAGGCCTGAGGGCAGTGTGGATATGGGGGGGATCACTCTTGCTCTCTTTTCCTCTGTGAGAAATGTGTGTACCTCCTAGCGCTGACAACAAACCACTAAAGCTTTCTAACTCAGTCAAAATAAAGGATGTGTACTTCCACACTCGTGTATGTGTGTGTTTATGTAAGCACCGCTCTCCTACTCGCCGTTCCTCCAGAATCCTCCTTTCGTGCATGGTTGTTGTCAGCTTTTTATGCTGTGCCGTAAAGAGTGCAAACAAATAGAGATGTTTGGTGTTATTTGGACAATTACCATATAATCCCTCTTTCATAGCAGCCACTCATTGTTGGATGCTCACTCCCTGGACAGTTGGAATAATGTGATAACAATTTGAACAATGGCTGCGCGTCTCAGGATAATGTCCTCACAGGAGAAGAGTTAAAGAAAGACACGTAAATATTCCTGTTTGATTGCTCTCCTGCTCAACCTATTTCCACTAATCCACAAAAATAAAAAGTTAGCTTTGATCACACCAACATTTATTCGTGTACAGCAGCAGCATCCTTGTTAGCTTCGGTAATGAAAGAGGTTCAATTTGCAACAAGGCTCTTACCAGAACTATTTTTAAGCACAGCAGTCATGAGAGGGAAACAAACAAAGCAAGAACAGAACAAAGAATAAACCTCCTTAAAAAAACACAGAGAGAGAAACTGAGAGAGCTGAAGGTGGCAGGGACATGGGGAAGTTAAAAAAGGGAAAAGGTTAGTTGGGTGGCCTTTATAGATCTGTGTGTCTGTGCAGGGGGATCAGCAGGCACTGGCTGATGAACTTCACTTTCTATTAGTGGCCATTGCGCGGATGTTCTTTCCCTGCCGATCAATAGGCTGAAGGACAAGAGTGTCAGAAAAATGAAGGACCCTTCTCTTTCTTGGCAAGCCAGGGTGGGAGCGGAGGGTGAGGCGCTGAGTGCCAGGGAGCCCAGGGGTCCCTCTGGAGCCACTTTGACTGAAGGAGCCCATTTGCGAGCAGGATCCACAGAGTGTATGTGTCACTATACTGCTCTGTTCGTATCAGCAGCATCACCACAATAAAACTGATGTCTTGGCAAGTGAAAGAACTTTAAATGTAGGCACTACAGACAGACGTCAGTGCACTGCATCTCATATGTCTCATTATGTCTTAATAATGAGATTATTCAACCTCTTTCTAAGCCATTTTTTATTGTTGGCATACAACACCTTGTATCTCTGAAGTAGCAACTTTATAGAAGACAGAAAGACGTTCTTAGTCTTGTGCAAAAGTTTGATCAAATTCCATGTGATTTTCTAAGTGAAAATAAGTCAACACATCCTCTACAGAGGGAAAAAAGAAATTCTGCCCTAAAATATGTAGGACAAACACATTTTAATGAAATGATCTTACTACACACACACACACACACACACACACACACACACACACACACACACACACACACACACACACACATACACACACACACACACACTCTGAGTCACTTCTTTTAAGTATTATTTCTTACAACTTTTTTTTATATTTACAGTTAGTGTAAAAATGTCTATAGCCTATAATATTCTAAATAGAAGTGCCAAATATATTTACCACATTCAAATGACTTTACTTGCCCAGTATTCATTTTTGCAGTGCATTACCAGCTTCAGCCAGTCACTGCTGCAGCTCTAACTGCTCCTGCTACTGAGCAAGCCTGATGTACAAGGGAACAGGCTGATTCACTTCATTCCAAGTAGAAAAGCAACATATAAAAACTTGCAGTGGAACTTCCATTTAAAGCTACATGAGAAGCGGTGCTTATCTACTCTCTCTCTCTGTCTCTCTCCGATCTATACATCCTCATTAATTCCTGCCTGTTACAAGCTGTCTTTAACACTGCCCGTCCGTTTATACAGGTCTGCCGTTCACCCTCAGCCGCCTGAGCCCAGGAGAACAAACAGCACACTAAAGGGAGCGGATTACCCCATCACAGTCTGATTCAGTGACAGGCACCGTACAGCCGGGACTGTGCGCCTCTGACAATTTAGCCCTAGTCCTGGCACTCGCTATTCAGCCTCTCCATTTCACACCGCCAAATTAAGCACTTCCTCTCCTTGTCCCAAAAAGCCACCCCTACAGCTCGATGCTGAATATAAAATTAGCATACCGCAGTTGAAAGGTAGCGCAGGATAATTTGCCGCTGAAAGGTCTGTAATAGGTGCACTTTATGTTCCTCAAATGCAACTGATTCCTTGTATTAAAATCTCTCTCTCTCTCTCTCTCTCTCTCTCTCTCTCTCTCTCTCTCTCTCTCTCTCTCTCTCTCTCTCTCTCTCTCTCTCTCTCTCTCTCTCTCTCTCTCTCTCTCTCTCTCTCTCTAGACTGGCAGTGGGTTTGGACATGCCCAGGTGATCATCTTTCTTTTCTATGAGGGTTTACATTTAAAAAAAAAAATGTTCATTTCCATAATGCATTCTAATGGAGTAGAGGTCTGTTTGCAAGGCAAGGTCAGAGGTGCTGGTTTTTAGTCAACACAGTGGCCTGCCTGACAACTGCTATTATGTTTATACCTGTTCTAAGCTGTGGAAATAAAATGCACATAATTAGCAATTTCAGCTATGATCTCATTTGTCTGGCACCGTCCCTGTTTGTCTGCCTTTGACCTTTCGCTATACTTTACAAGCCATCAATGGGGCAAAAGACGCATTATCATTTGTGACATCAGCTGACACCGGCATGTGTACATGTTTAGAGGTGTACGGCAAGCGAGACCAATTAAAAACATATTTGATGGGGGCGCGAGGTTCATTTGAGGAATGTATCAAAACTGTTCCGATCCAGACATGTGAAGCCTTTGCCACTGAGCTTTCTGCTCTCTCTTAATGAGCTGGTCCTAATGGAATGACTTCTGATGCAGTCTGCCTTATCATAAATATCAGTTGATGAGTTGTTTTTATAATGTGTTCATGTAGATTTTGCATCATTAAAAAAAATCTGTTTCATTTCAGCAAATAGCAAGTACAAGTGTGATAGCTTTACATAAGTTATAAACAGCTGGGGTAAAGCATTTGTATGTTTTATATACTTTGGATACATCTCCACTTACATTGGCCAGTGGTGACTATTAAAGCTAGGCTATAATTTTGGGCCATAAATGAAAAACGTCTACGATAATACTGCTTTCTGCTAAAACTCCTATGGGATTTCTAATATTACGTTAGTGCTAAGGTGGCCCTGGTGCACTTAGAAAATCTTTTGACCTTTATAGTAGATTAGACACAGACATCTGAAGCCTTTAAAATGCATTTCATATGTTATGTTTTATTTGAAGCTTGAAACAGACATTAACATATATTCTACCTTATATGTTACACTGCACAGTGACTTTCACTAAAGAGCCTTGGAAAAGAGTTTTCTGTTTTCACTTCAATCACTGACTGAAACTTGGCTAGACTACCACTCGTATTCAAGGTCAGTGATGTATAGGCCCTCTTAGAAAGCCTAGAATGTTGAAAATTAGAAAATCAAAGTAAATCAAAACATGAGTGGTTGATTCCACTCTATCTTCCTAATTATGCTGGTGGTTAATCTGAAGTATAATGGCTCCTGTCCAGCTTTTGATGTACTGCCGAATGGCTAGATACTATGAAGGAAAATCCTGATTGAACAGTTTTTTTAAAAATAATTTTACTTTTTTGCCAACTAGTTTACATGCATCACTCACAATGATTCTATTAAATGAAAAGAAATCAAATTGCAGACATTCATTACACCTTCTCTCTAAGCCTGGAAGGTTCTGATGCCTTTCCCCTGCTTGTATGTTCTGTGTTCTTGTCATTGTTCTATTTCATTTATTTGAATTAACATGCAAATGCACAAGCTTGCTATGACTTACTTGGACTCCTACCATGTTTTTATTTTCAATTTAATTTTAAGCTCAAGAACAAACTTCTGCTCTACTTGTGGTCTGTGCAAAACTGATTTTCAGTTTAATTAATACTCTAGCACACCACAAGTGCTCCCAAAGCCTTCCATTAGAGGTCTCCTAAATGTGGCCATGGAGAAAACACAGATATCCACATCCACATATAGTGGCCAAAGGCCTCTGTGGACACGCACACAGCAGAAGCAAACGTGTTCATAAACGCAAACACACCCAAAGGCATATATCGTAATTGCTGCATACGGAAGGCTCATGGTTTGTAAATCTTCAAATATGGTTTTGACCAATGCATTCCTCCAGTGCAGAAGTGCACATGATGCTTTCTAATAAAGCCTGGCTTGGGCAGTGCTCCAGATGGGGGATAGGGAGCAGGGAGCAGTGCTGATGCTGAGTGCTTTCAGAGACAGCCGGCCCCTTCAAGCCTGGCTAGTGGAGAGCTGGGTGTTAGTCAGCTTGGCTACGGTCTATACTTTGGGTTTTAGCCACATTTTTACTCTGTATGTATGCGAGTTTATATCCTTGCTACCCATTTCTGCCGAAATTCAACCTGGGGTTAAGGGTGCTCCTCTGCACCCTCCACTTTCTATTTTTTGTCTGTCATTAAAGCTCTTTCTTCTCATCTCATTCTCATGTGCACAAACCTGCTGTCATTCAGTAAATAGGAGTGCATCCAAATGCACGTGTACTTCACACGCAACCAAATTTCTTTGGCCAGTGGTTGAACACTATATGCCGAAAACTTATGTTATTTAAAACTAAAGTGCAGAGAGAACCTCTTTCAATTCCAGAATCAATAAACATGTGAATAGATGGTTCTTTAAAGAACTTTTGTGGTAAAAAAAAAAAAATACGTATAAGGTAAAGACACTTCCACCTATTGCAAAGGTTAAATACCAACTAAAGTTTTTTTAGAATTGTATATACGCCAAAAACCATTATAAGAACCTTTATCATTAAAAATGTAGTTTATTTCATGAATTCCGATAAAACAGATGTGATTCTGAACCATGTATTGATAATGTGATGTGGACAGACTGCGCATTAAATATGCATTTAATTAGTGACAAAGCATTATGCATGTGTCTTTGATTCCTTTGATTAGTTGTTGCAGTTAACTCTTTCTACAGTTTCAAGTCTTATTTACTTACTTTACTTAATTTTATTTGCTCTTTCTACTGTTTTAGTGCACTCTCATAGATCACATTCACCTCTTAAACTCTAAGGACACCTTATCAGGCCTTTAATAATTACATACCTTATGTATTACTTTCATAGTGATTTATGATCCTTTCTGAGTTAAATGCCCCAATTTGTCCACTTGAATCTGCAGAACTGTGACAGTGCCCTAGACTGTTTTTTTCTGAGGCCCTCCCTTCTGACCCAGCATCCCACCAAAGCCCCCTTTCTCACCCCCTGCCCCTTCGCTCCACCCTTCTCTCCTCTGCGAGACCTCATTTCCTTCATCAGCCCCTACAGTCTCTCTCACGCTTCACAGAGAGGGCCAGGAATTCTCCCTCATTGTTTTACACAAAGAGCGGTGGCTATTGATTGGTTCCCCTCTTTAATATGGGTGCTCTTCATGCCCAATTCATCCAAATTAAATTGGTCACAACCCACCTGGTGTTGCTCTGTCTTCAGTGTGTCTGACAGAGCATTCAAAGCCGTTCCTGCCCAACTTCGCTGACCTTTGCTGACCTCGAGTCTTGGTGATCTCGAGCTATTGTGGCACACTCTACAAAAGAGGGCATCTCCAATAGACTGCCCTCAGCTTTCTTACAGGGTCACCTTTAGACCACTAGCAGCGTCCTCTTTCACCCAAGCACCCTGTCGCAGCCGTCCGCTCGGGCCCAGCGCAAAATAGGGGCTTTTAATTACCAACCTCCTCTCTCCTTATTCTCTCCTTTTCTCCTCCTCTTCCGGAGAGCGCCTCTTGTCTTTTTGGACTCCAGTCTCGCCATGTCACAGAGTCCTAATGTGCCTGCATCCTCTGCAACAGCCATAATGCTGCACTCACCGCTGTTTATTAGCCAGATCCATTTGCCACAAGCCCCCCCCCCACTCGCCTCCCCTCCCTCTTTTGCCTCTCACTCTCCTTCTCTCTCCCTCCACCTCTCTCCTTTGTGCTGCCATATGAATGTACTTTGATGGTTGATAATTATGCCTGTCCTTTTGACATGAGGATCCACGGTCTGCCCTTGTTAAGCCAGTAATTAGCCTGTCCTCCTTATTTATTGAGAAAGTACAAATTATCCCTTCTAGTGGGCACTGGCCATTCCCCGCTATCTCGCTCATCCCCGCTCACTCTTGCTCTCTCTCTCTCTCTCTCTCTCTGTCTCACTCTTTCTCTCTCTCTCCATTCTCCTTGTATCCCTCAGCACTTTTGATAGGCTGAAAGCAGCTGCACTAAAGCAAGATAAAGCTCCACCATCAAGATGATGAACAGTGTGGATGAAGAGGCTTCGCACTGAGCACAAAGGCCGGAGCGGAGAGGCTGAGGCAGCGGTGAGGACAGCTGAAGAATGCCATGCCGGGCAAGGATGAATAGCTCTCATTTGTGAATATACAGATCCGCATGGTAGAGGAGGAGGAGAGAAAGAGAGAGAGAGGGCAAGGGAGAGAGATGGAGTGGAGGCAGGGAGAAAAAAATGTAAAGGAAAAACGAGGCAGAGGAAAAAATCCACAGGTCATAATAAATAAAGTTGGGAGAGCATGGTGGCTAATGATAAACGTGGCAATGGGAAACACACAGTGAGGGGTATAGAGAGTGTGCGTGTATGAGCATGGGAAAAACAGCTGTAGAAGAAGAGGTTGGGGCTCATTTTCTCCACTCATCTCATAGGGGTAATTAAGCAGTGGCCTGCATTGCCTGATATATTAGTCTAATGATGTGCTCCCGTGTTTCACGTTAAGCTCGTCTCTCCTGGTAGTGTTTGCCATGTTGTTTCATACAGGAACTGAACCAGCATGTACCACTCAAAGACCTGGGCTGTCCAGCCCCCTGCACTGGAGATGCCTTTCATTTCAATTAGCTGGCACAACAGCTCCTGTACACCTGCTCTGAGCTGAGCTTGTTTAATTTTATTGCAACAACCATGAAATGCAATGATCAATACATTGTTGCCACTAGTTTGCCATTTAGAAGCTGCATTACAGACCTGTGCATTTGTTACTTGCGCCCGCTCTTTCTCTCTCTCTTTCACATGTCCCCCTCATTCTCTTCTTTAAAGATGTCTGGAATATTAAGCTGTGACCCCCTGCTGCCCCATCTCCCCCCATCTCAAGCTAAAAGCACAGTGTCCTTTTTAGTCGGAACAAAACCCTTTTGCTCCAGTGTTGCAGGAGTGCTGCATTCAGGTGGGACCCCCCCCCTTCCCCCCGCCTTCTCAGCCCTGTGCCCCAAAGAGCCTCCCAATCAATAGAGATGTAAATAAGTTCAGACAGTTGCCAGACCTTTGTCTACGTCTTACATTCGAGAGGCATCACAAGGATCTTTTTTTTTTTGTCAGTGTCCCTTGTTTTGTATGCTTTCATTGCACGTCTGGGCAGAGATTTTTAATCTGTTTAGCTCAGTGTTTATGGAAAACAGCCTGTTACAAACTCACATACATACAATATTCCTGCTCTAATTCGCTAGCATGTATGATGTGTGTCCACCTCAATCAACTGTGTTATCGTTCACTCTTTTTCTATATTTTCACCTTTCAAATGAAAAGGTTGTAACTTTAACAGTATCGTTCCTGTGTTGATGGGGATAAGCGCACAGCTGAAAGCCCATCCAGGTTTGCAAAAAGCAAAAGTTCTCAGGTCACAATACTGGAATGCATTAGTAATAACCGATAATTAACACCTGTCCCACGGGATGCTTTATGGACGTTTTGAATGATAAAAAAAAGTTTAAACTGCCTTCGTTCCCATCTGCTTCATGAAATTTGCAGTGATGATATGAGGATTCTATGCACTAAATGGTTAAACATGTTTAATCACTTCAGTTTCATAGCAAATACCCAGTAATATCAACTCACAGAACTTACATCTCTAATTTCTAGGAAACTGTGTCACCTGAACTGGCATTAACCTGAGAGGACATTTCTGATAAAAGTCTGTCATTTCATTACAGTGAATCCTGTAGCAGTGTTTATCCCAGCTGTCACTTAAATGCAGTCTTTCCTATAGCCATTCTCTACAACACATTCACTTCAGTCAATTTAAGATGGTTTCAGACATCACTGCAGAGCTCAAAATGCCTAAAACTGACATGATGAGAAATTGTTATGGTTTGTTGTTTGGTTTGCATTCACGCTTGTTTCTGCCTGTATATCGCTGTCCAAAAAATGTGTATCAGATTTCAGTAACTTATATAGCGTACATTGACTTGTTTACTGTAGAATAACTTACATAGTGTAGAATGTAATAAACTGTTTTCTAAGTTAAAACACAAACTAGTTTGTTATTTCCAAATGAAAATATTCTGAAAACAATGACAGACATGGTAAAAAAGAACAAATGTTACACAAGTTACTAAATAATGAACAGAAAGATTCTACTTATAATTCTCACAATAAAAAGCAGATTTTCTTGTCTATGGTATGTTTTGTTACTATGAATAGCTTTTTAGTTGACTAGACTTGGTCACCATTTAGGAATATGAGATATTCTAGATATTAATTATAAGTTAATTCTCAGTGTTAAGCAGTGCTTTCAAGTATTTTGGAAGCACTCATCATTGAAACCTTTTTTGAAAAGTTGAAAATATATACAGCTTCCAACTGTAGAGTGTTTTGTTATACATGTGCCTGCAACAGAAGAGATTTTACATTATGGAAAATAGGGATTCCAGACTTTTTGGCCCATATTCCATTTATTCATTTATTTACTTAACAGCAACAGAACATTATAACTGTGTGCAGTATTTACTATTTGTTTGGGAACATGCTGATAGAGCATGCTGAAAACATCTTAATATTCTGTTAACATAATAACGACTTACTATTAGGTTAGTATGCCTGTAGCATGGCCTCCTACACATAGTTCTTTAGTGTAACCAGGAAAGATCACGACCATAGTTGTTATTAATTGATTGCTATTGTGCTTTACACCAGGATAATTATTTACAAGTTCTTATCCATAATAAAGGTTTGATTTTCATTGGGTTTAGCACCTTGTCTTGTCAGTACTTGAGGAAAAGCTGAGCGCATTGCTTTCGTCTTTATCACCAGGCATAATGGTCAGAGTGACAGCAGTGTAGTAGTTGTTGATGCCATAATGTGGCACCGGGGCAGTTTTTCTCACTAACACCTACTCTATGTGCCCCTTGTGAACATGTGCTATTTCCACGGGCGCTGCAGACTCTTCACACCTGAAAATGCAGCAGAGACACCAACTCGCTTCCAATTAGCATCTCGCTCCCATAAGAGCCTCGCACACCCAGACACACACTCGCACACAGACATGCACACGCGAACCTGCAACACCATATCATTCAGGCTGCTTAAGGTTAATGAAGATACTGAAAAAAACTGTAGCAAATGTGAATGTCCTTATTCAAACAAATAAAGGTTATCAGTTTGTGACAAACCTGCCTTCCAGCTGTTATTTAAATATATATATATATATATATATATATATATATATATATATATATATATATATATACACTATATCTTGTATAGATAGATAGAACTGGGTCCCTGAAGTCTCATTTTGAAGACTTAAGAAGGTTATACAGTATGTTGTCTTTGCATTCTTTGAAAATGCCCTGATGTACAAGTGGAGTTTTTTCATTTTTAACACACCTTTGGAAGAGTCTGTAGGGTCAGATCTATTATAGCATAATGAGATAAAAACCATGCGAGACGCAGATGAAGCGATGCTAAGTATTTAATGATATGCTGGGCTCCCTGGGCCCTCAGCCGAAGCCATATAATAATTCATAACTGAGCATCCTGCCATTACAGGGCCCAGGCTGTTTACATATTCATCTGTATTTTCCTCCTCTCCTTCTCTTTCTGTTTTTTTTTAACACTGCTGTTTTCCTGGACACATTCTGCACAGTTCACCAGGGACTAGCCTGGCTTTGTACTGTGTCCACAACAGGAAGTCAAATGTGACAAACAGATTTTTTTTTAAACAAAAGAGTGACAAGCGGTGTTTTTTCCCCCAAATAAACACACCAATAGCATAAAGGAGTAGATACCTTTGCTGTCAGAATAAAACAAAATGGTAACTCGGAAAAATGGAAAAATATTCTTTATTGTAATGCATGTTAATGTAATAACTCATTTCAGACTATGTCTATTGGTCTATTGGTAATAAGATGTAAAGGACAGTTGGTGCTTTTGTGTGGCATTAAAAATATTAATTTGTAAGAAAAAAAATGGAGTCACTAGGTCTTCATATGACAGTGATGATATCGGGTACAAAATGTAAGTGTACAAAATGTACAAGATGTAAGTGCCCCGGTCAAGTTTTTTAGATTCTCTAAGTAACACATCCTCTACAATTAAGATAAGATAAGATAAGATAATCCTTTATTAGTCCCACAGCTGGGAAATTCACAGTTAACACAGTTCTACACATTTTAATGCACAATTACAGGTTATTTGATCAATTTAACATATTGAGGATAACAAAACATAAAATGTGGCCAAGTTAGCTGTTATGTTTTGTTTTACGAAAATGTTATACTTAGCAAATAAATATAAACTGTGCACTAAAATTTGCAGAATGTGCAAAATGTCACACTTAAGTTTGTTCGCTGTAGAGGGACTTATTTTCACTCTCATAATTAACAAACCATGTAATTTGACCATGGGTTTGCATTCGACTGTACTTGACTCTCATGACAGTCAGTGTCCATATTTGTAGCCTTATGACTAGCTGGCGTGGGGTGATTTAGGAGGTGAAATGATATGCTTGGAGGAGGTCTGGACACATTAGGGGCATTGGTCAGATCTCTGCATATCTGCGTGAGCTTAATTACAAGCGTCCCACTGCATGCTAACTTCAAACTGAAGTGCTGAATTTCAGTGGTGCCGGGGGCAGATCTCTTACCCTTTTATTTCTGGATCCCAGAACCAAACCCTGCTGCGTTTTTGGACAGAGCCACTACTGTCTGTGGATGTCTGTGGGCCAAGCAACCCCGCCGCCACCACCAGGGCCTGCAACTTGGAGCAGCTTCGCTTCAGGCCATGGAAAAACCTTCTGTGTGTGTGCATGTGTATTTCAGTGTGCCTCAAAGTAAGCGAGAGAGGGGGAGAAAGAAAGAGAGAGAGTGGATTGAGTGCAGAGTATGAGGGATTGTGCTAGGCAGCCACCAGAAATGTAATTAATGAGCAAGTTTCTCATGATTAACTTTTATTAAGCTATACTCCTGAGCCTGGAGCTGTCAGGTAATGGGTGAGGGCTGGGGAGCAGGACGGAAAAAACACACGCTCTCCCACTGCTCGAGACAACTTGTAAAGCATCACTGCATTCATACACCGATGCCGTCACACTGTAATTAATGCCAGGTTACCTGCACCATACAAATCCATGAATATTACATGCTCTTTTTTTCATGGCCTTAAGGAATTAGCATGTCCAAGTCAATACAAATTTAAAATAGGCTATATACTTTTTTATTGGGTTTTTATTCAGTTTTTCTCCCCAACTTAGTCATGCCACTTTTCAAATTGTCACTTACACATCGGAACTGGACCACTTCAGTGTTTGGGGAGAATGCTAACTGCCAATAGACGCTTTTTACACAAAAATCTGTCAAACATTACAGCAACCTTCTTCTATTCTAGCCATACACAAACGAGAATATAGAGAACTCACACATTTTTACATCCTTATTAAGGTATTTACCTACTTTTTTTTACACAAAAGATGTTCAAGAGAGAAGCAAGCTTCACAAGGTGTGTGTCAACATAGAAAAGTTGGCCACCTGATGGGCAAGTATGGATTTAAAGAAAGTTAAATGAGTGATCGGGAGAGGACATGCGACAATGTTATAAATCAAAACTGGTGGCATCATCATGTTATGAGCCAGTGAACTGTGGAGACTGGCCGCAAGGTTCTGTGTGGTGATAGTGTTGATCAGTATGTTTTGCCACTTTGCCACAGTTAAATTTAGTGATATTACTGCTCTACTACTGAAGGTATTAAACACTGCCATGTCAGTTAGCTCATATAGGACATTCAACACTATACTCTGGAAGCTAAACAGAACATTAACATTAGACCAGGGAAAATATAAAAGTTAAATAACAAAACATGACCAAAGGGTATGACTGACTATCTTAACTTTACTCCCAACTTGCAATACACTTACTATATTCTAGCAAACATTAGCAGTTAACTTTAGCTAACCTAACTGTTCCTTACAGTATGTGAGTAATCTTTAATTCCGAATGAAAAGCTTGTGGCCATTCTCAAGCTTACCCTGAAAAAGAAAACTGGTCCACCAAACAAAGAACATAGTTCATGGAAATAACACAGCTAAATAGCTTAATAAGGGCATAAAAATGAGCAAGTCCAGTAAATCACAGACATTATGAATGACAACTTTGTCTACATTCTCATTGGTAAATGCTGCTGATGCAAATGTTTCTCTACTCTACTATGATGAACTCTATGTTGAATATAAAAATGTGAAAGGGTCTATTCTGTCATGTTGAGGCATCTGTTGAATGATGGGGAGAAATAGGGTCATGCTAACCACCCAGAGAAATGGTTCTCTTGGCAATGGATGGCAGTGGCATCACCCGGGACCAAACTGACAATCTCCCAATGATACTGCCAACTCTTAGAATCCACTCTAAAAAGTAACATTTTAGAAATGGTTCTCAGCTTGGATGTATAATTGTTGGGGGGAAAATCTTTTAATTGTTGTAGAACCATGTGGGGGTTCTTTACACTCACACATTTCATTTCTTCACTAAAACAGTTCTTTAAAAGAACCATCCACTAAAAGGTGCTTTAGGAAACCAAAAGTCTTTCTATGGCATTGCTCCAAAAAATCCCATTTTTGGCACCTTTATTTTTAAGAGCACATGTGTAATAATAAAGAACTCGCAGAACAGTCCTGACACAGAGGACCCCAAAGAGGCACATGGTTCTTGTATGCAGAGAAAACTTCTAATAAATCTCGCCTCAAACTTCAGCGAGGTCGTGTGCGTGTGTGCTTGCAGACAAGATCTCAGCTGGAGGACAGAAGGACCTGAAGGTGTTCTTGTCCTGAGAAACGAGAGAAAATCGTGGCTTTTAGAGAAGGGGGGGGCAAAATCAGATTTCAGAATTGAGGCTTATGAAATAATGAAATGAAATCCCTGCAGCAAATGCTTGCTGGTGCCTGCAGCTGACTACCTAAAGTATGTGGCATGAGGCGGGCATTGTCTTCATAAGATGGCGCCTCATAAAATGGCATTAGCTGCTAGCGCTGGGGCTTGTGGAGCTTCATCCTGCCGGGTTTAGGCCCAGCGTGTTCACCAGCTCCACATTATTAGAATGACATCTGCTTTACAATTCCTGCACCCAGGAGCATACCTTAAGAACTCATTTCAGTGCTGCAGCCTCGACAGACACCCCCCTAGCCCCCTTCAGCTTCCACAGCAGGCCATGGTTAACTCATTCAGTTCTTTCTCTCTCCTTCTGGTCCTTTCTCCTTTCTTCACTCCATCTCTTTCTTCTTTCCATCTTGATTTACATTCGTCACTTTGGAGTCATTTTAAACTTTCTTGTCTCAACCTATTTTACAATCATGTTTTATGCTGTTTTTCTTTACCACTTTCACTTTCTCTCTCTCTCTTTCTCTCTCTCTCTCTCTCTCTCTCTCTCTCTCTCTCTCTCTCTCTCTCTCTCTCTCTCTCTCTCTCTCTCTCTCTCTCTGTCTCTCTTTCTCTCTCTCTCTCTCTTTGCTGGCCCTCTGGCCAGACATAAGCTTTGCACAACACCGAGCTCCACTTTATCAATCAGCTCTGCCACAAACATTGAGTGCATTACAGGAGCCATCCTTTATCCACTCACTCCAGAGGGAGGGGGCGTGCAAATGACTACTGCGTCAGCCACCATGACAAAAGAGCAAATTACTGAACAGACACAACAATTTCTGAAAGCATATAGATGAGTTTGACTGCAGCTTTTGTTTCCAAATAGGAAAGAAAATAAAATCTTAATGGAGCAGATTCATATTTTGATATGCGCATTCTGTAACCCTGTAAACGACGGTTTAGAAGGTGTACTGTACATAGCATAGAAAACTGTCTCTGTGCTGCTTGTTCTATAGTAAGTATAAACAGCAGCATTTGAAGGTGTTTAGAGTAACCTGAGTCAGATGGGCTGGGACTCTATGTCCCCATCCAGCACAAAATACACCATCACTGACATTGCTTTAGAGAAGATTTCTGCTCTATCATCTCCCTCGCTCCATCTCAATCCCTCTCCCTCTCTCTCTCTCTCTCTCTCTCTCTCTCTCTTTCTCACACACACACACACACACACACACACACACACACACACACACACACACACACATACACACACACACACACACACCCACCCAATAGATGGCTCAGCCTGAAAGTTGTTTAAACCCCGCCATTGCTGAGCTTCATTTCCAATTCGATAAGAGTAGCATCATGTGCTGTTTTACACACTGCCAGGCTTGACCATCAATAAAGGTCCTCTCCCCAGTGTGCCTGCAGTCGTTATTCTCCATCAGCAGCTGAACTGGAGACTTACAGGCCTGCATGCACTAGAAAATTTGACTAGCCAGGCCACTGTTAGGTGTCTCAGGATAATATGTTAAAAAATGTAAACATACTATATATAACTTTCTCCTTATTCCAAATGTAGTTGAAGAGCCAAGACATGTTTGGGGTCTGAAGTTTGTTTCTTTAGTTTGGTACTGGAACTATAAACCTAATGTAGCTAACAAATAATGGAAGCTTATAGCCACAAAGTTGCTTCAAACCAAAATGGGTCGTCAAGTAATCTCATGTAGATGTGCGTATGTGGTTTCACAAACTGTATGACCCACTGTTCACTAGAAAAATGGAAAAAAGGGACATTGCATAAGTAAAAGCAAAAGTAGCATAAATTTGCACAATGCTTGGCTGTAGTTTGCACAGTGCTAGTTGGAGTGTATGCTTTCATTATGTGTCAGCTACTTTAGCTTCTATACATAAGTTTGCAGACAAACCAAATTAGTGAATTCAGCTACTTTAAGAAGCACCCATTGCTGACACAGGTGTTCATTTGTGCACAGCCTGTATAATTGAAAAGCATTGCCAATAGAGTAGGATGTGCTGGAGCAGCCCCACATAAGCCACCACACCAAATGCCAGGCATTGGTTAGAGGAATATAAAGCCCCCCATGACTGTACTGTGAAACAGTGGAACTGCAATTCTGGACACCATCCAATACCTTTAGGATTATTAGGAGTTGGAGTGATTTGTGATCCAGGACTAAATATCAAGCATCAGTGCCCGACCTTACTAATGCTCTTGTGGCTGAATGTAATCAAATACTCACAGCAATGTTCCAACATCTTGGAAAGCTCTTCCAGGCTAGAGTCTGTTACTGCAGCAAAGGTGGACAAGTACCCTTGAATTCAGAAGAAATATTTGATGAGCAGCTGTCTACAGAACTGGAATTTCCACACAATATAGAGTGCTGTACATTAACTGTGTGGTTGAGATTCATAGGGAGGAGAACCAGAGCTGTCTTCACATCAAATTAGTTGGTAGTCCTCAGGGATGGTGATCATTTTCCTGAATAGCATTCTTTCATCGTCCTGTGGCCTGCGTGCCTTGTTAGGCTGTGGCCCCTCCACTAAAGAAAAAATCTGAGTGAGAGAGAGGGAAATAAAGAAATAAATAAATAAAGAGCTGAGAAAGATAGTTTGGGCAGGGGGGCTAGTACGGCAACACCTTGACGTAGATGTACAGCTGCTCACATTGCGCCTGTCTCACCTTTAGCCCCGTCTGTCTGCTGCCGCTTTTGATTTTCCGCATTCATACATCAATGAGCTTCGCATGCTGACACCTCATTTTGCAGGCTACTTTGGTTATGGAGGTGGCGTTTTGCATATCACTCCCCATCCCCTCCCGACATGCTGCTGATCTTTAAAGGGAGAGGACGAAGCATGGTAGGCAAGAACGAGGGGGGGAAAAATGACTTCCTTTGCTTTCTCTGACGCACCTCTGTCACCTCGCCTTCAACCCCACATATTCCTCTGCATGCTTCACCTGCTCATCTCTGCAAATGGAGCTTAATTGATTGATTTCTTTCCTTCATTTTTCCATGTCCATCAATCCAGCCCCTGCTTCACTCTCATTCACTTGTCCGTCTCCTCTTCTCTTTGCTCTTGGTTTGACAGCTTTGGCTGGGATCTGATTCCCACTCCCCCTGCTCTCCTTCCTCCATCAATATGCTCAGTATTTCTAGGAAATATTACTTTTCTATTGTATTCAATAATGGAGGCTGATTTCCATTTCCTCAAAAAAGAAAAAAAAAACATAATTATTACTGGCTAATTAGTCAACATTATGAGCAGCAGCTAAGCCAAAGAGTGCATGCTTCAGTGCGCTGGACCCATTATAGTTCTGAAGAACGTCAAATTCTGAAGTTGGAACATGCTCGGAACACTTTGACAGCTCTGTTGTTTGATATGGATATTTTCTGGGTGTCTTTCTCATAATCACATGCTTATTAGTTGCCATAAATTCGGCAGTGGCTTTACCAGAATGACAGCGGACTGCGGTCTCTCAATGGTGAGGTTATACAAACGTGCAGAGTACAGTTTGAGTTTTTTGACAGCCTTGTCACGGTGATGCTGTTTGACATGTAAATGGAAACTTACAATTTATAGTACTCGTTTATGGATCTCTATGATACATTCGGTAATGTACAAATGAAACCTGACATTGTGTGCGCAAAAATAATATAAGTGTTAACCTTAAATGGCTACCTGTAATGATTCAGTTGCTTTGTATATTTGCAGAAAGACTGTTGCTTTTATTTGTTGGAGTTGTTTGTCTATTGTTGTAAAAGAAGGGCACTGTAAAAAATATGATAAATGTAAGTAAATGCCATAAAATGAAAAAGTTAAATGAAGGCAGCCAAGTTCACTCATAATATCATTTGACAGCCATGTAAACAAATAAATACAAGTGAGGAGAGAAATATGACAAAGGGGGTTGAAAATGTTCTTGAAAGTATATGAACATTCAAATGACAATTTCCCACGACATAAACTGATCTAAATCAATGGTTTACAACATTTAAATCTTTTTATGGGCTCCAAACTTGACAAACTAAAAGGCATTCAACAAGGTCAAAACTTTCATTTCAACATTTCCTATGGTTGCTCTAAATGTTGCAGTTCGTTTCCCACATGTCTGACATTCAACCCAAACTTATGCCTAAGTGCATATATGTTTAAGAGCGATATAATTTATGAGAAGGAATGTAAACCATGTTTTACAAGCGGTATTTAATTCATGATTTTACTTCATAGTATAGCACACTTCTGAGTGCACATCTTCCCCGTAACGGGCCGCAAAAGATTTGAAAAATGCTTTTGTCCCTTTCGCCTTCCAAGCTCCCGTGCACTAATTGTGAATTAAAATCCCAGCAAGCAAACAAGCTGTTTGGTTTGGAGAGAAGGGTGACAGAAGAGTGGAGGTGTGGAAGGAGAACGAGGGGGTGGGCTGCAGACGGAGGTGATGAAGGGAGCGACAGAGAGTGTGAGGAGAGTGTTTGCGTGAGCGAGAGAGAGAGAGAGAGAGAGAGAGAGAGAGAGAGACAGAGAGAGAGAGACAGAGAGAGAGAGAAAGAGAGAGAGAGAGATGGGGTGGGTGGGTTGTTTGAGCCATATAGGTATCATATGGATATCTGCCAAACCTAATGTAATAAATTGATGTTTTCCTGGGCCTGAAAAGAGGGACCCTGGCTTTTAAGTGGCGAGGGGCTGTCATCTCTTTGCATTTGTGAGCGGAGAAGGGAGTGTGAATGTCACTTTCAAGTGGAGCTGCGCTGCTCTCCTAATGAGAGATGGGGTCTGCCTCAGAGCCAGCCAAGGGGCCAAGGAGGAGACGCCACCCTCCTGTAGCCTCCAATCCTCCGAGGGGCTGACAGCCTCCGATAAATCAAACCACTCACACACAACACCCCCCCAACACACACCGCACCCCACCTCTCCCTACACCACCTGCAGTGGGAGGTGAACAGTCATCTTCCACACACATACACAGAGAGAGAGAAAGAGAGGTGATGTGGTAGGTGGAGTAGGAGAGTGAGTAAGAAAGGTAAAGAAAGAAAGGGAGTGAGAGGTAGAGAGAGAGAGAGAAAGATGGGGTGTAGGGGTAAAGAAGAAGATTGAGCGAGAGGGACAGGTAAAAAAAGGGAGAGCGAGAGAGAAAGTGAGGTGTCATGTGGAAGGGTAGAAAAAGAGAGTAAGAGTGAGTTGGACATATAAAAAAGAAAGGGAGCAAGAGGAGAGACAGGGAGCGAGAGAAAGAGAGAGAGAGCGGAAGAGGGGGGTTATGTGGGGGTAAAGAAAAAGGGTGAGCAAAAAGGACAAGTATATAAAAAAGGGGTGATGTTGAGGGAAGAGATAGTGAGCAGGATGTAGAAGAAGTAAAGAAAGAGAGGTCAGGGTGATGTGGGGAGTAGAGAAGGTGGGGAGTAGAGAAGGACAGGTAAAGGAAGAGAGCATGTGGAGGATAGAGAAGGAGGAAGGAGAGTGAGTGAGTGTTAGTGGGGCTTAAAGAAAAAGAGGATACTTGGATCAGAGGTGGGGAAAAAGAGCAAGAAGGGTGTGATGAGTGGTAGAGAGCAAAAGAGAACAATAAAGAATATCAAGAGAAATGTAGAGGAGGCTAAGGGGAAATCATGAGTGGAGAGAGAGAGAGAGAGCAAGAGAGAGAGGGAGAGAGAGAGGGAAAGAGAGAGAGAGAGGGCAGAGGGAGGACGAAAAATAATTTACTCTCGGTTCCATCTTCGTATTTGTTGTGTACAGTGTGTCGTTGCACATGATGTACATTTGCATACTTGTATGCTGAAGATTCTTGTTTGCATGTATGTCTATAGTTGTTTGTCCATGTGCATGTTTGTTTGCTGTGCTTTCACTCAGGCAAGCCTTGTGTTCCGTAGCACACACACACAATCCCAGCGTGACTCGGGGTCGTTAGGTCAGAGTGTGTAGTGTTTCCTGCAACACTGCTAAGCTATCTGGAGCAGAAGACTCACACGCAGGTAATTATCCTCCTGGCTAAGTTCAGGTGTTGGAATGAGCAGAATGCCTCCACTGTCCTGTGCGGTTAATGTCCATGCCCTGCCCACAGGCATGCAGTGACCCAGTCCTGCAAGCCACAGAACTTATGAGCAGATGTGGACTGTTTAAAATAGCACCAACCCTACTATCACTTTCACACGACATTTTCACCGTTCTACTGCCTCATTTTAAACTTGCGTCCCTGAGAGACGTAATCCCATCCCAGCTCCTATGCAGGGCCACTTCTGAACATTTATGGGCGTTATCCCACTTGGGGGCCCCCTACATGAAACTATATAATTTTGTATACACATTCTCAAAGAAAATGTGTGCATCCAGTTAACTAGGAACTTCACCAATTTGTAAGAACGCAAAATGTTACGATGTAAATACATACAAATACAAATACAAATACACTTACCGGCCACTTTATTAAGTACACCTTACTAGTAAAAGGTTGGACCCTCTTTTGCCTTCAGAACTTAATTGCCTTAATTCTTCGTGGCACACTTTCAACAAGGTGTTGGAAACATTCCTAAGAGATTTTGGTTGGTTATTTGAATTACTGTTGCTTTTCTATCATCTCGAACCAGTCTGCCCATTCTCCTCTGACCCCTCACATCAACAAGGCATTTTCGTCCACACAACTGCCGCTCACTGGATATTTTCTCTTTTTTGGACCATTCTCTGTAAACCCTAGAGATGGTTGTGCGTGAAAATCCCAGTAGATCAGTAGTTTCTGAAATACTCAGACCAGCCCGTCTGGCACGTTCAAAGTCCCTTCAATCACCTTTCTTCCCATTCTGATGCTCGGTCTGCACCTCAGCAAGTTGTCTTGACCACCTCTACATGACGAAATGTATTGAGTTGCGGCCATGTGATTGGCTGATTAGCTGTTTGTGTTAACAAGCAACTGAACAGGTGTTCACAGTGGTGGTGGTAGGAACCAGACATCTGAAGCGTTTAATGCCTCTCAAAGCTACCTCACTTAAGGCTAGTATATAAAACAATAAATGCGTTGCCTATTCCCTGAGAGATTGGTTTACAATAGTTTTGCCATTCATTTTTTTGGCTTTTTTTTGGCTCATTTCCTGGTAATTTTGTTATTTGTTATAATGTTATTTTAATACACTTAATATACTACACTTTCTCAGATTTGCAGTAATTTCACCCTTTACCAACAATATATATCGTCCCTGTCAGAGCAGAATCTCATATTTCCAAAACGATAACTTTACAGGAGAAAGAAAATATTTCCTAACATACCAAAAGTTTATGTGTAATTCCAAGTGAGGCTGGACCATTTCTATTGTTCCTTTCATAGTGAAAAGAAATCTTTACACAACATAAAGGGCAGTTAGTGCTTGCAAAAAAATAAATAAATAAAGAGAAAGAGAAATAGAGATAAAAGATTTTGTTTTGATGCTGACTATAAACTCAGAGCACACATAGAGCTTAATGGTCATTTTAGACAGGAAATAAAATGCCTATATTTGTGTTGGAGACATTGTAATCCCTGGTTTCTATCACCACCACTGGAAGTCAAGTTTCTCTTATTGAACCACTTCACAACAAACCACCTAAATGACTGTTTACCTCTCAAAATATTGAATTACAGAGAATTCTTTTTTCCCCCCAGGAACATATTTTGTGTTACTTTTAACAATCAACTGAAACACAACTTAATTTGTCAATATATACACACAAGACTAAAAAAGAGTAAAAAAGAAAAATTTTGATCAGTAAATGTATAAGAATAGAAGAGGAAGTCAAGCTCTGACTGGCCACTGTCACGGCGATGTTGGTAGACCACCGGGTCTCCATTTTCACTGAGAAAGTGTACATGTTTGTCAGCATTTTTTTTCTTTTTGTTGCTACTGGTAGGTGTTGTTTTCACATTCCACAACAATTTTCAGAGAGGTTAATGCTGATTTATTTTTAACACTTTCCCCCATTGAGCACCATGAGCATAACTACACACCAAAAGCAGGTATGCACAAAAGAGAAATGAAGGCTAAAGAGGAATGCAGGGGGGAAAAAACACTAAGCAGGATAAGTAATTCACAAGTATGTAGAAAAGCAAAAGCAAAAGATTAGTGTTTGGGGTGCTGGAGAAAGACGTAGATGAATTCAGTGAGGTGGTGAGCCCAGCGCTGTGTGGATGCAGATTAAAGAGTGAGGCGGCAGTGTGAACCTTAGACAGATGGCAGTGCCTCGGCAGAAAGGATGGAGGAGAGGAGGGAAGGAGGGGGAGAGGAAGAGGAGGAGGAGAAGGAGGAGGAGAGAAAATCCAGTGATGCGACCTGCAGGAGTAAAAATTGCTCGCATTGTTGTTTTCATTATCTTCCTTCTGTCATTTTTTGAGCTTTGTATCTTTGAAATGAAAGGAGGGAGAAGGGAGGGCAGGAAAAAGCAGAGGAATATAGAGGAGGGGAAGAGGGGAGAGGGAAAGGAAGGGGAAAAAAACTGTGAAATTAATCTTTTGTGCAGGTCCTGATGGAGCAGAGACATGCTCAGACAAAAGGTAGACTGGGAGAGAAGCCTGGTGATTGATGAATAAAGTAAAGGTGTCAGAAGTGTATTATGTAAATGAGTGAAGCCAGAGAGCATTGCAGGGAGGGAATGAGAGAGAGGAGAGCAGCGCACGTGTCACCAGGGCTATCGTCCCCCAGCGTCAATCCTGTGCCATCTTTCATCTACTCAGACAAGCCTGGCTATAGCAATCTGCCTGCTGCTGCAGAGACAGTGCTGAGAGAGAGCGCGCTGGTGGAGGAGAGGTGAGGGGGCCACACTGGCCCAAATTCACCAAAGCCCATCTGACCAGTACAGAACAGGATGGAAGTGAATGATCACACTGCTACTTCACACATCTGGGTGGTATGTGAGAGCAGAGTGACTGTGCTAGAGATGCAGGCTGTCTGATTTATTGTAAATGTGAAGGACATCCTGGGATACTACTAGGCTTACCTAGTGTGGCCTAAACTATATAGGGGGATGCTAGGTAGAACCCTGACCACACTGGTCAAATTACATGCTTTAATGCTTTTCTATTTGAAAACAAGTTCACACTCAAACCCCTACAGGGAACAGACCTAAATATGGTGTTTTCTGCATTTCAGTGCACAATTTATGGGCTTAACATACCAGAGAAAAAGGAAACATAATATGTGCCATGACTTTTGCACAGGTCACATTTCATGCTTTATTTTTCCCCTAACATGTTAAATTCAGCAAATAAAACAAGTGTGTTCTCTGTAGAGAAAGCATATTTGTTTTCACTTTGAATATCAACAAAACATGACATTGGCCAGGGGCGCCCAAACTTCCCCATACGGTGGGTAAGTCCCAATGGTTTAACTACTGATATTTATTAAGACTGTTTGGTCTCACTTGTTTAGATGCATTACAGTCCCCTCTAGATCATCTACAGATGTTCAAATTATTAACAATCACACAACAGTTAGTTCTGTTGGCAAAGTCTGATTGGCTGAGAAGTGTTCTACACAATAGAAGAGTTTTTTTTTCAAGATAACTGTATCATTCCACTGTAACTGTATCATTCCACTCAGCGCAGGATGCTACGTAATAACCTGCTTTGCGTTACAGCTAAGCATTGTTACTAGTTACTGCTAAGTAGTTTCTATAATAAATAAACTGGAAATACCCAGAAATACAATGCAATTCTGCAAACATGATCAGCTGTGAAATGCTTTACAGACTGACTGGGGGGAAAAATTAGGTCATCTTGAAAACACTGAAAAGGCTGAGCTCAACCTGATATTGCAACAATTTTATGGCTCTGTCAGTAACGCATAAGACTACTACTTTTTGGTGGGAGAAAGTGCCAGTATGAAGACACATTTGATACAATGGTCAGGGCTTTTCTGATTTATTTTACTCTTTATATTGCAAAACTGTTGTATAAAGGCAATAGAACACCAAGGTCATATGTTATCATAAATAACACTGCATGATTTGGCTTGTGCCTGCGACCATATCACAGCTAAATCACACCCTACCTGCTCTATTGCTTAATTGTTGACAAAATCTGAAACTTACTGGATTTTCAACATTGTTAGAGTTAGGCTTAGGGTTAGGTGAGGGTTAGGTTTAGGTTTTGAACTGACAATAATTTTAAAGTGAGTGTAAGTTCAGGTTCAGGTTAAGGAAAATTGAAGTGGATTTAATGGATGTTTAGCTGAATGTACATTAATGGTAAATATCTATAAAAGCATCTGAACTGTACTATCCAAATAAAGTGTAACTAAATTTAAGTAAATTTATGTCTAATCCTTAACCCTTTTGTTCTGAAAATATACAAAAACAGACACACACAGACAGACAGATACCCACACCCACACATGTATTCTAAAATGAATCTCACTGTCTTTGATTCATGCACTGTAATCGTACTATTCTTGTCCAAGATTAAAGTCAAAGTCAAGGCAAATAATGATGAATGTATTCAGCTAAACAAGTCACTGCTTTTCTGATATGCAATGTATATAAAAGCCTGTCTGGAGTAGAGACCCCCAATAACAGTCGCCAGTGATAGTGGGTCTGGACGTGGTGTTATTACACACGCTTTATTGCAGCAGTGGTCAACCTATGTCTGATTGAGGGTTAGAAAATGATATGCCTTGATATTTTGGTCCATTTCTCAAAAAACACTTCAAATACACTTCCCATCTTCTTTTAAAGTCTTGCCATTCCAGACTGTATGGGTGTAGTTACATGGTTACATTTATAAACAGGGACATGTCACTGTGACAATGCTTAATTTTCTCTACCTTCTTTGTGTAATCAAGTTACATACGTCTTTCAGGTTATATATGGTCTACTACCAAAGATAATAATACTACTGTTTATTTACACTTTTAAATACAGTATGGCACACTATGAACAATAAAAACAAAACAAAAAACATCTTTGTGTAGCAAAAAGAAGAGGAAGTCATTGCTGAATAACTTGGATAAGTTGGATAATTCTTTCCTTGTCACACTTCAAATTCATTACGCCCAAGCCATCCAATTACAGGGCTAATTCCTAACACATACGCACCATATGTAATGCAGGCAGAGGAGTTAAGCGAGTGCACTCAGAAATCAGAACAACGTCCGATTACAAATTTGACACACACATAATCTGCACAAATCAGCATCAAAAATATGTGTCTGAACCTGAACATTAACATGAAGAAATGCATCAGTTGTATTCTGGACCCACCAGTGAGAGTAAACTAACAAAAACTTACCTCATATTTACTGCTTTAAGGAATCACCAATGAAAAATGAACTTGGCACAGCTGTAGATGGGAGAATATCCCACTGGACACCTTTCTCGTAATTGGCAGGTAAAAAATTATCACCACATGCACAAAGATTTTACATGGTAATGGTATTTAAAATCTCTATTGCTAGTTTGTGGTTTATGGCCAAGAGAAACACTCTGCATGTGTCTTCATCAGCAGGAAAACAGGGGAAACTTACCGAAATACTTGTCAATTTCTTTGTTTTGTTTTTGCAAAATAGAACGCAACATCTCATTTTTGTTGGTTTATCGTTAGTCAATATGCAACTTCTAACTCTTTCTAACTCTCTCTGTACTAACACCCCCACGCTCCTGCCTCCAAGGGTTTAAAGGAATAGAATAAGAATAGAATAAGAAAGTGGGCTGTAATGCTGATCATAATGTAGTTCCAATGTAGTTAACAGAAACAAAGTCTACCCATGCCATTTTGCCAATCATCTAAGTAGCTTATTGACATGATTTGAAATAAATATATGAAGATTTCTGCATGTATTGGTGGACACTGTTAGGGTGAGTACTCACAGTGTTTGTCAGCAATGTAAGCCAAAAATCTCCAGTTCAGAACTAACTAAGCAAAATTTGGACACAGACATGTTTTGGTTGATCGCATTTTACACATTTAACACAATTAATTTTTTTACAAAACTACTCCTTTAACTTCAAACACCCTCATAATATAATATAATATAATAATAGAGGTCAGTGTTGAATGGTTAAGTTGTTGTTGAATTCCATCAGCAAATTTTTATGTAAAAAAAAAACACTCATATCAGCAATATGAGTTTTTTTTGTTTTGTTTTGTTTTTTTTTGTCAGGTTTTTTTTTTTAGTTGTGATGCTGGGAGGGTAAAAGCTGGCATATGCTTCCTCTGAGACATGCAAAACCAGCTACTTCATCTCTTCAAACTGCCACTAATGCAACATCACTGGACGGCTCAACATGCTTGAAGGAGATCACTAACTACCAATTCTGTTACATCACTTAACAGATTTCCAACATTTGTGTGCACTGCGCTGAAAAGAGAGAGAGAGAGGCCAATTATGCCTTTTTTGACTACAGGCCATGGATGGCTGTGGCATCGCTGTGGATCAAGCTCCTGATCTGACAGTGAACGCTTACATAGTTCTTGACTTAAAACCGAGCAGGAGTTGTGGACAAGGATCACCTCCTGCAGAAACCTCCACTCTCCACTCCCACCTACAGCAGTCTGAAATGAAAGAATGGCAAAAGTAATCTATCACATATGCATGAACACAGAACAATGGAAAGGGTTTAAAAGAAATTGATGACATCCTTACTTTAATTCTACACCATGCGGCAGTCTTGGGTGATTGAAAACGACAAAGATGTATAGGGTTAGCCTGTAGAGAAGGCTCAGCTAATTGCCAGCACTTGTCGTGTCTCCGTAGCTTTGTCTAAGTCACAGAGGCTAACTAGCTACCTCTCCCGAATGCACATTGTTTGTTCAGCAAGTACACTGCTGAGAAAGCTATTTTCATCAAGAGCCTCATTATTAACGGGTTCATAAATAAACGGGCCCTAATATTTCTCTCTATTAGTGTTTATTGCGGGTCTACAAAGGGCTGAGGCTGTCTTTAATGAATGAAAGAGCTGCACGTAATTGAAGCTTATTAGGCCCATGTGAGAGGCAGTGGCAGGGAAACGGAGAGGTTGGAGTCTGTCAAGCACAATCTGCTTTTCAGACTGAATTTATTAATTTAATCATGACAAAGCAATTTCAAAACCCACAACGTGTTACGCTTTACATATTTACATTCTATATATATATGTGTATAATCATAGATAAAGTCATACTGCATCCAAATACATTTCATCATTTGAAGTGAATCTTGCCAAACAGCTATAGTATGGTAAACATACACGCAGAGGAAAGAATTCCTGCTAAATTTCTTAGTGGTCTGAGTGACAGCAAGTACGTTCGCTGAGTCGTACTCTTTACACACAGCCAGCTGACCTCTCAATAGCACAAGCTGCCTCTTAGATCAATAGGCTACATTTCCGAGTTGTTGTCGATAGCACTACAGACCAGAAAACAGGCTGCACTGGCAAGTCAAGCCGATGCCAGCGCCAGGACTGTTATTTTTAACTCTGTCCATCAACTACTGCATGGTACAACAGCCCTTTTACTTGTGTGTAGTCATTGTTTCTTCATGCAGAAGAATAAAATGAATGAATGGGTGAATTAATAAGGTTTGGTAGCAAAATATGATCTACATCCATGATGTACAGAAGTTGAAAGTTCAGCAGTGTCCACAGTGCAATTTCTGCATAAAGCGACTTAATGAGAAAACATACCATTTGGGGGAAAAAGTGCAATTTTCTAAAGCACACTGCTGCAAGACTCAAATACAAAACTACCCTTATAAACACACACATATAGGTTCACAATACTACAATTTGGAAACACATACAAAATATGCAACTTAATATGCGAGTTATGCTAGCCATACTAAAAATTCCACTGAAAAAATCTCAAATTCCATAATATTCACTGAAAGAATGACCATAAGTGGCCATATTTACTCGTCCTCCTGCAAGTCTATTTTGTTGCACATTTTTGCACATTTTAAATATGAGCTCAGCATCCTTTATATGTTGCTGCTACTTATAGTTTCTTTCCTCCTTTCTTTATTCCTTAGGCCAGTTTTGGCTCTATTTTCTCCATCCCTCCATCCTGTGCCCCTCTGTCTCAGTCTGTTCTGTTTCCCCTCTACTTCCGTCCACTCTTCGGAGTATTGTAAATGGCTGAGCTAGTTAAATTTACCCACCTGGCTATTTTTCAATAGAGACGTTTCTTTATTCAGCTCAGGGGAAAAAAGTAAGCCCCCCTTTCTCTCTCTCTCCTCCCCTCTCTTCCTTGTGTCTCTCTTAGTCAGCCTGCTTTACTCCTCTCTTCCATTCCTCTCTTCCTGCACTTGGCTCTCAGTCGTGCTGCTGCTATTGTGTTTTAGTGGGTATCTCTTATGTATGGTCTCTCTCTCTCTCTCTCTCTCTCTCTCTCTCTCTCTTTCATGCCACGGCAGTGCGTACACGCGCATTATCGTGGAGTGACAATATCCTCCTTCAGATAATGCCATAAATGAGGGGGAATTTACATACAACGCGCCGGCGCGCGAGCTCTCGGGCTGCGGGTGCGCGGGGGCGCTTAAAGCGCGCGCGCCTGTGCCGAGCGTCGCCTCTGAAGTGGCTCTCCAGCGGGACGGCCATTAGAGCCATCTCAGAGTAATGACACACGAGAAACGCCGCCACAACTTCCTCTGCCTGCCTTACGCCCCTAATGTTAACTAAGCCCACTAATACCACAGCTCCAACCTCAGACCCTTCACTCCAAACGCTCGCGCGCGCTCACGGTGGGCAGTGCAGAGAGGAAGAGGGGCCTAATCGAGACTAAACTCTGTTTACATGTCTCAAATTCAGATTCAGGTCTTTATTGTCATATGCACAGAGAATCTGTTCTCACACTTCTTATTCATCTCTGGTGCAGCCACAAGAAAAAGAAAATATAAGGTACATTAGACACATTTACAGGCCTCAGACACAGAAGAGAACTGTGAATTTGAAAAAAAGGAAACTGTGAATCTTGTGTGTACAACATGCTATATTTGCAAATTGCTAAGACATGCAGTTAGGTCAGTTGGACATGCTGCATTGCCCTATGAGTGTGTGTGTGTGTGTGTGGTTGTGTCTGCCTGCGATAGACTGGCGACCTGTCCAGGGTGTGTCCTGCCTTCCGCTCGATGACCATTGGGATAGGCTCATAGCACCCGCGACCCTGAGGGAGAAGCGGCTTAGACATTGTGTGTGTGTGTGTGTGTGTGTGTGTGTGTCTGTGTGTGTGTGTGTGTGTGTGTGTACTGCCCAAAAAAGAGGTAACTTTACAGAAGGCAAAATGGTCTTAACTTTTAATTTAAGTTAATAAAAATGAGTTTCATTTAAATTCATTTTTATTGGTCCGTTCATCATTTTTTCACACAGTGTAAAGGACAGTTGATGGGCTTAAATGGTGTAAATAAATGGCGGTGTATGTATGACGGTGTATATAATAGTAACATGATCTTAATAAAGACAGATATAGTACATTGTTCTACACTGTTATGAATAAAGATTCTATGGAGGTACTTTTTTTTATCAAGGTACAAACAACGTAAATGTACCGTCAAAGGCACAACAGTGGTTTTAAGGTCCAATTGTGAAACTTCAGTAAGTTTTTCCCAGTGGAGAAGTGTATATTTGTACCTTTTCATAAACTATTGTTTAATAACATAACGATAAATTAAAAAGCCTGGAGGCGGGACGGGGTGTGTAGAGTCAACACAACTTAGAAAATATCATTTCACTGGATTATAGTACAGTTATGTTCCCCGATTAAAGGTACTGAGATGTACCTGTGAGGGCACCGCCCCAGTGACAGTTCATACCTATTTTCCCTGAGAGAGTATAAAGTGATAAGTGCAGTAACTGCAGAACAAACCAGCCATTAAAACTGAGAAAGGGCTGCAGTAGCAGTTGTGAAAGACTCAAAGCAGGAGCTCTAGACTCGCCCAATCACGAGATCATCCTTGATCCATCTCCCACAGTGACGCACCCAGCTTTCTACCTTCTTAGAGTTTGCGCAAAAATACGCTCGGGTAGTACGTTCGCTGCTGTTTTGCAGTATTTTGTTTGCTGTTTTGTCGCGCGCCGCTCTCTAATTGACTGGTGGCCTACAAAAGAGCATTAGCCCACCTGCATGTAGCACTCAGCAGAATCCGAGAGAGACCCGCTAAATTAGCTCAGTAGCTGATTGATGCGTGGCTGTTGACTGGCGAGGGCACGGCCAGTGGAGGACTGGCTTTTTAAAGCATCCTGCTCTTATGCTGGGTAATGGCGCAGATTGGCTTGAACTATGTAAATGGAACAAAACACAGCCTCTGTTAGGTATACTGTTTGTTTTTGCTGTCACCTTGCTAATGAGGGGTCTTCGCCCAAAACGATCCGCTCGCGGCGGCCCGCATCACTGAAAGTAACCCTGCTTACACAACAGATGAAAGCACTTTAAAAATCACTCTCTCTAATGCAAATGACTTCCCTGATAGTCCTCTGAGCCTCGCGCTTATTTACTTCATTTTGTCCAGAAACCAACGCACGGCATCTCATCGATTACAGCACTTTATTTTAGCCATGTCCCTGCGTTCTGGGCTCCTTTTAAGGTGTTGATAAATTTCTCCACTCTCTCTAAAACCCTGTGAAAGTATTGATGAGTAGCTATTGCATTTGAAAGCCACTGTCTGGACAGTACTTAGTTCATTGTGTGGAGAAGGCTCTCCTCACTTCATCTCATTACTATTGAACCACACATCCCATGAAACCTACCTATTACAGAGTCAATAGCCGCTGTTTATCCACATGCACAGATCATTATTCGACTCGGATTCTTTTCTGGCCAAGCGCTTAATTAAGACGCTGAGCCGCCTGCTTGCTGAGCTGAATTGAAGGTAAATTATTCTGTTGGAGAGTGCTGTTATAATTTGGTATTGTTGGTCTTCCTCTCGCAATTTCACTGCCAAAATATAGCAGTAAAATAGTCAGCGTGTCTTTTCAATGGAGACTGCAAAGGGATAGGGACTGATTTTGTCAGTGGACGCTGCCTTAAAAATCAAACAACTCCTCAATCATGCACTTAGTCTTTTTTTAATGGGGTGGGGGTGGGGTGGTAGTTGTAGGTAAGGTGTTGACTTTTTTTGGCTGTGTGCATGTGATGCCAGCAGTAATGCAGTGTTGCTGTAAGACAACCTCTGAAATCTCTATAATGGTAACTATAAGAGAATCAAAAAGGCTCAATGTGAATCCAAAATGCATTTTTCTTCCTTAACATGATATATGGCTGAAATTGAATTATTTAGGGGGAAATAATTGTGGGTTGGACATGATTTTATTCTTTAGGATTTGAGTGTGAGAAACAGCTTGTTTTGCTATAAAAACAGACAGATTTAGTCAAAAATGAAGTATTATGACATTTTGCTGTGTATAATTTATGGTTTCTAAAACATGATTCATTATTTGTTGAAAGCTCCATTTCAATAAGGATGTAGATGATGCAAAGTGTCGGTTAGCAGGCTAGCCTTTTAGCATTCACATGCTTTCACTTGTCTTACGCTTTCACCACAAAAGCATAAGAGAAAGGCTCCCAGGTCACGATTCAAATAAATCTGTGCATGAGTGTAACTACCTAACATGTGTGAGCAAGAGATGAACTGTGTGTGTGTCAAAGCTGAGCCGCTTTTGTACGGCTGTAACAATTAGTACAACAGTATCTCATCTAAACATATGAACTCTCCCTACACGTTAATTCTCCTTCCTCCCACGCTCTTAAAAATAAATGTTCACTTAGATTATGTGAAGGAACTGTAAAAAGGTTCTTCACACTCACATATCTCATTCACAAACATGTCTCTATAAAGAAGCGTCCACTGGAAGGTTCTTTGGGGACCAATAGTGGTTTGTGTAGGTCATCACTCCCAAAAACCCTTTTGGCACCTTCATTTTTAAGAGTGCAGTTCTCACATCCCTTCGTCCAGTGGGCTCAATTTCCCTCATCGCCTCTGCCTCTCTGATCTGACTCAACACTATCATACAGAAGCTCTGTGGACTGAGCTGGACTCGACTCCTCATCTGTATATCTAGATTTTTCCCCCTTTTTTGTCAGCAATTCATTAGCAGGAAATGAGGTCATTAGAGACCAAAGACAGGATGCAGATTCCAGGGGCGAACCATTGGTAATTCTTTTTATTCTTTTTTCCTTTAAACTCTGCATCTCATTTATCTTTTATCATTTGCTTTTTAATTAATTTTTTTCAGGTCTCATCCTCTTCTGAAGGCATCGAGCTCAGTGCGTGCGTTTGTTGCTGGTGAGATATTGTCCATGATCTGTTGCAGCAAAGAGCTCAGGCAATGTTTTCAAAATAATATTCTTAAATTGAATCATTGTTCCATGAATATATGCAAAATATTCATCTCACTGGATGTAAGGGTTGAGTGCCTTTAAATTGGGGAGATCACTCATGGCTTCACCTTTTCATGGCAGATAAAGCTGTAACACTGCAGTGTCACTCCAGAATGAGAGAGAGGGAGAGGGAGAGGGAGAGAGACAGAGATTGTGGTGCTGGTCTCAGTATATAGGTTTACTCCTAATGCAATCTTTAGTAATTTGTTCTTTGTCAAGCAATTTTGGTTTACTGCTTTGATCATACTCCTTTTTTGTCCATAATTTGAGACTTTAATATGTCCGAATGATTTCTATATCATTATTATTTCTTGATGCTGGCCCATGAGAGGGTCAGTTCGGTATGCATATATAATGTGTATATGTGTGGACGAAGAAAACGAGGGCAAAAGTTAAACAGCAACCTTGACAACTTCTGCCAAAGTCAGCAGAGCACTCGCGTAAAGAGATAAGTTTTGTTTGTTTCAATGCTGTTCGCACTTGTTAGCACCTAATCCTTTAGTAGAAAGTCTTGTGTGAAAGGACAATTTTTTAAACAGGGTACTGCAGCCATTCATCAGAGGTGAGCCAGGTGATTTGCATGTTAAGAGGTTACTCCCCCTCCCCGCTGTGTTATTGCAAAGTTTCTCCATCCCGTCTCCGCCACCGGAAACTAATATCCAAAGCAAATATTTCCTTATTCATGCACCCAGATTAACAAGTATAACCACTACGCCTTAGACTGCATAATAGCTGGTAGAATCAAATTCTTTAGATATGAATTTCCAATGTAATATGCCCAATATTTTATGTTAATGCAATAAAAATGTAAAGTTGAAATTATCTGCTTATTTTTATGTAAAAGGTATTCTGAAAAGCACTATATTACACATACACATGTGGCAAAGGCAGCACCAGGGGATAGGCTGTTGCTAAGAGACAGAGGAAGGGAACGGACCATTTCCAATGATGAATTAACTCAAGGAGGTGGCTGACAGTAATCTTTGTCACTAGATGCACTAGCTGTCTAAGTCCTGTCATTTTATGCATCTCATGCAAAACAGATGTATCCAGATTCTGGAAGAAAAAAAAAATTATTCACGGGGTGAAAAAAATAAAAAATCATTATACATTGCAAGGGCTGGAAGGCTGTCACAAAGAATTTTATTATTTTTCATCCTTTAACGAGAAGGTAGATTGTGCATATTGTAATTTTCACAGAGCCCCTCTAAATAATTCTGTAACTTTCTCGGCTAGAAGTTTCCTCACTCTAGTGGATGCTCATTACAATGGCACCATGGCAGGGTCGCTCAATCACCCAGAGTGGAAAAACTCTCTGTAGCACACACATACACACACACGCACATGCACACTGGTCTGCGTGCGATTTGCCTACCCACCATGCTGTCTCTTAACCCCACCCCCTCCAGTTCCTTTCTCCTTCTCTCCTCCCCATCAATTACACCACAGAAGCCTGGGATTAAACTAACAAACAGAAACAGTGCACTTTTTACAACTGACTTTGGTCTTAGCTTGGTCACTGCCTATTTCCTCATTTAATATATTACTTTGACCACAGAGAATATGTGATCATCTGCTCATCTGTGAGGTATTGATTATTGCAAAAGGTGAGGCTACAAAAACATTTATGAATCGTGCGTTTCTATGGTGATATAACACCAGGGTTGTTATTGTGAAGAAGATGAAGATATGGGATTTGGTGAGATCCTCAGAGGTAAGAGAAAAGCACAGTGTTCATTTACAGAGAGCACTGGACCAACAGGGGAGTCTAAAATCACCTCCTAGATGGATGTTAAAGCACTGCTCTTTCCTTAGCTCTCTCTGCCAGTGCCCTCATGCATCATCTGTGTAAACTCTCAAGAAAGGAGAGAGAGAGAGAAAGAGAGAGAGAGAGAGATCTACAGGGTTCCTAAGAGGCCTAGTATTACAGCCCTTCCATCTCTGATTTACATTCATTGTAAAGATTTATGAGATACCTCCCCAGAAGAAGTCGAACCTGCAAGAATTTGGTGGGGGAATTATTCAAAACAGTGATTATTTTTGGTGGCGATTATGCATGCACACCTGATCAGGGTGTCACCACTGCTTCCATGTCCGGCAATGATGGAACGGACCAATTTTCCAACTTTTCACTTGCCTTGCATAAACGGAATTTGCACACACACACACACACACACACACACACACACACACACACACACACACACACACACACACACATGTGCACTCACTGCCCCTCCTGTGTCACTTATTAGACTAAGACTAAGGGCCTGCATACATTAGGCAGGGAGAGAGAGCAGGGAGAGGCAAGCACTTGGCACAAGCATCGTGGTAGGGAATTGGGCCAACGCGCATTAAGATTTAACAAAGAGGAAGTGATGCGTTTGTCCCGGCTGCGCTCCCCTGGATGTCCGGGGCCTCTCCTTGCTCTGTGGCGGGGTCATTACCCTGGAACACTGCAGAGAGATATTGGCGTATGTCTGTTCAGCTATGACAAATGTGACACTGAGCCACGGAGGAATAGCCAGGCTCAGAATCATAACCAGAAAGATGAGATCAAAGCAAAAAGGAAAAAATAAACACATTAACTATATTTTAAAGGTAAGATACAAGTATACCAGACGAGTTGAGGAGGTGTGGATAGACATACACCGATCAGGCATAACATTATTGTTTCTACGCTCATTGTCCATTTCATCAGCTCCACTTACTATATAGGTGCACTTTGTAGTTCTACAATTACAGACTGTAGTCCAGCAGTTTCTCTGATACTTTGTTAGACCCCTTTTACTCTGTTCTTCAGTGGTCAGGACCTCCATGGACCCTCACAGAGCAGGTAGTATTTGGGTAGTGGATCATTCTCAGCACTGCAGTAACACTTATGTGGTGGTGGTGTGTTAGTGTGTGTTGCACTGATCTGAGTGGATCAGACACAGCAGTGCTGCTAGAGTTTTTAAACAGCTCAGCATCACTGCTGGACTGAGAATAGTTCACCAACCAAAAATATCCAGCCAACAATGTCCTTTGACTCCTGACGAAGGACTAGAGGATGACCAACACAAACTGTGCAGCAGCAGATAAGCTATCGTCTCTGACTTTACATCTACAAGGTGGACTGACAAGGTCAGAGTGTCTAATAGAGTGGACAGTGAGTGGACACAGTGTTTAAAACTCCAGCAGCACTGCTGTGTCTGATCCACTTGTAGCAGCACAACACACACTAACACCCCTGCAGTGGTGAGAATGATCCACCACCCAAATAGTGCCTGCTCTGTGAGGGTCCTGACCACTGAAAAAGAGGGTAAAAGGGAGCTAACAAAGTATCAGAGAATCAGATGGACTACAGTCTGTGATTGTAGAACTACAAAGTGCACGTATATAGTAATTGGAGTTGATCAAATGGACAGTGAGCACAGAAACAAGGAGGTGGTCATAATGTTATGCCTGATTGGTGTATGTCAATCAAGTGTTAAATGTGCACATTATGAGATGTGGACCCATTTCACACCTTAGAGAAACTGAGCCTACACCAGCCTTCACAGAAGACTTTGGAATGATTTATCACCCAGAACTAAGTTTAATCTGTGTCCTGCAATCTGTCCCAATATATGTATCTCCACATGTGCATCCAATGTCAGGGAACACCTGGAATAGAGACTTTACTCAGATGGCAGGCATATTATTGAAATAGGATGATTACCAACAGGGTTCAAACCACATACATGAAAATCCGCTGCTTTTCGCTGAAATTCACTATATTGAGTGATAAATATGCAGTAGAGGATTCTGATGAATTCCATTTCCCCAGCACACTTCATGGTCTTCTATTTGGGCAATCTATGGATATGTTACTATAGAAAAGTGATTTACTGTTATGGGCAGAACTCGCCTCAGTAGCAGATTCTATGGGAGCAGACTGAGGTAGAACTCTTTCATTCTTGTTTGTTAATACATAAAAACATCTATAGTTTAACCTTATATTTCAAACTAACATACAAAAAATGAGCTGAAGTGAAGATACCCTGACATTAAGAAGAATAACATGGAACAGAAGAATAAGGAAATGTGAAAAGATTAAAATGTGGAACAGAGTGGGAGCAGAAATGTTAATATGTGTAAATTATCATTATTGTTTACAAAATTAATCAGTTCCTGCTCACTCCCACAGTTTTTGTGTGAGATTAATGCCTTGTACGACATTGATTTGTGTGGGCTGCTGACAAGACAAAGTTTAAAGACAGCGTTAAAAGTACAAGCATGACACAGAGAGAAAGCCTTATGAGCCTTTCAGCAGACAGAACGCAACTGATGGCCAGTCAGAGTTTTAGACTGACCTCTACTTATGATTACTGATGAGAGCTCTCCAAAGATGTCCACCAGATTGACTTTCTGTAATCAGATTACATTACTTTAATAGAGTAATTCTTGGATTAGGTTACAAAATACATTTTTAAGTAAAATAAAAAATACAATAGAATACAATACTTTCAAGTAATCTGTAGTCTGAACCAGAATACATTTTTATAGTAAACCTCCCATACCTGATTATTACTCAGTTGCTACTTTCAACTACTTGGAAACAGCTATAAAACTAGAATGTAAGTTATGCCTTTATGAGAGTGAGGAATTTAAATGTAGGCCCACATTCAGACCCTTACAGTAAATAGTCTCATTTAGCCACAGTAGAAACAGAGGAGGCAGAGCACTTCCAGCGCGATTATGGTATAAGTGAAGATCCAGGGAAACCTTCTGATACTGATTATCTTGTAATTGCATGTGTGTAAACATAAGAACATGTGTTTTCTCTGAGTGTTTTTTTAATTTTATTTTACATGTCAATCAAATAACCCTTTCCTGTAAAAACAGGTGTTATTTTTTGGTCCATGCTGAGCAAAGACACACTAGACTCTCTGAAAACACAGTATGTGAGACTATGACCCTGAAGTTGGAGGCTTGGTCATAATAAATGCAGAATGTTTGAGAGATTCAGGGATTACCTTTAAAATATATGCTGAGTATGATGTGTTGCTGAAATTGCGCTCTAAACCAATTAAAGCCAATGGATTTTATTGCTTGACGTGGCTAAGAATGACCTACTTTGACAGAGCAGGGGTATTTGACTGACATGCAAACAGACGAACCACAAACTGCTGTGTTTATATGACATGGATCACTGTAATAAATTATGTCTACTCTTTAAAAATATGGGGGAATATCTTCAAAGATTCTATCCTATTTAGAACCATGAGTTCTATATAGAACTATTTCATGCTTAAACAGTTCTTTGCATGGTAAAATAGTTCATGAGATCGCTGGAGAATGTGTTTATGGCATGTGGCTATCCCCCAGGCCCTTATGACAATGGGGCTTCGTCCTCACTTGGGATTTGGGGGATGGCCACATACCAGAGTGATGTTTATGGTTTTTGGTACTGTGTAGAACCATTTTCACGATGCAAAGATCCATTCATCATCATCATCATCATTAACTGCTAGTCCAGATAGGGTTGCGGTAGCAGTTGAGAGAGCAGAGAATCCCAGACGACCCTGTCCCCCGCAACTTCCTCCAGCTCATTCCCAGGGATCCCAAGCTGCTCCCAGGCCAACTTGGAGATATAATCCCTCCAGCGGGTCCTAGGACGACCCCACCTGGTATTCGCCCACCGGGAGGTGTCCAGGGGGCATCCGGATCAGATGCCCAAACCACCTCAGCTGGATCCTCTTAATGCGGAGGAGTAGCGGCTCTACTCTGGGCTCCTCCCGGATGACCAAGTTCCTCACTCTATCAAATAGTGTGTAGGCCGCCACCCTGCAAGTTTATTTCTGCCACTTGCATTCGCGATCTTGTTCTCTAAGTCATTACCCACAGCTCAGGATCATAGGTGAGGGTTGGGATGTAGACCGACCGGTAAACAGAGAGCTTTGCCTTTTGGTTCAGCTCCCTCTTCACCATTACAGTCCAGTACAGTGACCGCATTACTGCTGCCGACTGCGGCCGATCTCACAATCCCTCTTCCCATCGTTCGTGAACAAGACCCAAAGATACTTAAACTCCTCCACCTGGGGCAGGTCCTTTCCCCTTACCTGGAGTGGGCATGCCATCCTTTTCCAGGCTAAGACCATGGACTCAGATTTGGAGGTGCTGACCCACATACCAACTGCTTCACACTCAGCTGCAAACCACTCCAGCGAGTGCTGGAGGCATCCATGTGATTTAGCCAAAAGAACGATATCATCTGCAAATAGCAGAGATGCCACCCTCCAGCCTCCACATATAATGCCCTCCTGACCCCGGCTACGCCCTGACACTCAATACATGAATATCATGAACAGGAGTGGAAACAGGGCACAACCCTGGCGGAGTCCAGCGCTAACACTGAAAGAGTCCGACTTAATGCCGAGTATACGAACACAGCTCTCACTCCGGGAGTACAGAGATTGGATGGCCCAGAGTAGTAGCCCCAGCACCACATACTCCCCGAGGACCTCCCACAAGATATCTTGGGGAACACGGTCATAAGCCTTCTTCAAGTCCACAAAACACATGTAGACTGGGTTTGCAAACTCCCATGCCCCCTCAACAATTTGTGAGAGGGTGAAAAGCTGGTCCATTGTTCCATGGCCAGGACAGAATCCGCATTGTTCCTACACAATCTGAGGTTCAACTATCGGGCGGAGTCTCCTTTCCAGCACCATGGCATAGACTTTCCCAGGGAGGCTGAGCAGTGTGATACCCCGATAGTTGGCACACACCCTCCGGTCCCCCTTTTAAAAATAGGGACCACCACCCCAGTCTGGCAGTCCAAGGATACTGTTCCCAAGGTCTATGCAATATTGCAGAGGCATGTTAGCCACGACAGCCCCACAATATCCAGAGCCTTAAGCATCTCTGGACGAATCTCATCCACCCCCGGACTACCAACTACCTCAGTGACCTCCACCAGGGAAATGAAACTTGACACACCAGAAGCCTCTGGTCCTGACTCCTGTAAGGGAGGCACGTCTCCCAGATTAAAGAGTTCCTCAAAGTGCTCCTTCCACCGACCAACAGTATCCTCATTTGAAGTCAGAGTTTCACCCTTGCCGAATACAGCTGGGGCGCAGTCACCCCAACTTCTCCTGTGTCACCAGACAGTTGTCCAGAACCTCCTTGAGGCTGAACAAAAGTCTATTTCCATGGCCTCACCAAACTCTTCTGCCACCATTGTGGCTACCACCTTTTTTGCCTGTCGGTACCTATCTGCTGAATTGGGAGTCCTTTGGGCCAACCAGTCCCTAAAGGCCTCTTTCTTCAGCTTGACGGCCTCCCTCACCACCGGTGTCCACCATGAGGTTCTTGGGTTACCACCCATCCACAAGCTTTTGGCCACAGCTAGGCCTGGCAGCTTCCACAATCGAGATTTTGAACAGGGTCCATTCAGACTCCATGTCCCCTACCTTCTCCTGGACATGAGAAAAGCTCTCCCGGAGGTGGGAGTTGAACTCATTCCGAACAGGGGTCTCCGACAGTCATTCCCAGCACACCCTCACTATTTGCTTGGCCTTACTTCTTCCCTGCCCAAAGAACCATTTAAGAACCATTTAGGCATGCAAATGGTTATTTTAGTCTTCATGGTTCTACAAGCAACCATCGTCTTTACTAAAGAAGGTGACTGTCCAAACAGTGCTACAAAACAAACAATAAACAAACAAACAAACAAACAAAACAAACATACCCTTGGAAAACAAAGTGGTCTGCCTGTCGGTAAACATTCTCATTTGCTTGCATAAACAGGTTCAAAGAAAACTCAGATAATTTTTAAAGACCTGAATTCAGATAGTTGTGTACAATAAATATCAGATGATCTGTGTACCTGTGGGTGGAACATCTGAGGCTGATACTAGACATATCATGACACAGATACAACATTACTGGTGCTGTTAGAAGCTATTCAATGCTGAGAAGGTCAAGGTGATAAAAGGAAAGATATGAGGAGACAGACTGAAAGAACGTAGGAGTGAGAAAGTATGAGAGTGAAAGAAACAGAATGAAAGCGAGAGAGGGAGTGAAAGAAGGAGAGTGTGAAGGAGGGAGAGAGAAAGCCCTATAGAGTTTTGTCCAGATATTTAGGAAATACTGCCTTCATCTTAGGCCAGGCAGCTGGGGAGAGCAGGTGGGCTGAGCAGGTCAGTTCATTAACACACTCACTCATGCACACATGGCACACAAACAACAAACACACACGCACACACTTTGTTCTCACCCTGACTCTCTCATGTCCGCACCCTATTTTATTGTTTTTCACACACTTTTTCTCACGACAGTGAAGCATGTCGTCTTTGTGCTGCTCCGTTACTGTGTTTGTGGTGCCGCTCTGCTTGGTCAGTCAGTATTGTTGTATTGTCAGTATTGTTACTTTAGGCCACAGTCTGCACATCCTCTCCTCAGTTTACAAGTTTTACTCAATTAAATGAACTAAAGTAAACTTTTGCTGGATTTCTACTTCTCTGTGCATATTCAAATGATAACTCTGAATATATTTGTGAGAAATGGAACTTTTTATTCAGCTCCATTTTAACCATTCACAGTGAATTATTCTCTTCTGTTGGCGATAGCGCTTGGACTGCTGTTGCTCACACTTCTGATTTTCCAGCTTTAGCATTTTATTTTAGATCAAAACAATTCCAAAAAGAGAACAGAGAAACTTCAGTTCCTTTGCTGATCTTGTATATACTAAGAAGTTCCAGTGCAGCTCAATAAGAACTAGGTATTGTTTTTTATTTCATTAATACTTTTAAATTCAAGTTGTCATACATCATTTTTACATAAGCTTTTTTTTTATATGTAAATAACTTGTGTTCTAATTGCCCTGTGTTGTGTTTCACTCAAAAAGCAGTCAGGGCTAAAACAATCTTCATAACTTCAGTGTGAACTGGCGGAGCTAAAGTGTTGAAGGTTCAACAGGTGTTATATTCTGACTGAATATTTAGTCTTTGAAATGGCCATTACTTCTCTACAGTATCTTTTAAAGGTGATAGAGCTCAGCGCAGTTTCCACACTCTATCTCTGCACACAGTCTCCTATAACAGTTAGCCTCCGTCCTGTCATCCCTCTAGCCAGAGTGAAAGTCAAAGCCAGCCTCTTCTCCATTAGCGGCTGCTCTCTGCCCCCGCCCCAGCAGACGGCCTGCGCAGAGAGGGAGAGGGAGGGGAGAGAGAGAGAGAGAGGAGTAGAGGGAGAGAGAGAGAGAAAGAGAGAGAGCAGTGCCAGGGTGCATGTGCTGGTGAGGGTGTCACACTGCTGTAATTGGTGGCAGTTTAAGGTGTAAACAAGGTGGCAGTTCAGTGTGTAATTGCCCCTGTTTGCAGGAGCGGAGGGAGAAAGGGAGGGTCTAAGGCTGGGGAGGGGTGTGTGGAGGGGTATGGGGGGCACAAACTGACAGAGTGTGAGACCTCCACTTGCTCTGCTCAAATTGGAGTCACAGACACTGGGGGCTGAAGCTTTATTAGTGACAGCTACCAGTGAAATTGAGGGGAAGAGAAGAGAAGAGAAGAGAAGAGAAGAGAAGAGAAGAGAAGAGAAGAGAAGAGAAGAGAAGAGAAGAGACTCATTAACATGAATAACACTACACTAATTAAACTTAAACCTCAAAGCTTAATGCCACTGGCCAGAATCCACACAGTGCCAGTGACTGAATGTGGACAGAGATACAAACATTACATTAGTTTTAGCGCCAAAGATGCTGTCCAATGGTCCACATCCTTCCTAGTGTGTATACACACACACACACACACACACACACACACACACACACACACACACACACACACACAGGCCTACTATGGCACTGATGCATTTTATCTCCTGCTGTCTTTAATAGCTACTGATATATGGAGTGGAAGTCGCTCCACTCATAAACAGTGGCTGTGTGTTGGTGTTGAGAGAGAGAGGTGGGGGGAGAGAAAGAGAGAGAGTGAGGGAGAGAGAGATTCAGCTAGTAATGATTGTGGTACTGAAAGAGGATGTGTCAATACAGGAGCAGGGCTGCGAGATTTAGGAGAGTTTGGAGTAGCAGGATTAGGCTGAGAGTGGGGTTTAGCTTTATTTGTTTTCTCAGGGCCCAAGTCTTACACTAACTCCTACAAGCTGGGGCTAAATAGATTTGATTGACAGGTGTGATGTGTTTCCTGCAAGGCACATTATGAGGACATTCGTGTATGGTTGAGATGGAGAATAAGGGTGTCTCTCTCTCCCTCTCTCTCTCTCCCTGTCTCTCTCTCTCTTTCTCTCTCTCTCTCTCTCTCTCTCTCTCTCTCTCTCTCTCTCTCTCCCTCTCTCGCTCTCGCTGTCTCTCTCTCTCTCTCTCTCTCTCTCTCTCTTTCTCTCTCTCTCTCTCTCTCCCTTTAGTCAATGTATAAAGACACTCTGTTTTCCCGTGTGGATTAGTGTGCATCCACACCTGTGTGATACACAAGGAGCAAAGTGTGTGAGAGTGTGTGGAATGCTTAAGAGCAGCTCCCAGAAGAATACACAAGATGAAATATTGTCCATGGTGTCACAAACACTGAGGTTCATGTAGTTTCTCATTCCATGACACCTTACTCCAGCACACTCTCTTATGAGAGAGGTTTCTGTAATAGCCAGTAGTGTGAGTTATCTACCTCCAACAGGGATCCAGTTCCACACAACCAGTTTATATCATACCTTATAAACTTTATTCTTTAAATGCCAGGTCATAGTGTGGAGGCCCATGTGCAGTTAAATGTTACCATGTTTTGAAAAGAGAGAGCAAATTAGTAAAACTTACTGAATTTAACTGCAGCCCGGCAATGGATCAAGTGTAAATGTTCCAAATTTTATATATAACCATCCAAAAAATTGTTAAAATATTTGGAATTGATGGTTAAAATCAATATTGGAATCAATATTTTCAATATAAAGCTGATTAAGTTGCAGACAGGTATATAAAATAATTCTAATATACTAATCCTGTGCAACTTTAGAGATTTTTAAATAATTAGTAGGACCAAATGTTAGATGTGTCCAGAATGACGAACAAACCTAGAGAACAGAGAAAGCTGTATAGCATCGAGAATGAATTTATAATAAAATGAATGTCCAGAATACCCTTTACATTGTGTGTAAATTTCACAATAAATTGACCAAATATACATACCATACATACCATATCACTGCTGTTGGAACAAAATATGAATATATATAAAAGAACATGAATATATATAAAATATTGCTGATATATAAGGATATATATTTGCTTGTAAGGATGTTCCTGTCCATCCTTCCACTTTGAATAGAAGACATTACAATGAGCCTGCAAGGATGTGTAGCTGTCAAGAAGCCGTTATTGAGAAAAGGACACAAACAGAAAAAGCAGAACATCTGTAAATCAAACAAAGAAGCTGCTGGTGTTCAACAATGAATTAACCACCCCAGAGACCGCAACATCATTTGATGTGCTAGCGATTGCTTATCACTATGAAAAGCAGAAAATGCAACCAATTTCTGAGACTAAACTTTGGAGATGTGAAAATATAACCCTGCAGATGTTTTTTTTTTTTTTTTAACTGAAAGCAAGTCTTAAGGTTCAGGTAAAGACAACATATTTACTGTTAATGTTCCTGTCCAACTGTTGTTAGTAATTGGTACGTCCCCCTTTTGTTTTAATGACAGCAAGCCGTGAAGCTTGCATGATCTCCCTAAGTGTGTGCAGAAGCTTCTGATCAGTAGATTAAATCCTGTTGAGAGTCAACTGAACATGAGCTTCAATGGACAGAATGAAACAATAACAAAAAAATTGTGTTTAATTTCACAAATTTGCTTCGGTTTGAATAGTGACCTAGATATAGTGCAGAATCCTGAATATTTCTTCTTCAGTTGAGTTAAATTTTAATTTTTCAACACTCAAAAACTTTTTTGTTTATTTTCAAAGTGGTCTACATTCACAAGTGGACTTCACTCTACATACCCTCTCACACACACAGGAGTATGTACTGTTGTATATGTGTGCTTGTGTCTGCATGTGTGTTGCTCTCTGTATGTTAGCCTGTGTGTGTGTGTGTGTGTGTGTACTCCTGTGTAACTGCGTCAGAGGCCCTTATGGGCACTAAATCAATTATCTAGGAGAAAGTGCCAGGCGGCTTCACCCTTCTTAAACATGTGTGTCCAGGCCTGCGGAGAGTTCAGCGGGGGCCAAGCATGCCTAACCCCGAGCATAGGGGCCTGCATTAGTGACAATACACATTACTGTCCTGTCCATCTCTACCAGGCCGCCAGCTCCCAGCTTAAGTGCCAGGCTCGGCCTCCGCTGATGTTACTCAACGTGACAGGCCGGCGGACCTTGGCCTCTCTCTCCTTGCCCCGGTAGCACCCCTACAGAGTCCAAACAGAGAAACACAGACGGACACACTGGCCCGGCCTGACGGAGCCACAGCCTGCATATCTGCCTACCTGCTGGTGGCACTGCAGGGGAGAGAGAGGGAGTGGACAGGCTGAACTCATCTCTTTCTCTCTTTTCCACAGCCCTGCTCTGACTTTTCCACTCTCTGAATTATGTATCCCCTCGGAAATGAGGGACAGCATAATGGCTGAAGGGAATTCATCCCTAACATGCTTCTCTCCTTTGCATCTGTTTTTTTCCCCTCTTCTTTGCAATTTTCATCTGGTTCCTCATGTCAAGCGCCTGATCTCCTCTCGACTACAACATACCCACTCCAGAAAATGCTGTGTCCACACGAGAAGAGGGACTTGGCGGAGCCGGGTAATGTATTTCTGTTTGAGAGGAGCAATCCACAAAAACACAGAATGATGTTAAGATCAGGGGAAGCTGCTCTTGTCCTGCTGCATTTTTACCTGCATTATTTAGCAAACAAACTCCAAGTGCTGTCCTGTTTTCCCTGGCCCCAGCAGCCCAGAGTCCACTCGCTCCGTTTCCCCTCATCTATTCATCCCTGTGCCATTCTCTCTATCTCGCTATCTTTCCACCCCTCCCTCAGTGGCCACATGTAAACAGGACAAAGAAAAACGTAAAAAGTAAGCAAGGTGTAGCAGTCATCAGTAAAATAGTTAGGGCCAGTATGGCTGTGGACTGCAATACAAAACTTCAAATGATAAGGATAATTTGACTCAAAGCTGGTGCAGTAAATATTTATTTTTTTTCAGGTATTTACACTTACCACTGTGTTCAATGTTTATCCACTTAGAAAAAAAACATTTAGAAATTCATATTGATAGTCAAAGCTATTATCTATTTTACCTTTATCTGTGACAATTTCTTTTTAGGTTCGTGATCTGCCTATTCATTTACATTTGTGCCCTAATACCTTCTGTTACAGTATTATTTGCATGTGAGCATGTTTGTGTATGCATGATATACTTGATATGCCTGAAGAATCTCATAAAAAAATGCCATGCCCCATTTTCTTCTATTCTTTTTTGTGTCATTTACACAGGTTTGCAGCTAGAAACAGGAAACTCTGTGGAATGGTAGAACTTATATGGGAAGACTGCACTTGCGGTTGTGGGACTGACTGCAGCTTACAGTTTTTGCATAGTGCTCATTCAATAAAGTTTTTCCCCCACAGGAAATGAACGGCAGAATGTTGAAAAAGTTCAAATCTAACTCACACAAATTACGTCATGAATGACGACTCTCACACTACTCCTCACAGACATTACATACAGACTCAAATATATACTAGCACACAAGTATACACACACATTAGCAACCACCTGGGATACCACAGCAACAGTTCATTTACGTATTTTTTTCTTCCTTTGAGTTATTAGGTACAGTTAACTGACAGAGTGTTAAATAAAATGTGTTTAATCTCCACATCAGATAAAAATCAAACAAAGCAACCTTATACACTGCCATTCAAAAGTTCAGAATCACTTTTATTAATAAATGTAATTCAACAATAACTTACACAGTGTGTATAGAAATGTTATAAACTACCCCAAACACAGACTCCTGGTTTATTCACAAACTATATTATTTTAGGAACTACTACAAGAAAAACAGTAAATGTTATTAAAAAATAAACTGTAATTATCTATTTATACTAATTTCCTGTCACAAAATTACCATGATTAGCTATTTGCTCAACAAGATCTAGTCATTACTTTTTAAATATGATTATTTCTGGATATTACATTTATTTTAAGTTAATTTATTATGGACTCATGTTGAGGTCCATCATGATTGAAAATTCCTTAATTAATACAGCTAAACTGGTTGAGACCTATATAGCGTTAGCATCACATCCGAATCATTTTGTATATGTATCTGTAATAAAGTTAGTTTAATGTTAGTGAAATTTTGAACAGTAGTGTAAATGTATAAATCCCTCACTCTCATTCTGTGTCCCTGGAACTGTCCCCCCTTCTTTCAGACTTTCTCATACACTGCAACTTTCTTTCCCAGTAACTCACTCTCTCCCTCTCTTGGGTGGAGATTGGCTGCCCCAGCCGGACTAGACTCTCCAGAGGAGCTGATGATACAGGGCTTTGGGTGTCTGATCCCTCAGTCTCAGCCTTCTCCTTCGCTCTCTCATCCCGTCAGCACGCTCATATGTTTGATTTGGACGGCGCTATCTCTCTGGATCTGCCACAGCTGTTTGGGCATGGAGGAGGTGATGTGAGTGATGTTTGGGGTTCATTTATATTAAGTTGTCCCTGACATCCTGCAACCTAATCATCCCCCATAATACAGGCTCTGATACATCAGCCTGAGTCAAAGTCACAAGTCAATAAATCCATTTTTTTCCTCCTCCTTTCTGTCTCAGAGACTGGCTACCTCTCAGTGCCCAGTCATAAAGTCCGGCAGTCTATCACAGCAAGGTCAGCCAGTGTCGAAAGTAAAAAAGAAGAGAAAAGAGCAAGAAAAGAAACTCTTGCCTTAGAAAGGAGAGGAGAAACTATGTTTAAAAAGAGAGAGAGAGAGAAAACACTCTTGCTATTCTCTAGGCCTCAGTGAACCACTGCAGCCCAGTCTAACTCAATTTAAATTCCAATTAGAATGGCCCAAACAGAGGCGTGCATACTGCTGTAGGTCGGGGGGTTCATGATCGTGGTGCAAAGTGTTTTCCACCTGTGTGCCTCATCTCTTAGAGTTAAAACAGCGCTTGTGTTGTGAAAGGCTGTGACTGATTGATAGACAGGACTTCACTGTGGCATGCCTGCATGCTCAGTCTAACATTCAGATATATCTGCTATTGATGAACAGCCACACACATGGTAGCTGAAGGTTATTCCGGCAGGTGGGAGGATTTATCAGCTCTTGCGAAAACTTTCCCGCCGAAAACTCATTTCCAGACTAAGACTTAATATTCTGGAAGTGTCATAAATCTTCTCTTCTGTGTCACGGATCTAGCCACAAAGTCAAATTTGCATTGGCAAATGGGAAAATAGCGTACAGTTATTTGTTAATCTGATCTTTGTTTATCCAACACTCTTGTAATCCACTTTTAATTAAATATCTCCCCAAATATGTGTGAGCAGCAGTTTGACTTTGTCTGCGCTCATGCTGCCAGGATTCATAGGCTTCGCTCCAGTGAGGCCCCGCACTCCCACAGCTCTCTGTCCCACTCACACACATGCCGACGCAGACACACACACACATATATATACACACACACACACACACACACACACACACACACACACACACACACACTCACATACACACAGAGACAACGTGGAATAAACCACATTACTTACTGACCCTTTCTGAACCTTCAGGATGCGCTGACCATGTCACGGCATGCACACATGCATTCAAACACACTTATGTCACAGCATGAACAGACACCCACACACACACACACACACACACACACACACATACACACACACAGTGCTGAAGAAGTGTGTACATGTGCAAGTTTGACTGCCAGTAGGCAGATGGGCTGGTGTTATCTTTGCCCTCCTTGCTCAGAATGAGCAGGTCATGTGACTGTAAAGCATGCTCCCTTTATTGTCTGACAGAAAACTCCATTCCACCTGCACAATGTGCCTGTATAATACCCTTTATCAATTTACAGTAAACGCCATCGCTCACCGATAATGCAGGCAGATACCAGCTGAGCAATTACTTTTCCTCTGCAAGTTCTGGAATAGGATATAGGTGTAATAGAAGACGGCAAATAATACAGCCATGGATATACAAATCCACACAACAAATAATACAGTTGACACAGAATTCCCTTGCATTTCCATTCATAAAGTGTGTGGTGTAAATGCATGTGAAAAAGAGACATGGAGCATTGTGCCTGTATCACTGGACCCAGGGTTGCAAAGCAGTATTCCTGACCTCAAACTATGTGAATAACTCCATTAACTGGCTGTTGTGTACTGTAATGCAATCTGGTCATTGACATTCTATCATTATTTACAGCACCTATTGTATTCGGAGGCCAACTACTGTGCCCAGCCAGGGTGTCATGAATTCTTGTTGGAAAATTCGATTAAGTCTCCTTTCAAAGGCTAATTTCATAGACTTGCTGAAGATATACTGAATGTAGGAGATCTGGGACGAAGGAAAAAGTGGCCATAGTACACAAAGTGACTAGCAAGAGAAAATAACCGGGGCTGATTTTTCATTTGGTGTACCTTGCTCTTTGTGCCCCTTACAGAGCCATGGAGAGGTGGTTAATGATCAATCACAACTGATGCTTCGTAATGATACTGTTTCTTTCAAAAATGTGCTATAGTATTTTTATTGAGTATTTTTTAAAAATCAACAATCCTCAAGAAAGTTGCTACAGAGAATGTCCAGAAATATGATTATTAAGAGAAGTATGTATATGAATAATTGTACCAAGCACTGCCCTGTGTGTATGCCACACACACACACACACACACACACACACACACACACACACACACACACACACACACACACACACACACACACACACATTATATGGCCAAAAGTATGTGGATGCCCCTCCTATTATCTGAGTTCAGCTGTTTTATCCACACTCATTCCTAACAGCCGTTTAAAAACAAGTGAATAAAATGTCCATAGTCCATCATTGGCAGCAGAAGGGGTTACTCTGTGGTGCTCTCTTAGGATGCCATCTTTGACACAAGTCAGTTTGCAAAATTTCTGCCCTTAACTGTAAGTGCTATTATTATATACAAGCATCAGCCAAGAATTGCTGAAGGAGGTAGCACGTAAAAATTGCTGTTGCATCTTTCACTACAGTGTTCCAAAGTACCTCTGGAGGCAACCTCAGCACAATAACTATGCGTCAGGAGCTTCATGAAATGGGTTTTTCTCGCCAAGCAGATGCACACAGGCCTAAGACCACTACGTGAAATGCCAAGGGTCGGCTGCAGTGGTGCAAATAATGCTGCCACTGGACTCTACAGCAATGGAAATATTGTCTTGAGAGATTAATCACACTTTACTATCTGGCAGTCTGCTGAAAGAATCTGAGCTTGGCAGATGGCAGGAAAACTGTACCTGCATTAATGCATAGTGGCAACGGTAAAGTTTGGTGGATGAAGAATAATGGTCTGGGGCTACTGTTCAGGGTTTGGTCTCTTAGTTCCAGTGAAGGGTAATTTTAATTCCAAAGCATACAAAGACACTTTGTGGCAGCATGTCTGTGCCCTACGCACAAGGCGAGGTCCAGAAAAAAAATCATTTGATGAGTTTGGTGTGGAAAAGAAACCCCAGTGGCCTGCAGAGTCCTGACCTCAACCCTGTTGAACATCTTAGGAATGAATTTGAATGCCGATTGCAAGACAGGCTTTCTCCTCCAGCATCAGTGCCTGACCTCACAATTTCCCTTTTGAATGAATGGGTGCAAATTTCCACAGACACAACATCTTCTGTAAGGCTGTGGAAAGAGTACAGGCTGTTATAGCCGCAAAAGGGCAGTCAATTCCATACTAACTTCCATGGTTTTCAGAAGTCCAACAAGCTCATTTAGGGATTTATAAAAATCTATCTATCTACCAGTTTATGTATCTATCCATATACACACACATACATACACACATACATACATATGAAAAAGTGAGATACAAACATTATACACACCACACACACACACACACACACACACACACACACACACACACACACACACACACACACACACACAGATTTAAGTGTGTACATATGTAATGTCTTTTACAAATTGCCACACAATACTAATCTTTCAGATTGAAGCATTAAATAATGATTTAATAGGAGCATTTTCGTCCACTCTCCCATTATCTGACTATTAACTGCAATGGACTGTGTGCAGCACTTCAAGTTTTATATGGTGTTAATGTGGTGAGCACACAGGCGATGAGTCTAATTTAGTCACTCCCTTCTCCCAGACAATGGGAAAAATAAGCCTTAATCTCCTCCTAGTGTTTCCACACAAAAACTGCTTTTGTCTTTGCCTGGATGGCACTGCAATCGCAGGCACATTTAAAGAGGACATTGTTGCTAGAGCTCATACACTGCACAGATCTGAATGCAATATGACACCATAATAACTCACTAATTGTATTATAAATAGATGTATATGTACAGAATGTCACACATTAATAAATAGAAATATTTTTTTATTAATGAAGTGGAAAATGTTGGTAGTGTGAAGCATCAATCATTTAGCATAAATCGCAGTATTAGGGAGTGAGGGAGTGTGGGTGATACTGCTGCTAAAATTAGCCATCAAATAGCACACGTTGTGCATTTATGTTAACTCTTTATACAAGCAATTATGAAACACTTCAATGGTAATTTATGTGAAATCTCTCTAAAGAAAAAAGGAACGAGTGGCAGCAAAAAGATGCTGTAAATCTGCATATTAATGAGTTCCTGTGAATCTCGCTGATTGCTGCCACAATTAAAATGCCGGCAGAGGGGCACCACTCATCCTCCATGTGCTAGAGCAAAAAAGAGAGAGAGAGAGAGAAAACGACAGAGGAGGATGGCTAATTGTAGTATTTTTAATATATTTTCTTAGAGAGCTATTGATTTGCAGTGTGGAGTAATTAGCAGACTTCCTTGAAGACGTCTGAGTCCGGCTGCCTTCAAAGCTCGCTCAGGATTGCCACCGTTACTGAGTTTAACACCACTGCCACCTCACTGACTCACACACGCACACACACACACACACACACACACACACACACACACATAAAAATATAAATAAAATAAAATTGGTGAACAGATTATGATCTAAATTTCTCAGATTTTTAGGGATTTCTCATTTTCAGATTTTACAGCTTCTATTCTATTCTATAATATTTCATCTGTTAAGTGAGCCATTCTGTATGAGAGAGAGATGTGGAGAGAGGGAAAGACCATAAGGTCTAGCCATGCCTTTTTTGAGGAGAGAAAACATGGAAATAACAATACTAAATCTTCATTTATAAAGCACTTTTCAATTAAGTTACAAAATCTCTTGCTTAACACAGAAAAAATGAAAACACTGGAAGAATAAAAACATTACTACAGAGTTAATTTTGTGCCAAAAGTTTCAAATAAATTAATAAAATCTACAATCAAAATGTTAAGTATCAAAATGTGTTGCGAATACAATTAATGAGAGTTAATCAAATGTAATTTTTCAAAACAATTACTACTCATTTCCTCTCATTTTGATATAAATTTATCACTCATTTTGACAATTTTTGCTTTATTTTTTTCTGTTTGCTGATTGCTGTGATGGACTGGTGACCTGCCCAGGGTGTTTGACTGTTGGGATAGGGTCCAGCTCCAACCGCAACCCAGGACAATAAGTGTCTTAGAAGGTGCATGCGTGTGTGTGTGTGTGTGTGTGTGTGTGTTTTGCTAATATATTTTTTGCTTATTGGAATCGCTTTTCTGCTTCTGACTTTTGGCACTTTTTAACAGGGCACGGCTGAACTGAAAATAACAGCAAAATTACACTCCAAAAGAAAATGAGCTACAATACTTTTATGTATATGCACACCTAAACGAATAAACTTAAATACAACTTTCCAGTTTGCTTTCCAAATATTCTGTGCAATGCTATTCCTGTGTTGAGGAACTTTAAGAAAATAACTTTCCGCAAACTGAGCCGTAACCTAGGAGTTAGCAGTAAGTCAGCCTCAGTTGAGTGAAGTACTCTAGATGTTCTCTGAGGCCTTAACAGATCAGCCAAATATGCTGGAGCTTAACCATTAACAGCTTTAAATGCAATATGTAAGGAGTAATGGGAAATGTCACAGATTTTTGAAAAATTCTGCACAATTAAACCCATAAGACGTAAGCATAAGTCATTCTGAGTATTTTGATGTAAAATAGAAGGTTTGAAGTAAAATAGAAGGTTTAAATCAGAATTGTTCTCATCAGTAGTGGTAGGAATGGGAAATCCATAGCATTTAATGCCACTAAAAGCTATATGACAGAAAGTTTGTACATAAAATTGTTAAAAATATGTTCTCTGGTGCCTGAGAGTTTGCTTTACAACTGCTTTGAAATTAGGTTTTGGCCTAAAACATGTATTTTTAAATCAAACCATGGTGGAGAACACACCCAAAGTGTTGGAAGGCAAAATAGTAACCTTTATTTTTTTGGATAGTAAGTAAAATGACTACATTTGCATTGCAGACATTGTGACCTCTGGTTCCTATCACCACCGCTGCAGAGAACTCAAGAACTGAGTCAGTAAGCAAGCTGCAATGAGTAAGCAGTCTGCAATGAACCATTTTACTTCTGACTTCTGAATGTAATTTTAAAAGACAAAGATGGAGAGATGCAGATCAAGGCCAGGCCAGATGCAATGTCTGCCTTCTAGTCCTTGATACAGAAACTGTCTATGACCTACAGATATTCTTTTGGCAGCCTTCTGGACATGGCCAGCACCATGGGTCAACCTGGTTGGGGAGTGGCTCTTCCTGGCTGATGCTAATAAAACCTTCATGCTGTACACACACACACACACACACACACACACACACACACACACCTACACACACACACACACACACACACACTCTGGCATTTGTGTTAGCCACAGTGGCCATGACCCCCTGACCCTCTATGCCTCTCTGTGGCCCACTTTCTATTATTACAGCATATCCCTTTAATCCACTCATTTTAAAAGCATTATTATCCTTGCAGACTTTGCTACGCATTTACACAGGTTCCTATTTGTGGATATCTTCTTACTCCTTCCACAGAATTTAAATGACTTTGAACCAGGTATTCACTTCAGCTTGTACGGTGACTGAAATGATTAAATCCAAACTTTTAAGCAAGCCTTTAAGGCTTGCTGAAATCTTGTAAAACACAGTCCTGCTGTCCTGTGTGTCAACAGACTCTTCATATGTCCAGTCTGTAACCAGAAGCAGCAGCGTTTGTGTTGTCTTCCCCCCGGCCCTGAAACACATGTGGCGGTCCACTAAGCTATTGATCAGAGCATGAGGTTACTGTGTCTACCTCCACTAGCCATATGATCTATGTCCAGATAAGAACTGTTTATTTGCCAAAATGGGGCCAGTTAATTCGATTAGAGCAAGAATGCAGCATTTCTCCCCAGAACGGTAAGGCTCAGAGGGGCCGAGTGTGTCCGGGATGTGCAGGGAAATTTAATTAGTGTGCTCCCTCAACTGTCCCACAGAGGGTTAGCCATGTGAGCGTCCAGCCCTTCTCTCTAGCTGACCTCATCGTGCCCCTATACAGACTCATCTAACTGTACTCAGGGCATCTGCACTTATTCTTAAGCATTTTAACCCATTAAATCCCCAAGCTTGTTACATCCTAAGGCTTATTATTCATTGGCTGTGCATAAGGCAAAGCCAAGTATCCGAGTTATGTTCAAGTTATAAGTGTGGTGGGTATAAAGGGGAAGCCCACTGATTTTTCATATTTTCTTCATAACTAAATGGTTAAGATGGACATAAGTGATTCAGAGTGATTGAGTGACTCTGAAGTGATTCAGAGTGGTTTGATGTGTAATGTTCCACTCTAGACAAAGTTATTGCATGAAATGGTTATGAATACACTGCCTGATGGCTGAGACATTGTTGTTTTTTTTCCCATCAGTGTAGCTCGATATAGTTCCAAAAGAAAAGGTATTTTTTAAATTTACCACTACTTAACCACTGCCAACATTACATATAAAAACTATATACATAAATAAGTCACAAGTAGGTTCACTGGTGGTTTTGAATAGTAAATAAAATGGCTATATTTGCGTTACAGACATTGTGACTTTTGGTTCCTATAAATGCCACTGTATAGAAACCTAGAGTCACTAGTGAACCATTTCACATCAAAATACTTTTTTTACAGCCACTTGTACAGACATTTTGAAAAACTCCCATTTAAAGGGTTAAATGATTAGTGTAGATTTAACCTTAAACCCTTAAATGCATTAGTGTTTTAAACAAATGTTCATAAATACCTCAAACAGCAGCCTGCACCTAAACTGTATCCAACACAAACTGATCTACAAACTACTATAATACTGTAAATTCGTCAACATTTTATTGACAGTGAAGCCATAAAAGAAAAAATAGATTATATTTTGATATCTTTTGACACATATCTTAAAATGGAACAAAGCAGAGAGAAAAAAAATATTTCATGGGTTGCTAGCCACCCAACACCCATCTCTTTTCCAAAATTTCTGCATTTTTCAGTTGTTGAGCAAATCTTTCAGAGTGTTTTGTTTGGAAATGTTGAATTATAAATAAGCTCACCAACTCTTTCCAAGATTTATATTTACATATATGGCATTTAGTATACACTCTTACCCAGTGACATGAAAAGTGCTTTGTTGTCCACTCAGAAAGTATCCTAGCTAGAACAAATAGTTCCAAACTACCCTTGAGTTCAAACATTGCTAGACACAAAAGCCAGTGTTGATACCTAACCCTGGGTTTAATTCTGTTTCTGGGTTACAAGTGAGAGTCAAGTCTCTGGCGTGAGTCAAATCTCTAGTCTCTGAGGTGCGAGACTAAGTCAAGACTCAAATCTCTAAGGTCCAAGTGAGAGCCTTGAGTCTTTAGTACAGCATTTCAGTTTAGTCTTGGTTTTAGCTGCAGGCATTGCATTTTACAAAAGTAAACTCCTACTAAAGACTAGATTTGACATGGTTAGAAAGAGTCTTGATGCGGGCCTTTAATGCATCTTAAAGGATGGCAGGTCAAGCCAAGCTGTACTTGAAGCTCAAAGGCTTCAGGCACAGATCAAGTTTTGACCATTGTTATGAAGTAGTGTAAGACTGCTTTATAAGGGTAGTGACAGGAACCAGAGATGTCTACAAGACAAATATAGCCATTTAATTTGCTTTTCAAACGGGCCTTACAATGCCTCGCATGTACATCTCTATTATGAACAGCCTGTTTTAGGCCTAAATTCTGTTTCAAAAGAATATTAAAACAATGTTTTAGCCATCGGGAAGCATTTTTTAACCAATTTATGTACTGCTTTCCTGGGATGTAGTTTGTAGTAGAACACTTTGGATGTCTGGTTCCCATCACCACCACTGTGAACAATTCTGACATGGTACGATCCTCTAGAATAGAACAGTGCATTTCACATCAAAAGAGTTTGTTTCTACCTTAATGATTTAATTATGCAAAAAAAAAAAGTATTAAATAGTGAAATTCTCCTTTAAGGGTTAGGAGAAAGGGTGTGTAGATTACTCAGTGTGAAGAAAAGGCTCTTTGCCTTATCCCAGCACTTTTACTTAGTCCAGAGAGATTCAGCCTTGATAAAGCATCATATACACAGCTGCAAAATCAGCTAGATTGCAGCTACAAGGGAAAGTTTTACACCAACAAGAGAGAAAAGGAAGGAGAGAGTGGTTTCAGACATACCTTCCTTAACCCTTTCAACTCTGCACATTTTTTAGAATGAAATGAATATTAAATATTAATCGAAATGACCCCACAGGAGACTTCAGATCTTCTGGCAGACGTTACATGAGAAGCTTGGTGTGTTATGTGGTTCTGTGTAATCCATGTGCTCCTGTGTAAGCCCTAGTGCACATGGACCGGGTGCATAACCCGTAGCACTCTACATTAGCATGAGCTGTGCGACTGTGTGCTGTGCGCTACATGGCATCGCTCTCAGGTCTCCCCAGCCTGCTCACATTCACACTCACACACTCGCGTGTGCTTCCCCGTGTGACGAGGTTCATTACCGATGGCTCCCAGGAACGACCTCATTTCAGCTCCTTCACACTTTGAGGACACCACTTTGTTCAATTGCCCTACATGGGAACTTTCAGTAATGGGGCCAGTTGATTATATTACTTTGGTTATTTTACTTAATGCCCAAAACAGGAGATAAATTTAAAAATCTAGGGCAACTAATCATGCTCAGATTTTTTTTTTCTCTTCCTTATCTTTATGTATCTATTTCTTCTCTTATGCCCTTTTTCAACTCTCTGTGGTATCCAGAGGAAATGTCTTGATTTGACCACTGACACACTTCTCTCCATCTCTCTTTCTTTCTCTCTCTCTCTTTCTGTGTGGTGGTGGGTGGGGGTCGCTCTGTGTGGAGCGATTGTTTTTTAACCCCATTATTTTCACTTAGCTCCTGCCCCTCTCATGCTGTAGTGTGTAAAGGAGACTCAGCTGCAAATCTGGCCCACTGAGTATGTGTGTGTGCAAGCAAGAGAGAGAGAGAGAGAGAGAGAGAGAGAGAGAGAGAGAGAGAGAGAGAGAGAGAGAGCGAGAGAAAGAATAACCCGAGGGTCACGTTCACTGGCCTTAAATTACATTTCTCAATAGGACAGAAGCAGAAGTTGTGCGGAATGATTGTTTCACTTTAGATTTGCGCGGGGTGCTGAAGTGGCCCGGAGCCGCGTGCTGCCAGTGTGTGTTAGGAGCAGTGTGGCTGCAGCCCCACAGGTAAATCACACATCGCTTCTTTGTACGCAGGCACACACAGGGAGGCCCCTCGCGGCACCCTCACGCACTCTCACTCTCACTCACCGCAGTTTACGCACACTTCATTGCAGCATTTACTTATACAATGTTTCTTTTGAGCGAACTGTAATCATAGCTTCTTGTTCACATTTAGTCACTGCCACATATGTGTCATGCTTACATCAAGTCGAGTCAAGTCGAGTCTTAGATGTGAAAATCCAAGTCGAATAGTCTCTGAAGAGCAAGTTAGAGTCAACTCTTGAGTTTCTGGGTTGCAAGTGAGAGTCAAGTCTCTGGCGTGAGTCAAATCTCTAGTCTCTAAGGTCCAAGTGAGAGCCTTGAGTCTTTAGTTACAGCATTTCTGTTTAGTCTTGTTTTTAGCTGCAGGCAATGTATTTTACAAAAGTAAACTCCTACTAAAGACTAGGTTTGTTATGGTTTAAAAGAACAAGCCTTTCATTATGGAAAACATGAAGTAAAGGCAGGGTTTAAAGGAGGCAAAGCAAGTTGAAATAGTTGGTTATTCTGTAAGCTGATGTAATATGTAAGTTAGCTACCTAATACAAAAAATAATGCAACTGAAATTTCAGTACACTTTGAAAGGAATGTGATCTTCAGTGATCTTGAATATTAGTTTCAAATGATTTTGCACACTTCTTTTTCTTCAACACTGCATTTACTATCATTTTGTCCAACAGACTGAGAGTTTTTCTACAATGTACTTTTTTTTCTACAGAAGCCCATTCACCTACATTTTTTGGAGGTCAGAGATCATTTTTTAATAGAAAACTGTTTAAATGTTCAGACGCAAAGTAGTCTGCTTTTCACAAGCACATTTAGCTCTGTTAAGATGACATATAATCAGACAGCTGAGATGTAACACAGCTAAGTCGAAGAAAACACCAACAAATTTAAAAATACCATCAAGCATCCTATATTAAAGCACTGCCTCAGCGGGCATGAAAAATGATTATAGACCATTTATATCCTACCTCTGATGACTCTGATCACTGGAGCGGACATTTCGCAGATCACCGCCAATGACACACAGCACCGGTTTTCTTCAACTCCGGCTGACTTTAATTTATGTTTGGCTTTGGAAAGGGGCATCCTCTGCACTGACGGGGCTTCAGGTCTTTCTTTTACAGGTCCTTAAAGCACATTTTTTGTAGTTATATCTGAGGCTTCAAATTCAAAGTATCTTTACAGGAATGTTAACAATCTTGGCTAAAAACAAACAAACAAACAAAAATAAAAAAAAGACCCTGAAAGCTACCGTTAGCTCAAAACATGAAGCTTGACAGAAGAAATGGCAGATAGTTCGACGGCTTCACAGTAGTGATTGAAGGAGAAAATGAAGTGGATGTTCAGGAAAGACGTGGAAAGCGTCAAGATTGTGATCAACTTAACACAATGATGAGTATGAAAGTAGTTCATGTGCACGGTTTATAATAGTTTCACACAGCAAAAAAAGCTGATTTCAATGTTATGCAAATGAATGCAGCCGGCACACTGCGTTTAGCCAATCAGGCAGTGGTAAACTTCCCTTCACTATAATGGCAAACAAAATTTTCTACAGAGGCTCTTTCTCTTCTCTCAATTCACGTCAGCTAACATGAAAATATCTGGTTTATTACAGAATTGTTGACATTGAGATTTAGAGGCAGCGCTTGACTTGATGAAGTTAATGGGAAAGCAAAATTTTTTTGTTTTGTTTTTACAATAATGGGATCGTAGGTTACTCGCTATGGTAGCTAACCTAGCTAACTAACTAGTTTGCTAGGGAGATTAAGCAAGTGAACATTCTAGTTTGTGTTGGTGACGAAACTCTACTAAACATAAAAGCATACAAAAATGTATGTATTTAGTCTCATTGTCAACTTTTGTGCAAGAGCAATGAGTGTATCAGATGTTTACAGCCCCAGATATGTTCAGTACTGTACATTAGAAATACAGAGATCTGGTTCGGCTCGACTGCTGCGATAAAAAAGTGCTGTTCCCACCACGTGTCAAGGAAGCTGTTTAGATGTGGCCATACTTGTTCGCGGTGGCCCCTTAATGGCCTGGAACCCGAGAATATTAAGGCCTTGGGATGATCCGGACCTGGCTGCTGGACATGACTGCTCTGACCACAGCAAAACTGACAGGAAGAGTGGTCATGCATTAATTTACCGGTTTTATTTGTGTTTTATTCTCAGGTGGAAATTTCACAAGTTGTAAGTCTCGAGTCCCCATCTCTGCTTTACACCAGACAATGTTTTCAACATGGCCCCACTCAGCTTAATAAAACAACAGAATACCCACTGACTTAAAATGCACTTATAATAGAACCCAGTTGCTGGAGTGAGTATCCAGTGGCTTCAATTATTAATGTGTTTTGGGTCAACAGGTTTTCAGTGCTGGGAAAAGTTTAAATGATTGTCTGTGGTAAGCAAATATACCCTACAGATGTGAGACAGAGATCAGGTTGAGAAATACTGGGGTATTATTTTAAAGGGCCATCCATTGAGGTTCCTTATGGAACTAAAAGTGACTCTTCTATGCACCTTTATTTTTTGAAGTGTTGAAGCTGAGAGGGTTAAGAAAAGTGATGGTGAGAAGCACCGAAAAGTGTTTCCATTGCAAAATCGTTTAAAATCATTGTTATTCATACTGCCTGAGGTATTGATTATTCACAGGCTAATATTTTATCTGTTTCAGTCTTTCAGCCATCCCAGTCTGGCTTTCATTGGAGGATCTTTATGCTTATGGCTGGAAATTCTTTTTTTTTCTTCCAAAGCCATCTGTGCCATTGCTCTTTGCTGTTCCTCAGCGGCGGTCTAGTGAGCACAGCGAAAATATGACACAGTCCTGTTTACCTAAGCAAGGCAAGCAGTCTCTCCATCAGCTGCAGCCCGTCCTGTGCCAGCCTCTGCTTTTAATGTCACCCACCACGGGCACCGGCTTCTCACGCAACATGATTCGGTGGGTTTTGCTTAATCGATTTTCCTTGGCAGAACATCAGACCGCCCGCCACGGCCCGTATCAACTCTGCCCTTGCCCAGAAATCGCTGCCCATAAAGAGGGAAAGCACAGTGTGGTCTGTATGTCTGTCTGAGAGTCTGTTTCTATGTTAGTGTGGCTGCTGTGGTTCTACACGTGTTAGAAAGCCCTGAGCCTGGACAGAGCCAGCACTGGGCCTCACAGCTCTCGTTCTCTTTCTCTCACTTCTTTAGTCATTCTCATTCTCCCTCTCTCTCTCTTTCTCTCTCTTTCTCTCTCTCTCTCTCTCTCTCTCTCTCTCTCTCTCTCTCTCTCTCTCTCCTTCCATTTCTGTCTCTCTCTCTACATTTCACTTTCTTTCCCTCTCTCGTTCCCTGCTTTATTCCGTCTGTTTCTTTCCTTCTCTTTCTTGCTCTTCTCTCTCTTCTTCTGTCTGTCGCTCTTTTTCTCTCTCTTTCTCTCCAGTGTTTTCTTTTGGTCCCTCTCTGTCACTCTAACTCTTCTGCCTGTTTCTTTCTTTTTTCTTTCTCTACCCTTTCCATTTTACTTTCTCTCCTCTCTCTCCTTCTCTCTCTCTCTCTCTCTCTCTCTCTCAACTTCTTGCTCTCTTTTCACTCTCTCTCCCTCCCTCTGTCACTCTTTGGTCTCTTTCTTTCTTTTTTCTTTCTCTACCCTTTCCATTTTTCTTTCTCTCCTCTCTCTCCTTCTGTCTCTGTCTCTCTATCAATTTCTCACTCTCTCTTCCCTCTCTCTCCCTCCCTCTGTCACTCATTTTCTATATCGTTCTCTCTAATGCTTTCTCTCGTTCCCTCTCTATCACTACAACTCTCTTTTCTCTCAGTCTCTCTCCTTTTTCTCTCTTTTCCCCCTTGCCATTTCCCTCTTTCTCTCTCTCTCTCTCCCTCTCTCTCTCCCTGTCTCTCTCTCTCTCTCTCTCTCTCTTTCTCGCTTTGTGTTTTGGTGTGGTGGACAGCTCGGGGCTCAGAGTCATGCCAGATAAAGAGGCAGGCTGAGTCGAGGAGAGGAACTTTGGCTAAACTGGCAGGGAGATCACAGCCTGGAAGGAGCCCCACATTCTGCACATATTCCCTAATAAGTAATTCATCTGAAGAGGCCGCATGATCAAGGGCCTAGGGGGCTTTCGGCCTGCTGTTTGCAGCCCTGCCTGTCTCTCCCTTACTCTCCTTCACTGCTACACACCCGCTCTGAGTGGGCTTCAACTCACATCTCCCAGGCTCTTTTTAGTCTCTGCTGACCTGCGCTGAGCTGCACAGCCCACTGGATCATCCTCCAGCTCACTGCGCATTTCATCACCACACATGCATTACAAGTTACATGCATGCAATCTACATTTACTAATGCTATTGACTATGCTTAAAATGAATTCTGGACTATTTTGGACCACTGGTCATCTACAGTGTTTTCTTTGATGTTTCTAACCTGCCTGGTTTTGAGCATTTTAAACTGGAAATTTAATATCATATAGTGACTTCAAACAATTTCTCATTAGATTTGAAGGGATTTTTGCCAGCATTCTGTAAAGCTTGTCATGGAGGATGGACAGGCCAATAGACCTCCGAAGTTATTTTGTCATTATGTATTTGATATGATGTCCATATTAGGAACTTAGGAATTTTCAAAATTCACCACTATTCCACCCGGTTCTAACCAAAAAATGTTCCAAACCCAATACTTTTTTGTCATACATACACTTTTCCTCCAAATGTCACTAGGTCCTCAGAATGGTTAAAGAATCGCTCTGAATTTTTTACAAGTGTTAGTAGCCTACTTTTATTCAATCAAGCTTTTACCAGAAAAGGGGGATGGACTGTGTGCTAAATACAACCCCAATTCCAATGAAGTTGGGACGTTGTGTAAAACATAAATAAAAACAGAATACAATGATTTGCAAATCCTTTTCAACCTATATTCAGTTGCATACATTACAAAGACAAGATATTTAATGTTCAAATGGATAAACTTTGTTGTTTTTTGCAAATATTCACTCATTTTGTATTTGATGCCTGCAACACATTCCAAAGAAGTTGGGACAGGGGTATGTTTACCACGGTGTTACATCACCTTTACTTTTAACAACACCCAATAAGCGTTTGGGAACTGAGGACACTAATTGTTGAAGCTTTGTAGGTGGAATTCTTTCCCATTCTTGCTTGATGTACAACTTCAGCTGCTCAACAGTCCGGGGTCTCCGTTGTCGTATTTTGCGCTTCATAATGCGCCACGCAGGCAGGCCAGTCTAGTGCCCGCACTCTTTTACTACAAAGCCACGCTGTTGTAACACATGCAGAATGTGGCTTGGCATTGTCTTGCTGAAATAAGCAGGGACATATGTTGCTCCAAAACCTGTATTGCAGCATTAATGGTGCCTTCACAGATGTGCTAGTTACCCATGCTATGGGCACTAACACACCCCCATACCATCAGAGATGCTGGCTTTTGAACTCTGCGCTGATAACAATCCAGACAGTCCTTTTCCTCTTTGGCCCGGAGGACACGATGTCCATGATTTCCAAAAACAATTTGAAATGTGGACTCGTCAGACCACAGGACACTTTTCCACTTTGCGTAGGTCCATCTCAGATGAGCTCAGGCCCAGAGAAGCCGGCAGCGTTTCTGGGTGTTGTTGATATCTGGCTTTCGCTTTGCATGGCAGAGTTTTAACTTGCACTTGTAGATGGAGCGACGAACTGTGATCACTGACAGTGGTTTTCTGAAGTGCTCCTGAGCCCATGTGGTAATATCCGTTACAGAATGTTTTTGATTTTTAATGCAGTGCCACCAGAGGGGTCGAAGGTCACAGGCATTCAATGTTGGTTTTCTGCCTTGCCGCTTACTTGCAAAGATTTCTCCAGATTCTCTGAATCTTTTGATGATATTATGGACTGTAGATGATAAAATCCCTCAATTCCTTGCAACTGCACATTGAGAAATGTTGCTTGTGAATGACTGAGGCTTTTAGGGATGCTCCCTTTATACTCAGTCATGACACTCACCTGTTTCCAGTTAAACTGTTCACCTGTGGAATGTTCCAAACAGGTGTTTTTTGAGCATTCCTCAACTTTCCCAGTCTTTTGTTGCCCCTGTCCCAACTTCTTTGGAACGTGTTGCAGGCATCAAATTCAAAATGAGTTAATATTGGCAAAAAACAATAAAGTTTATCCGTTTGAGCATTAAATATGTTCAAAATATATTAAATGTCTTTGTAGTTGAAATTGAATATAAGTTGAAAAGGATTTGCAAATCATTGTATTCTGTTTTTATTTGTGTTTTACACAACTTCATTGGAATTGGGGTTGTATACAATATATGACTGTAAACTTACATTTAGGTTTTTAACCAATGTTCTTATCTATAGAGACATAGGCTAATTTTGGCCTATAATAGGTATGAGGAGTCATGCAAAAGTTCATTTATGAGAAAAACAGTAACTTTAGTGCTCATGTCTGGATACAGCTGTCAAAGGTGTGGGCCAGTGCAGTGTCCATTTTAAAATAAAATAAATGTCTACATATACATATAAATCAAAACCTATAACTATTGTTGTTTGAACAATTAGCTTAGTAATTACAACTGAAGTTGACCATTAGTACAGCTGCTGCTGCAAAAAAAGTATGTTTGAAGTAGCTCTAGCAAATTTGTACATGCGACTTTGAAATGAGAATCCCATGCCACATCTTTGCCTATTACTCTCTTTGTGCATGTAAATTTGTATGCATGCGTGTGTCAATTATGTGTAAAGTCTGAAAGCGCTGGAGGTAAGGAGGCTGTAGTGCTTGGCCTTGAGCTTCTGGCACACTGGTCTAATGTTACTGCTTTCAGTCAGCACTACCCGAACAGACAGCAAACAGCTACTTTTCTAATGTTACCGCCTCAACTGTGTTGACTGTGTGTTTTGATGTGAGCCAGAAAGCGTTTTGTGCCAGCAAGAGTCAGAACTACTGCATTGCTTCCCACTATGACTTGACTGCCCTTTATCCTGTGGCAAATGGTTTGAAGCTATGAGCATTCTTATGGCTGCTTTTTTATTTCGAAAGAGCTCCCTTTGATTAATAAAACACAGACGCCTTATAGAATCATCTGACAGAAGAGAAATAAAATAGGATGCTGCAGCCAGTCCTTTCGTTCTTCCACCCATGAGACACATTTACGTGGAATATATCTCCATAAAAGAGCATGAAGCGCTCAAGACGAGTCTGACACTTTTCCGCAAAGTTCAGCTTCACTGGCCTCCGTGAGTCTGCCTGTCTCATCTCAGCTTCCATCACCCTGAGCCTGTCCATCCCGTGGCCCTACGGAAAGAAATGAAATCCGCTGAGCCTCGCTATTAAATCTAGCTCTCGCCCGGGCTTGGGTTGGGTTGCCTGAGCTTTTTTCCTCACGTCAAAGGATAGGGCCGCATTGGAGGTGGCAGTGCCCACTGACTCCACTCGCTTGATGTGGTGAGGTGGCTCTCTCACTGTGGGGCTAAAGTTACGTCCCCCGCAGCCCCCCGCGGCCCTGCAGCTCAGCCGGCCCACCACATGTGTGAAAGTTAGCCCAGGATTTGCGTGGGCTTACTGTAAGAAGGTGTGGAAAGGCTTTGAATACTCCTTGTGGTTGATTAAAAGGGGGCTCAGCAGCGAGAGCAGCCTGGGGAGGTGAAGGGCCTCCCGGCATACACACACACACACACACACACACACAGACTTTATATCGTAGGCTGAGAGCAAAGCCTTCAGGGAAGGACGCATATCGGCGGTGTCTGTTTAACATTTCATGTCCAAACATTTTAGCAGTGTTATTCACGAGTGCCCCAGCCCTGGACACCAGAGAAAGACAGAGAGAGAGAGAGAGAGAGAGAGAGAGAAATGCAGAGGTCAAGGGCATGAACAAAACAGTAAAGAAAAACAGAACAAGACAGAAATGGAGAGCAACGGAGAAAGGTTGAAACGTAGAGAAGGGGGAGCAGACGGGGTTTGTTTCTAGAAGAAAAGGAAAGATTTATCGAGCATGATGACTACTACGGGAAACTGAGTGCCAACTTTTCTGAATAAATGCAGTCAGACGGCCTTGTAGTATATGTGCTGGGATGAAAAAGTGCAATCGTTTGCCAGCACTGAAACATAGGGATCAGAGAAGGCGATAGAGAGAGGAAAAAAGGGACCAAAAGAAAGAAATAAGAGAGTGAGAGAGAGAGTGTGCTGTGGTGTTCTGTCCACTTTCACCTCCAGAGAATGTTTGTCCAAGTCTGGATAGGTTTGGACTTGTGCTGTGTGCTAAAATGGATTTGTCCCTTTGTGGCCACAGGCTAGCCTGGCTCACGCACAGCCATAAATAAAGGGGGGGGGCAGGCGGCTAGGGGTGCGTTAATAAGCCTAATGTTGAGTGGCACAGTGTTGGTGCCTGAAGACGTGAGGAGACGGCCCAGTCCTAATGAAGCCCAACTGGGCCATGGCACCTTAGCCTCTTAGCCTGACGCTAAGCACAGCAGACAAACATCTTTTTGACAGAGTGCCACAACCCCAGAGAGAGAGAGAGAGAGAGAGAGAGAGAGAGAGAGAGAGTACTCTGACTTTTAACAAGAGTCTTACAGTGTCAACAGCAGCCTCTCCAACGAACAAGAGAAAGAGGAAGGGAGGGAGAGAAAGAAAGAGGGAGAGAGAGCAGGGCTGGGGATGCTGGAAGGGTCTGACATAGCGTTCCTTCACAGCTGCGCTTCTAAATCGGGTCAACATCTAATGGGCAAATACGCGTCCCCAGGTGACAAAAGAGCTCTGTGCAGTCTGGCTCGGGTTCTCTCTTCCTCTTCCCTCCCTTGCTCACTCCCTCTTTCTCTCCCAGTATTCTGTTATAGCCGTCCTAGCTTGTGTTTTAGTCTTAACAATGCACACTTAACTTTTCTCTTCTCAGAATGCTATTTTTTCATAAATCCACAAGCACTGTGACTCGCTTCTTGAAAAAACCTTGTTTTTATGCGATTCACAATACTTCTGTCTCCAGATTTTGAATGTCCTCCCTCTAGGATAAAATTTTGTTTTGCTCTTTTTCCCTAATTTCCAAACCGCTTCAGATGAATGGCTTGCTTTGTCACGAGGCATTTTTCCATTGTCCTTTGTACCTAGCAGGAGGCCGCCATTACTGTCTAAAACCTCTACGAGAGTCCTTGTTCTCCTCTATCTTTCCACATTGTTCTCCTATTGATCTCCACATGGCTAGCTATAAATCTACATTAAATAAGAAGGCCAAGGCTCTGCAGAAAGCGCTCTGCCTATGGAGATCACAAAAATAGAGCAACAGAGTGCTGTCATCTAGCACAGTAAGCTTTTTCTTTAGCTTCTATTTAAAGAGGAAAACCCATCCCGCTTTTGTCAAAACCTCAAAAAGACTCCTCAAAACCTCAATTATATTTAATTATGTGCAACGTACAGTATGTCCATCTCTGTTGAATCCAGTAGCTGGCATAGTGTGTGCTCAGACCTGGCAGTGGCTAGCATACGGTGCTGTTAGCAGAACCAGGCCGCTAGTAAATTTGTTTATGCCGAGCTTTACTGACTGGACTGCTTGGCTGTTAGCTCTATCGGCTCATGGGCTGCGCTGACAGGCTCTCTCACCTCGGCCATGTCGGAGAGTGTGATGTTCTCCCAGGGCAGTGGCGTGAAGGAGCCGCAGTGCGCGTTTCATCGCGGCCAAAAAACCTGCTCACAGGTGAAGCTAAAGTGACAGTCTGTTGCACTGTCCATGTCACAATGCTTCCATCAGCATGTGTGTGGACACCACTCAATGTGTGCATGTGCGTATCTCTGCACCTATGTGCCGGTGCTTGTCACTGTACATCTTGCCCCCATTCAGTCACTGTCAGAGAAGGGCATGTGCACTCTGGTGTCTTTGTTTATCAAAAGTGGCCCATTACTTCCTGTCACAGGCTAGGAAAGGCTGCATCGAGGGTAATATCTTTTAACAAATAATGTGCATCACACTGACAGTCTCTTATTATACTGTGTAAAGAGCCTGGGACCACAGCAGGGTAGATGCACGATCGAATCTCTAAAACCCACACGAGATGTTCAGAGCAATAATAGATCGTGCGTTCAGTGTCACAGGCCGACACCATGAGCATGACACTTTTCTGTGATCTATGTTTCTTTGCTTCTGATAACTTTTCGGCCTGTACAAAAATGATCCTAGCAGGCTGTGTGACTGGCTACAGTATTTATGTTTATTTGTCTTTTATTGCTGTATTCAAGCTTGTATACTTGAATGTTTCATGTTTTAATGGCATTTCTATCGATTCTGTGAGACTTTTTAGTGCCCCTTGTGGGAGCACAAATTTTATGAGGTTGAATCTTGATGGGTTTCTCAAGGCTAAAATGGGGTAAATACATTTAATAAAACAGCTTCTCTCCCAATATTTATGACCCTAAAAAATGCACATAAAGGACGCCTGTATTTGCTCTACATGGAATTGTTCTCTAACCCTATTCCTCTTGTCTCGTACTGCGGATGGGTGTAGCATCTCCGGTTGGGTTAATGACTGCAGACAGGGCGGGGGAGGTGTTGGTGAAACTGTAGTGTAGCTGAGATGATGGGATTAAGAACTGTGCCCCACAGCAGATACTCATGAGCTTGAAGTCCTGAGTCTGCTGCCCAGTGAAACATCTCATTTTAGGCCTTTCCCAGGCAAGAGATGGCATTGAGAAACTGGAAAAACATATCAGTCAAAAGTTAGGATACATCAGGTTGAATATACTGTATGCTTTTTTATAATCTTAAAGACATTTTAACCTAAATCTTATTTGAAATGCTTGAAATTTGTACTGTTGGAAAAGTATCCCAGGTGGTAATCTTGCAGGGCCAGACATAATCTGGGCAACGAGAACACCTGGGGACAATTATGAGAATTTTTTTGGGCTAAATATGGGATGGAACATTGACTTATTAAGGTGGGTACACATTAAGCATGGAATTTCTAAACCAATTTCTACAATCATCATCATCTTCATCGTTGACTGCTTAATCCAGATAGGGTCGTGGTAGCAGTTGGGAGAGCAGAGAATCCCAGATGACCCTGTCCCATGCAACTTCCTCCAGCTCATTCCCAGGGACCCCAAGCCACTCGCAGGCCAACTTCGAGATGTAATCCCTCCAGCAGGTCCTAGGACGACCCCGGGGCCTTATCCCGGTAGGCCGTGCCTGGTACACCCCCACCGGGAGGCGTCCAGGGGGCATCCGAATCAGATGCCCAAACCACCTCAGCTGGCTCCTCTCAATGTGGAGGAGTAGCGGCTCTACTCCGAGCTCGTCCCGGATGGCTGAGCTCCTCACCATATCAAATAGTGTGTAGCCTGCCACCCTGCGAAGAAAGCTCATTTCTGCTGCTTGTATTCATGATCTCATTCTTTCGGTCATTACCCACAGCTCATGACTATAGGTGAGGGTTGGGATGTAGACTGACCGGTAAACCACTTCAGTCCGATACAGTGACCGCATTACTGCTGCTGCAGTGACCTTGGCTATGCCTTGACATCCTGTCCATGAATACCATGAACAGGAGTGGAGACAGGGCACAACCCTGCTGGAGCCCAACGCTAATACTGAAAGGGTCTGACTTAATGCTGAGTATACAAACACAGCTCTCTCTCTGGGAGTACAGAGACTGAATGGCCCAGAGTAGTAGCCCCAGTACCCCATACTCCCGGAGGACCTCCCACAAAATATCTCAAGGAACCTGGTTGTAAGCCTTCTCCAAATCCACAAAACACATGTAGACTGGGTTGGCGAACTCCCATGCCCCCTCAACAATCCGCAAGAGGGTGAAAAGCTGGTCCATTGTTCCATGGCCAGGACAGAATCCGCATTGTTCCTCCTCAATCTGAGGTTCAACTATCAGGTGGAGTCTCATTTCCAGCACCTTGGCATAGACTTTCCCAGGGAGGCTGAGCAGTGTGATACCCCAATAGTTGGCACACACTCTCCGGTCCCCTTTTTTAAAACTGGGGACCACCACTGCGGTCTGCCAGTCCAAGGGTAGTGTTCCTGAGGTCCATGCAATATTGCAGAGGCAAGTCTCCCGGATTAGGCAGTTCTTCAAAGTGCTCCTTCTACCGACCAACAATATCCTCATTTGAAGTCAGAGTTTCTCCACCCTTGCCGAATACAGCTTGGGCGCAGTCACCCTGACCACTTCTGAGTCACCGGACAGTTGTCCAGACTTGAAGCCGACCAAAAGTGTTTTTCAATGGGTTTGCCAAACTCCTCCCACGCGCTGGATTTTGCTTCTGCCACTGTTGCGGTTGTCACCTTTTTCACCTGTGGCTACCTCTCTGCTGAGTCAGGAGTCCTTTGGGCCATCCAGTCCCCAAAGGCCTCTTTCTTCAGCTTGACGGCCTCCCTCACCACTGGTGTCCATCAGGAGGTTCTTGGGTTACTGCCCGTCAGGCACCCACAAGCTTTTGGCCACAGCTATGCCTAGCAGCTTCCACAATGGAGGTTTTGAACAGGGTCCATTCAGACTCCAAATTCTACAAATGATCATAAACCAATTTATGTTAAATGTAGGTGGGAACATAAGGCCTCATTCACCAACTCATGCAGTTTTTAAGAAGATTCTGACATTCACCAGTATTTTCTTATTTGGGATTTGTTCTTAGGTAAGAACATAATCTTCACACACTCAAGAGAGGTTAGGGAACCAACCTTGTGATCAGAATGTTGCCTGTTTGATCCCCTGAGCCAACAGGACATGACTGAGGTACCCTTAAGCAAGGCACCTAACCCCCAACCACTCCCTGGGTTCTGCAGATAGGGCTGCCCACCTCTCCAGGCAAGTGTGCCCACTGTCCCCTAGTGTGTGTATGTGGTGTTTCCCATTGTGACTTAATCTTCACTTAATCTTAATCTTTCTCAAGAACAAATTTAAGAAAAAACCTTACACTACAATTCAGTAAAAGCAAACATTACTTGTTTATTAGCTCTGTTAGCTAATGATAACATTTTGTTAGCTAGCCTGTTTTGCTTGTGGTATTGATTGTATTCCAGATGGTAAACCAGTGCAGACTACAGGAATATGGGGTGGGCCTTTAGAGGAGACATGCCACTGTTTGCACTAGATTTTGCAGATATCCGGCACCAAAACCTAAGTTGCGCCTAGACCTGTATTCTCATTTGGCACATCTGGCCCTGTGAGACTACCTTGGTGTCTCCTAATGAACCCAGCTAAGAGACTGGCAAGAGTGAGTAGAACTGCATCAAAGCAAAGGTGTACACTATGTAAAAAAATTTACACTATTTTTGCTTAACCCTTTAATGACTAAGCCCAGAAGTGGCCATGTGGACTTTTTACTGTAAAGTAGTAATACAGAGTTAGTGTTGAACAAGATAATTATAAAACACTTATAGACTTGTCACATATTAAATGTTAAAAATGAAAATAGTACACAAAGGCAAAATAAATAAATAAATGTAAATCCTATATATAAATATATATACTAAATATGTATACTATATAAATATACACAAATCAGAGTGAATAAAGTACCGCTTTAGGAACCTATAAAGGTCTCTATTTTGTATGTGTACCAATCTGTGGACATTTTTTGTTTATTCTTTTACTGGTGATGCTCTTGCCATCTGGCTTCTCAAGGCCACATTACACTCCTAACATATATCCAGTGTCTCCGTCCTCATTGTTTTTCAAAGCTAATTTCCTGCTGTGATTGGATGTACTGGGGGGGGGTATATATAATCCTTTGATTGGCCACCAATTGATGACAAATTAAGCAAGAAAATATGCAGTGATCTATTGGACAGGCAGTACAAATGACAGATGTAGAGTAGATCTGTCCTGAGATTCCATGAGGATATATAACATGCACTTGACACAACGTGTCACACTGACATTTGTCATTAAGGGCTAACTTTATTGGTCATGCATACCTTGGAACATCACTTTGCCCAGTTCAGCTCTTCTACATACAGGTTAACTACTTTTTTGTTCCTCATAATTTTCAGTTACTGGCTTATGAATGCAAACTTACACACAAGCACACAAGTCCACATGGTTGTCCCCTTGTCACAGCGATAGATTTGGCCTGGCTCGAGCGGAGACGCAGGCCGAGACCAGCGGCAAGCATTTGAAGGCGAGCGGTGCTGACAAAGAGAGGTGCCTGCCAGCCCCTTCATCCCTCCGTCCTCACATTGCGCAAAGCAGCCGCTGCTCGGGGCGCGCTGAAGCGGGGCAAGTTTAAAAGCATATGCTGTGCGGGCCGCCACTTAGGCCGTGCGAGAAGGCGCATGAGATGAAAAGGCCGAGACGTGTGATTGATGACCCCCTGTTGAGCCCTGCCAGGCCAGCTCACACAATTAAAAGCAGCCAGGAAAGAAGTAGGGGGGTGGGGTGGGGGGGGTTGACCTGGCACTGAAGACTCCGTCTCTAATCTATTTTCACTGCAGAGTGCTTCAGGTGCCATGTCACAGCATACTGACGTGACAGGGACCATTTCGGTGCCCATACTTGTTCACACACACACATACATCTGTGTGTGTGCTGAGGGCAGGGTCACTCTCACACACATCAGCAGCACAGTAATTGCAAACTTGCAGAAAGATGTGTTTCGACTGATTTGTCAGAAGAGTTCACAGTCTGTCCAGCTCTGTTCGGCAGCAGGCACAGATATAACAGCTTATAGAAATCAGATTATCACACATTACAGTCACATTATCAGACACTGTTTCAGTTAGCCTGGAGCTTTTCCGACCTATATGTATGAGCAAGGCCTGTGATATAGAGCCAAGAAATGCTGCAGTTGTTACATTTCTCCGTAGGCCTTACGGTATAAAGCATGAAAGATCTAAAATGTCACACTGTCTTGTAAGGTAGCAGGTTTTGATAAACTCAAGAGCAATAAACAAAGTCAGCTTATGTTTTCACTGTTACTTTTGTTAGTCTTAGTGGAAGTCAAAAAGACTATGATGAAAGCCGGTTTTAATTTTTGGCCAAATGCTGGGCTCAATTTGTCAAACTCTGTCACTGCATGCATGTGTATGCTTGTGGATCATCAACAATGGCTTCAGCTTTAAAGGTCATCTGAAGTTAGCCAGGCACTACAGGCCACCTAAACAATGAGATTTAGCAAATGAAAGTCAGAGAGGAAGAGAAGGAGACAGAGAGACCCAGCCATGGCCCTTTCTCTCTCTTCCCTCCAATGCCACACTCGCAGGGAACCCCGCAGAGGCAAAGAGAATTGTCCTTCAGCATAGGCCTACATCACCGTCTCTGCACTTTGCCCTCCCTCGGGCCTTGTTGGTTTTTAAAGGACGTTACTAAAACATAGCTCACAAAAAGCAAGCTAAATCACAGCGAGTTCAAAATAAGTTCAGTTCCAGGCTGCCTTTGTCACACACTTTACTATTCCAGTCCAGACTAGCCAGGTGTCATTGTTTCTTTAAGGGGGATTTCTCCTGTCTTTATTCCCCTCTGAGGTCTGTGTGTTTCCTTTATTGTAATTACCTCACTGTTATAATTAAAACCACAATTTATTACCTATTAGCAAACAGGCTCCTTCCTCTCCGTCTGAGCCTTTGCACTGGCCCAATACTGTCACTGGAGTGGCCGGAGCTACATTACTCATCACGCTGGGCTTGAGTGTGTTACACCGCCCAGAGGAGCAGGACCCGAGAGACAGCAGGACAGCCACCTTGCTACACTACACTATACACTTCACAGCTAAGCATCAGGTGAGACTCATTCTTTTGTGATAAATAACAAACAATATGCCTGATATAAGAATGAATCTTATGGAAACAAGGCAACGACTATAAAAATGCCACTCAATGTAATCACAGCAAGATTTCATTATCATAAACATCATCATCATTATCGCTCCCATCATCAGTACTCATTATCAGCATTGTTATTTCTTATTATACAGCTTCATCCCAGATGTATATGAGAACGTTACTTGTGATGGAGGTTGCGTCAATTATTTCCATTATTTGTTATTTAGCTTTTCCCAGTCCTGTGCAATTAAAGCACAGTTTTTAACAGAAGCCTTTCCAGGCCGTGAAGAGAAAGAGAGAGAAAGAGGGATTGGGCGGGGTTTCAGCGCTCCCCTCCTCTGCTGGCCAATCTCAAAACCTACTTTTTCTCTGCCATAGCTGAGCGGATAGGCCAACAGTAGCTAATAATAGGTATTGACTGGTTCAATGTAGGATGAATAGGGTTCAGTATTGGATCTCCAATGTGCCCCGGGTCACACAGCCAGCTACACTGAGAACATGTCTCACAGGGCCAAACAAAAAAAGAAGACATTTTAAACTTTCATGACTGAGACGAAATCTGTGCTATTTCGCCTTTCAGGGATTAACTCTTTGTTCTCAAAGCGCTGGGCGATCAATAACAGAGAGAGGGTCCAGACATCTCTATTCCAAAACACACATACAGAGAGATAGAAAGAGCACGAGAGAGAGCCCCTGCTGCTCTCTACACACATCTGCTTACATACACGCTCTTGTTCTACCCGGAGAGTTCTCGCTGCTTGCCATGTTTCCAATAAATAGCACCAGAGACAGACATACTTAAGTTTTATTCTTGAGCATGTGCCACAGACTTAAGAACAATGAAGCACAGAATTTGAAATGACAAGATTCAGATGTGTACATCATTTTCACATGAAAGAAGTCTATTACTACAAATTTGTATTTCAGTTTACTTTAAACTTTTTACCGTTTGAAAAATTGACTGACACTCTCAGCCAACCATAGCGTTCCATCCTCTGTCAACAGAAGGAAAAACTTCAACATAACTCCTGCAGTGAGATCAGCACTGACAGTAGTCAGAATTATTAGACTAAGAAATGATGGAAAGGTGCTACTGAGGATTGTATAATGCACATTATTCTGATCATCTGAGGGTAATACTGTTATTTCATTCCTAATTCTGGAAACATCTTGATTTAAAATTACATGGAAGTTTGAACTAACAGCTCAGTGTGAGCTATTAACAGGGTTTTGTGCAGGTTGGAAGGTTGGCTAAACTTTATTTGAGCTAATGTTTTTGGTGAACATTTGAGTGTCTAACGTTAAATAATGTTATAGAAAAATGTCAAAAACCATTAGCTAATGAGTTAGCTTTATGAATAGAACATTCTGTGTGAGGATAAATATTGATGCATTCATACACATTCCGTTCTTTATACTGCTTCATTAAAGTTTGCTGAAAAACCTTGTGTAAAAGACGACAAGTCCTCATAGCTTTAGCTGAGCTAAAGCTAATATTGGGGGTTCAACAAGCTCGAGAATTAGATTTAGCTCATCTGAAGGGACAGTTTCCATTGCTAAAACCTCCTTCTTATTAAATACGAAAGCCTTCCATATTAATATCAGGTGGCTAAATTTTTTCCCTGGTTTGACTGATGCAAACATGCTTTCCAGAAACAATTTCTTTAAATTGATCTACATTCATATTTTGCTCAAAACATCATGTAGAGTTAATTTTGAATGAAGAATGTTTCAGTTACTTCTCTGTGTGCTTCACATTTTTCCTTCATACTACTGAATTTTTAATCTGTTAGCACAAGTGTTATGAATGCTACTATGTAGCCTGAACTGAATTTTATTTAATTTTGCAGAGGGTTAGTTGCGTTGATTTACTCCGTCTAAGTAATGTGGAAATGATGTACATATTTGAATCACATAAACTAAAACAAAAGTGCGTTACTTTTTTGTGGACACTCTTTGGAAAAATGCATGTTCGTTTACTGCATGCATGATACTGACATGCGCTAGTTACAAATTACAGAGATACCTACTTGCACAATGAGGTTCAGCTTAAGAATTAATAGCAAAGCCGCATTCAAGACGTCTGCAGTTTATCAACAAACAGTTGTGTCCCTCTCTCTCTCTCTCTCTCTCTCTCTCTCTCTCTCTCTCTCTCTCTCTCTATCCCTCCACCCTTGTCTGTCCCCCTCTCTCACTTTCACTCAAGCACACTCCTATTCTATCAGCCTTGTCACTCCTGATTATCAGATTTCACTTCAGCACCAAACTCCCTTAGCCACTCCACTCGGGAGAGAGAGCGAGAGACATAGACAGAAAGTGGGAGTAAGAGAGAGAGAGCATTCAAAAAAGCCATTTCATGAGTGCCAGTTACACACATGCCAGTGTGTGTCTGTCTGTGGCAGTCGCGTGTAATGAGTGTGACGTCCATGAGTGTGTGTGTGTGTGTGTGTATATATATATATATATATATATATATATATATATATATGTGTGTGTGTGTGTGTGTGTGTGTGTATAAAGACGGGCACTGTGATCATGCGTACTGACAGCTCCCCCCTACCCTCCTCACTCAGCTCCGTCTCGGTGGGAAAGAGCCTAATGAGGGGTTCACAGGCTGTGAACTGATGGCCCCTCTCCGTCCACCTTTGCTCACACACACACACACACACACACACACACACACACACACACACACACACACACACACACACACACACACACACACACACACACTCAACCTGAGCAGCTGGCCCCCACACCATCGCTGCATTGTCACACATCTTACTTTCTCTTTTCTTCTCTTTCATCTGACTGTGTGCCACCAGAGATTTCACCCAGTCGACTAATAACTGCCTGGCCTGCACGCACACACACACACCCCCCTCCTCCATGGGGTACTGAAGCTGGGCTAATGAGCATGAGCACTCTAAGGCCCATTGGTCTGCTCTGTGTTAGGGTTGGAGTTTGTGTGTGTATGTGTGTGTGGATGGCTCGTCCTCTGCTTTATTACAGGTGAGAATAGAGGGTCAAGAGGGGTTAATGTGGCAGTCTAGCACCAGGGCTTATGGGAGGAATAGACCCGTTGTTTCAACCAGCCACAGGCCGCAGCTCTCCATAGAATGAATTTTCACTATGTGTACAGTGCCAGTCAAAAGTTTGGACACACCCAACAATATGTATTTTTCATCATCTTAAAGACATTTTTAAAAGGTTATGCTTAAATGCAAATGTTTCTAAGAGAATGTTTGAAGGCAAATATGAATACTGATGTTGATGCCTATGTGTGAAAGTCTGTAAATTTGTAATTAAAAGATCTTTTTTGAGCATTTTTGCTAAAAGACACCAATAACTACAAATATTACAATAACTATAAATAAAGCCAATACAGTTGGTCTTGTTATTTTATCAGTGTTTTGGCTTAGCCATTTCCAGCCCTCTCCTTGAGGTTACCCAGTATTATTTAAAAGCAGTCCAAAATGAATGTAGCAAGTTTTTGAAAAAATAATAGAAAATGATTGATGTAAAAAAACAACATTTGCAATTTTCTAATGAAGGTACTATTAATAATAAGATAGTACTGATATTTCTTGGATATTTAAAGCTCACTCACAACAATGTCTATCATAGAAAAAAGAAAGAGAGTTCTTGAAAATGGTCTGTAATGTGTTTTGGAACTAAACCTTTTTGTGTAGTTATCATCCAATATTTAGTTTGGTTAATCAATAGTCCATTTAATTAAATCAGGTATGATAGCTGGAGCCTTCGAGGAGTGTGGAAGCAAATTGAACTAGCTCAAAACATATCTTTATGTACCTTTTTGAAAACATTCTTGTTACTTTTTTACTGCATTAGATT